>NC_052476.1:5480048-5618758 GCF_009730915.1 Dioscorea cayenensis subsp. rotundata | reverse complement strand
AAAACCCCTCTACTTTTACACCACAGACGACCCTTCCGTTAGTGTTTAACTTCCCTTTACCCCTAAGATTTCATGAATAGGTCCGTGTTGTGAAATCCATTTTGGCCACGAAAATGGTGCAAGGAAAGAGCGCAGAATCCTCATGTTGGGCGGCACTGAGGGAGCTTCTGCTAACGTTTCGATGAGCGATGCCAAGGTTACATTACATCTTGTTGACTATCCTCCATTGCTCTTGAAATATATAATCGGTTTCGAGCGATAGAAATTGATTTCCCTTCGGTTAGTCGATACTTCATCTTCAAATGAAATTGTAGTCGATTTTATTATGAAGGCCCGAGGAGGCGTATCTCTTGGTATCGTCTTCTCGTTTATGGTTGTAAGTTGTATTACGACGAGGAGAGCGATAATTCTGACGAGTTCAGTTTCGTTTGTAAAAGTTCTTCTCGTTTATGAGTTTATCAATGTGCATATTTTTAAAGTAATGTTTAACTTCTTTGCTATTATCCCGGTTTAAATATTTTTACTAATATGTTTAATAATTGATAAAAGCCTCGACTTTAATACTTCCATCTCCCGATTTCGCGTTATCTTTACATGTACACTATCGTAAAGCCGCAGTGTAAATTCTCAGAAGTCTCTACGCAGTCAAAAGCATGTGATCTAGTTTGATCTGATACGAATTGTTGGCATATGTGGCCGCGTGGCGGAGTGCTGCAAGGTATGGTATCGTGCGTGGGGTGTGTGACATTAATTCTCTTATACTGCGGTAACCTCGACTTTCGAGACACCCGTTCGTTCCTCGCCCGTCGATGTCGGCGGCTGTGCGTTTAGCACTCCTGCAGGATGCGAGAAAGGTCGGCACATGCATGGACTTCACACGCGTAAATAACCGGAAGAACCCTCCCCGTGGACAACCGCCACCCTCGTCATCGTCATCCCTCGATCCTCCCTCCATCCTCCTCACTCCATCACTCCCTCTTCCATGGACGACACCATCATCGAGAAAGGATGTTTCGTGAAGCGCCCTTCGTATCTTGAGAATCGATTAGCCGTAATCGGCTGAACTAGTTAAACTATCTTTTCCTGCGAGCGAAGTCCTCTCATAGTGCACGAGATGCGGAGGATTCTCACGGCCCGGTGGATGGCCAGGGAAAGCAGTGAAGAGCATTTCGGCTTGGGTAGCAGAAAGTTTTCACGTATTGCGTGATTGCGGAGGAGTCTCTAGAGGGAGGGAGATCGTGAAAGCTTGTCGCTTTAAAAGGGCCAGTTGACATTTTACCACGCGAGACTTTTACATTAGCGTTTAGAAAATGGCGTCGGTGTACAAGCAGTACGTTACACGTGTTTAGCCTTGTCGAGGGATGCGTCGTTTACGTCCTACCATGACCGCGTTGATTAATAGTACGTTTTTCAGCGGATGTGTGTTGTTTTACCTACTTTTAATGTTGTCATGCGTTTTGCGGGGTTCGAAGTTGATCACGCTTGTTGTGCTGGCTCGTGAGCGTTCGAACCGCCAACCAGGGCAGCTTGTTTCGTTGCTCTGACGGGTCAGTCGTGAAGGTGTCCAAAAGTCGAAGCGACGTTGTAAATGTTAGTAAATGTTGATAAATCTTTGTAAATGTTGTAAATGTAGTAAGCAAATCTTTATGTAAATGTGTTGTAAATAGTTTGTAAATCTTTTGCAAATAAAAAGCAAGAAAGCAGTCGTAGTTTAGTTTGTGAACTTACGAAATTTAAGCAGAGACCTATAGTAAAAAGCTAATGTAGGGAAACAAAAAGGCGTCGAACATGTAAAACAATGAGAAAAGTTAAGCGATACTCAAGTTACTCTTTAAACAATGAGCAACGAGTGTTTAAGAAAATACGTAAATATGTTTAAAGCGGTGACCCGAGGAGGTACCCACGTCTAGCAATAGCCAGCGTTGATCACGATTAAAGCGTTCGATTTGTAGCACATAACATGTGTGATATGAGACTTTTAGTTAAGCGAGTTAACCGTTATTTTAAACACTATATGTGTACTGTTTAAACATAAAAAGCTTGGCGTTTACCACGAGACTCATGTTGAGTGAGAACTTTTCATTGACGATGACAGCTTATGTCTTCCTCGCATGACGATGAGCGTATATTTCCACTTTTGCTTACGATGGGAGGGAAAAATACCGCCCGATCACATCACGTCTAATCTAACCTCTATGCGTACAGCGTACAATGCTTTTTGTTTTGCGATTCTGACTGCTTTGATTTTAGCACTTTACATCTTCTACTTCTTCATCGTATTCGTCTTCGTTTTTGTTCTTCGTTTCGTTTGGTTTATGCGATTTGGTTTCGACCGATAGATTATGGAAGTTTTTGTGGTATTGCTAGATTCACAGAGGAGGGAAGAGTGCTTAATGTTCGGCGGCTCGGAGACTTCTTGGGAATTGGTATGCATTTGAGATATGTGAGCGATGGGGGTCTCAGAAGTTTCTCTTGTCGGGGTTAAGTTAAATCGCACAGGATGGATATAAAAGCGGTTTGCTGATAGAAAGCGATGTTGACTTCCAGTCGGATGTGTGGCGTCCTACCGTCTTAGATGTCTTTGTGGTTGATCTTGTCGTCGGGAGGAAAATGTGCCATTCTTAGAATCCTAATGAGCGAGGTTTACTCGTTGTAGTTCCCTTCCTCTTTTAATTATTTCGGTTATGCAGGGGTCGATTTGATTGTTTAAATATAATAAAATCATTTGATTAACGTATTGTCTTAGTCCTTTCCGTTATTGGTTAATTGTTTCAAGTATTTAATTTAACGTTTAACTATGTCATTATCAGACACAAACATTATATTCTCAAAGCAACATATTGATCTTTTCATAGTGAGTATTGGCGGGAATTGATTAAGTGCTCCCCGTTTCATCATGGTGACCTGACGGTGTGGGATGTCTTCCTTCCTCGTCGGATCATTACGAAGTGTTGTGTCGTTGGATGACTGGTCGCCAGCGTTTTGGCCGGTGGCGAACATTTTCGGGGATGTACTTGATACATGCGATCAAAAGGAATTTGACTTCAAATTCATAAAGAGCGAAAAACGCCGGGTGGCGTGGAATCTAGCTGCCGAGTAGTTTGTCGTTGGGCGCCTCATCGCTAGTCGAAGAGTATAACAAAATAACTTTCGAAGTCGAGACGATCGACCGTACGCTTTTGCTGCGGTGGTGGCGTGGGTTCGGCGTCATCATCAGCGTCGATGGGTTAGCGCGCCGCAGGTGATTCGAAGCTCAAGGGCCGTCCCTTGTCTGAGGCCATCGACGTTCGAGAAGGGCGTCTGCGGGAGACATGGTGTCCACATAACATACAAAGCGAGCTTGGTTGGGAGAAAAGGAAGCATGCGGGTGGTCCTCGGCCAGCGGTGACATCTCCGGCTATATTTCATTTTGCTTTGGTATGTGGATAAGGTCGTGAGAGCGAAATCCGGCGACGTTGCGATCGTGGAGAGAGGCGGTGATCGTTTTAAGCGTGCGTTCTTTTCTTTGTTGGCGTGTAGTGTGTGGGATTCGAGAGGGCTTGCGGGCCGGCTACGCATTTCTCGATGGTGCACGCCTTGGAAAATGTCGGGGTACACTACTACGGGTTGCGGGGAAAGGTGGTGGCAATGGTTTTCCGCGTCGCGCGGTACGTGTGACGCAGCAGACCCGATGCGAATTGGACTTGAGTTCGTATATCTAAAGTTGGGCGATGCACTTGCTCGGGACAGTGTGGAGGTGATCCTTGAGATAATTACCTTACGTGTCGGACGGTCCGAGGGCCTTGTGGCGCCAGTGCTGAAAGTCTTCCTTCTTAACACGCCCGCAGTGCATCGCTTGTCTTACCGCATTTGGAGGCCAATTTTATGCAAAGCGATGTCGAGACTAGGAAGGCGTTGAGGGAGGGTGCTTGAGTACATATGCTTCCGCAGTGCGTGGGCATCCACGGCTGCGAGATTTCGACGTCTGATGAAAGTGAACTGCAGGGCCATGCTCACTAGAAGCTCATCACGTTTAGTTGATTAATAAATCCGGATATGACATTGGTACGAGATGCTACATTCGGAGGTGATCGTTGGGGTGAGATGTGGTCGAGCGTCATGTGATCGTTCGATGCTTGGATCGAGAGCGATCGTTTCTGCGGGTGTGCCAATGGTCCGACTCCGTAAGGTCTGCGAGATGTTGATTTATACTTAGCGTTTAGTATTACCCTTTAAACGTTCTCGATCTTTGTTTTAAGTGCAGCTTTTTACGACTTTAAAATGTTGACCATTTCGTTTATTTAATTCTGATAATGTTTAAACATGTTAGTGAATTATTTAACCATCGAAATCTTTGTTTAACCTCATTTGGGGTTCGAGTTGATCGCATGTTATATGGCTGAGCGTGAAGCCAGCGACCCAAATGGGAGACCTACTTATGCCCGGACATCTCGATTCGAAGTTAGGAGATCATTGTTGAGGGGCGGCCAGAAATCTTACGTGTTGAGTGCGTTGTAGTCGATGATAATTCTGAGTGATCCAACCCGATCGCGCAACTCCGTGGATGTCGCCGCCGAACTTGTTCATGTCGAGAGGTGGCAAGTTTATGGTATCCCCTTGACCAACGTGCTTCTTGTGACAATAATGCGAGCGGAACTGCAGCGTACATGTCGATTTATGGCGGGTACTTCACGTCGACAATTACAAAGCTGGCTACAAAGAAGCTATATTCCCCATACCCGGCGATGGCAGGCCTTGAGGCGGAAATCGTGAGCTTCGTTTCGCGACCGCTTTGTGACTAGAAGCAGCGGCCTAGGCGAAAGAGGATCGAGTATGGCGTTTGATGTCCAGCGAAGTTACATTGCGGCCGCTGCGAGGATCCGGTCGCGATCGGCGATCTTACAGTAAGCCGCTTCGCCCGACTAGGCATTGTTAATAAAGCGGCGATGACGAGAAACTTGTGTATTTATAGCAGATTGAATGTATTTACCGGAGACATTGTTATTTTAGCGGACTGGCATAATTTGAAATATTTCAGTGATGTTTAAGCGATATATGGTATATTTAAACAATGAAGAGCGAAATGTGCACAACTTCTGGCGTAAATTAAACAATGAAATAGGCGAATGAAATTTAACACCTTACTATTGAAAACAAACAAAATTTACATTGAGATATACTAGTCGTGTTCTTGAAAAACAGCAATGAATTGAATTGTGTATTGATGAAAGGCGACTTTCCGTATTTAGTTAAACAATAAGTGCATTCATTTTAAGCGGAGAAAGTGTTATTTTAAGCGGATGTCGCGTAATTTTGAAATATTTAAAAGCTGATGTTTAAGCGATATATACTATATTTATCTGTGATAAGTGAAATGTCACAATCACAGCGTAAATTAAACAATGAAATAAAACCGAATGGAATTTAACCCGCTTTACAATTCAAAACAAACAAAATTTACATTAAGATATACAAAGTCATAGTTTCTTGAACACGAAAACAATGAATTGAATTTGTCAATTCACGTTTGAAAACAAAATTGTGCAGTCGGATATCTGAAGACATATTGTTGAAAAGCAATTTAACCGCTTGTAGCGACCTTTGTCGTGGGCGCGGTACTACTCCCTCACTTAAAGTATGCGGGTAACATCACCGTGTCACGAGGTAAGGAGCGTGCATCTGCGGTGGCACGTAACTTCTCACCCCGCGATGGTGCTCGATAAACGCCTAGCGTAGGCAGGCGCGATCGGCGCTTCCTTGTTTTTAGGCGTGGGGTTTTACGTAGCCGTCTTGCGGCGGGTACTTCTTGAGTCGTCGACTACAGCGAACTCCATGTCGACACAAAGGTCGAATAGATTCATTGTCGAGATATCGCAGTCGAGATTAGAATACCGATTTAAATACCAAAGCGGATATTAATCGGACATAATTAAAGAACTTACCATGTCAATAGCGTCCTTATGGTACCGGACATGAAGAATAATAGCCATATTCTTGTTTATCATTGTCGGGATGACGACATGGAAGTGGCCATTCGTGCATTATCGGGAGGATGACAATTTTGAACTTCATGCGGGTTCGCTGACGCATCGATCATAGCCATAATGGTCGTGTCATGCGTCGTCGCTTTGACATAAGCAGTATAGCGATGATCGATGATGGGCGCTTCTTGTAAGGATATGGCTCTTTGCTCAGCGACTTTTTGTATTATGCATCTGAGCGTCCATCACATCATCGGTGACCGTCTCCCACCCCTCAAGCGGCGTGTATAACACATCGCGTGTGAGTCTGCGTGACTCGTTCTTCCACCGACCGGTCTTTGAGGGTTAAGCGATACTGAGATGTTAGAAGACCATATTGTAAATATTTAAATGATATTATCAATTGTTACATGATATTATATATAATTAAGCGGTAAAGCGAAAACTTAAGATGCCATAACATAATGGTATTAAACACTATTAGGTAATAGTTAAACACTATGAGGAAACTCTTTAAACAATATCGTAAAAAGCGTTACACTTACGATCCATGAGGCGGTTGAGGGAAGATCCTCATCGACTCCTGCTTTCGTATTTGTCAAAACGACTCGAGGCCCGACCCATTTCTTCTTCTTGAATAAAAGCTTTCGAGTCAAAATGCGGTCAATTTTTTTGATTGGCCTTGATCGTCTCTCTCGTTGCTCGGTCGGGTCTTCATCGGCATCTTCCTTCGATCTGCGGGGGCGATGGCGGCAGCATCATGCTGCGAACACGTCACTTACATTGTTGTTCTTGTTGTGGGATTGTGTGCGGCGATCTTGAGGGGCGGCAGCGGCGGCATCAACATGAGACACTTCCCTTACATGGTTCTTGTTGTGGTGGGATTGTGTCTGCTTGGGCTACTTGACTCGTCGGCCGACGCCGCAGCAGCCGGATTGGCGATCTTCTCAGCAGTAGCCGTAGGCAGCGGCATCGTTGGGAGGCAGCACCCTTAACTTGTTCTTGACCTCGAGGATTGTGTCCATCTTTGATACCCGCAATCTCGGCCGGCCGGTTCCACGGTCGATGATTTCATCGAAGAGTCGGCGACCTTCTCGACCTTGACAGCGGCCACATCATCTCTGATGTGCCTCCGCGTCATGGCCCGTGTCATCAGCGGCAGCAGACTCGATATGACATGACCGCCCGATGGTGTTGCTTATTGTTTCATCGTCGGCCGGTGGTGGAGACGAGCGATATTGTTCTCCTCTTTTTTAGCAAGTCTCTTGAATGTGGCCGCCTTGGGGAATGACCTTCCCGATGATGTAAGTACGTCAGTCGAAATTCGGCGCCTCGTTACGTCCGGGTGCCGATTCTTTCGAGGGATGGCGCGGTCGATTTGTGAAACGTCCTTCCAGCGCCTCCACACGGCGACAAGCCGAGAAACTTCGGTCGTCAATATCGGCATGCACGCGTAAGAGTTGCGGTGACATCTTCGCCCAATGTTACGGTGGGAGTGCCCGCGGTCGGGAGGAGCTGCCATGAGTCGGGGAGCCCATTTGTCGTTGTCGTGGTAGGGGGTTGTTGCGATCTGCGGGGTAGGGGAGGGCTTCTCCGGCGTCGATGAATGCGTGCGCGTGGTGAGGGTGGAGTAGGAGAGCAGGCGTCCGGTAGCGCACGATGAAAGGCTGACTCTCATCCCGCCTTGAGCAAGTGGTTGGGAGCGATGGCATCCATCAAAGTCGGTTGGCGCCAACAAATATTTCTTCTTGACGTTCAGGGAACCGGCTCGGGGAAACTAACATATGTAAAACCAAACAATTTCAGCTGAGATCATTCATTTTTAAAACTATAAAAAAACTATATATTTTAAGCGTTATAGAATATAATTAAAGCGGAGAACAAAAATATTTAAAGCGGTTATGAATAATAGTTAAAGCGGTAAATACTAAAGTTAAACGCTAAATAAAAATGTTTAAACATTAAAGACTTATGTTAGACATTGTCCATGATTTATTACCTCTTTTTCCATCGAGCGATGACAAGCTCGTTTCTCACCGTCGCTTGCTTCCGGTAAGTACTTTCACCGTAGCACGCAGCATCCTTGGGATCTTGCCGAAGCGGACTTTCTTCCCCGTTCCGGTCGACTCGTAGAAACCAGAGCGTTAAGCGCGACCGAGCAACCCTTAATGTACCTACGTGTTGGTCTTCTTCCCGCGCATCTATCTCTGCACTCGGGCGGCCGCTTGTGGAATATCCTCCATAAGCCACTTGTCGTCGCCGCTGCGCCCGTGCGTGATCGCCTCATGGGTCGGGTAGATCATCGGCGTAATCAACGATCCGGTTCGAACCGAGCATGATGTATTTGGGAAGAGGGATCTGTCCCCCATAGAGGTACACCATCGGGAGTTTGACAAAATTATCTTCTTCTCCCTCCGTCGAACAAGTTGCACCGTGGGTGCTCTTGATGGAGTCTCTGTGTCTCGTAGGGTCTTTGATAGATCACCGGCCTTGACGCCGACCGGTTTTCTTCTTACGAAAGACCATCTGCGTCGCCATCGCAACGCAGTACCAAGAACGAGGGCCACATCTTGAGGTCCCGAAAACTCAGCGAGCTTTCCCCGATCCTCGAATTTATTGAGTGCGACCATCGTACCTTTGCGAAAGAGAATCAAGAAGGGCCCTCTCTTGGTATATGGCTTCGGCTCGATGAGCGCTGCAAACGGTGTCCTTGAATAATCTCCCGATGTCGAGGGGTCATGTTAACTTTCAATTCGACTAAGGTCTTCACGACCGGTGTCAAATAGCAACGCCCATTAACTAGGTTGACCGCCATAATCACAAGCTCGCGAGATTGACAAAAGTTTAAGCGGAAATATAAGGTTTTAAGCCGTAGAACTCTCGGTTATCAAACGAGAGATATAAAAATGTTAAAGCAGAGACCCATTTTGTTAAAGCAGAGGCGAGAATACTTAAGCAGAGACAACAAATGTTAAAGCGTAACATCTCATTTCTTAAACGTCAACCTCATTTGTAAAAGCGCAACCATATCAAAGCGAAAGCGGAAATGTACATTATAAATATTACACTAAATCATAACAATCGAAAAACTATTTCGATAGTGTATACATACGAAATGCAAAACAAAACAAAACCCTAGCCGAGAAATCTCCTCGAGACTAACAAAACCCCCAGTAGAAATCCCCCTGCAGACTTCAATATCTTCCAACAAAAACAGAGCACAAAACAAAAACCCGAAAAAAATCTTTCTTTGTAGCAGCAGTTAACATAAAAACCATACTCAATACCTTAGATTGCAAGCGATGAAATGCCAACTAGTTCAGCGGGGGACTTCTCCTTGAGATACCGGGTGGAAAGGGAAAAAGGCGATGAAATGCCAATTCAGGAGGCTTCGCCGGTAGAGACAACTTCGGAGGCAGCTCGAAATGGAAAAGGCGAAGACGTGAGTTGAGAAAAAAAGCAATTAAACGGCTCCAATAAATTCGTCTCTTGGGGTTACCCTCACGGAAAAACCCCCACTTCCTCTCAAATCGCCGAGATGGGCTGCAGCCCACGACTCCCCATGCAAGGGCATTTTCGTCCAAAAAAATTTGAAACTCACTCCGTTCACATCCGTTCTACGGGGTTTGGGGGTTTGAAAAAAACATAGACTTTTAAAAAGGAGGGGTTTTTGGGGATTGCAAAACTAACGGGTGTTTTTGCAATTTTACAAACTTAAAGGGTTTTTTTGGCAATTTCCACTTATTATTATTATTATTATTATAGCTTTAGTTTTAAGCCATTTTTAAAAAATATTATTATTAAAATCATTATTTTTTTGAAAAACCACAAAAGTGAATTTTATTGGCTTTTAAAACTTTTTTAAGTTATTCTTAGTTTTTAAAAATTTATTTTTTTAAAAGGCATTTACTTTTGAAAAGACATTATTATTATTGCTGGCTTATGCATCTTTTGGAGTTTTAAGTCATTTTTTTAAATTATTATTATTATTATTATTATTATTATTATTATTATTATTATTTTTGGTTTATGCATTTTATTTTTTTGTCATAGTAGCATACACACTTGCAGAGTGGCAGGGGGAAGCGGATTTCCCCTACACTTGCATTTTAAAAATTATGCTACCAATGCATATTATTTGTTATTATGCAAGTATATATATATTTTTAAAAAAATACATACATGTATTTAAAGTTAAAAATTATTTTTATAAATAATTAAAAACCACAATTAAAAAATATATAAATAATAAATTTATAACTTTTGTATCTACAATAAACATATCTATTCTTTGCCCAATATTAAATAATAATAATAATAATAGTTAGATTTATTTTATAATGTATTTGTTTATGTGTGTAAAAAAACATAATTATGATTATACTGGGAAGCAAAATTGGGAACAAAAACATTTCAGAATATATTTTTTTAAAAAAAGTTAAAAACAAATAGTTTAAACAAGTTAAATCACATATAGATATTAAATATGTGCAAAATAATTCACATTTTAATAATAATAATATTTTTTTTTTAAAAGAAAAATTACTGTTTACCCATCGTGAATTTCAAATATTCCCAAATAGCACCTCCAAGTTTGGCAAACCCCAGACAGCCCTTCCATTATTGTTTAACTTCCCTTTTACCCCCTACCGTTCACTTCAAATGAGTCCATGTTGTAAAATCCCATTTTTGCCCTTGAAAATGGTGGGAAAAAAAGCGCCCAATCACATTTTGTCCAACTTTTATGTGGGGCTTTCTGCTTGCTTTCTGTAAGACAATGTTTAGAAGTTGCATTACATCTTCTTGTTCTTCTCCTCATTTGGTTTGTTCAATTTCAGTTCTGCCGATTTTGTAATATGGTGAGAATTTCTTCATGAATTTATAAAAAATGCAGGTTTATTATGGAGAGTTTTTGTGATATTGATAGATGTAAATTTGTTTCAGAAAATTAGTCAGGGTGGAGTTTATTATACCCGATAGATATAAATCGGTTTGTCCAACAGAAAATGAAGTTGACTTCCAGCGGATTGGTCAAGTGCACTCCATCTTCAAATGAGCTGTAGTCGATCTTGTTGTCAAGACAAACGATATGTCATTGTCGAATCCTACTGAAAACGAGTTCATTTCGTTGTAAAGTTCTTCTCGTTTATGTTTATCTAGTTGTATATGTTAAATACTGTTTAATTGTGTTATTCTATGTTTAAATATATTACATATTTGTTTAAGAATTGTCGTCTCCATTTAAATTTGTCTTTATCTGTTTAACTATTCATATTAACGTTTAAATATTAACCTAACGTGTAAACTCTTTAAGTCTCTACGTAAAATATTGATCTTTTTCGTTTGAACTGAAGTGTTGGCATGTGGCAGATGACAAGTTTATGGTATCCCGTGCAGAAAAATTAATGACGGAATTAAATTTTTTAAATTTTAACATAAATATCGGAAGACCCGTTCGTCTTGATCAGTCAAGCTCGGTCCACCGTGCGTTTCTTTTTTTTTCTCGAATTTGAAGCGTCAACCGGCTTGTGGACTTCACACCATAAATGAGAAGGAAGAACCCTTCGCGTGGACAACCCCTCCTCGTCGTCGTCGTCCTCCTCCTCCTCCTCTGATCTTGTCCAGGATATTCGCTGGAGTCAGACCAAAATTTTAAGATCAACCCTATCTTAAAGGATGTCTCATGATCCTCCTCATCTTGAGAATCAATCAGCCGTAATCAAATTATTGTTCTCCTCTTTTTCGCAAGTCTCTTCGAATGTGGTCGTCTTGGAATGGCCACCCGGATGATGTCGTCGTTGTCAAATTCCGATACCTCGTCCGTCCCGAGTGCTTCATTTTTTTGGAGGGACGACCCAGTCGATTGTGATCGTCCTTCCAGTGCCTCAACCCGAGTGACAAGCGAGGAAAACTTCGGTCATCAATATCTGGCACGCCTGCAGAAGAGTTGCAGTGACATCTTCACCTAGAGCCGTCAGTGGGGCTGCCATAATCGGGGGTACTGTCGTTGTCGTGGTCCGGGGAGTGGGGGTTGTCGCAATCGGGCGGGGTAGGGGAGGGTTTCTCCGGCGTCGAGAAATGCGTGCGCGTGGTGGGCTGGAAGTAGGAGAACGGCGCCCAGCGTACACGGAAGAGGCTGCCCTCTCATCCTGCCTTCGAGCAAGTGGTTCTAGAGCAATAGCATCCATCCGTCGGTTGACCCGAACAAATATATCTTCTTCAGCATTCGCCGGAACCAGCTCAGGAAACTAACATATGTAAACCAAACAATTTCAGCGAAATCATTCAGTTTAAACAATAAAACTATATTTAAACAGAGTATTTATATATTTAAACATTATAGAATATATTTAAATGGAGAACAAAATTTTTAAACTTTAATGAATAAGTTTTAAACTGTAAATAATACAGTTTAATGCTAAATAATATGTTTAAACATTAAAGACTTCTGTTAAACATTGTTCATAACTTATTACCTTTTTTCCTTCGAGCGATGACAAGCTGGTTTCTATCGTTGCTTGTTTCCGGTAAGTACTTTCACTGTAGCACAACATCCTTGGGATCTTGCCGAAACGGACTTTCTTTCTGATTCCGGTCAGCTCGTAAAACCAGATGTTAAGTGCGACCGAGCAACCCTTAATATACCCCGTGTTGGTCTTCTTCCCCGCGCATCTATCTTGCACTCGAGCGGCTGTTTGTGGAATGTCTTCCATAAGCCACTTGTGCATCGCCTACGCCCATGCGTATCGCCCATGGCGGGTAGATCATCGAAAAAATCAACGATCCAGTTCGGGAACCGAGCATGATGTATTTGGGAAGAGGACTGTACCCATGAGGTACACCATCAGGAGTTTGATAAAATTTTCTTCTTCTCTCCTCTGTCGAACAAGTTGCACAAGAGTGCTCTTGCTGGAGTCTCTGTGTCTCTCGTAGGTTTTTGATAAATACCTCCCTTCGAAAGCTGAGCGGGTTTTCTTCTTCTGAAACACGACTGGGTCGCCATCGCAACAAAGACCAAGAACGAGGGCCACATCTTGAGGCCTGAAACTCAGCAGGCTTTCCCCGATCCTGAATTTATTGGTGCGACCATCGTACCTTTGCAACAGAGAATCAAGAAGGGCCCGCTCTTGGAATACAGCTTCCTACTCAGTAAATGCTGCAAACGGTGTCCTTCGGATGATCTCCCAGTGTCGAGGGATCATGTGAACTTTCAATTCAACCAAGGTCTCCACTACCGGTGTCAAGTAGCATCGCCCAATAACTAGGTTGACCGCTATAATCACTAGGCTGTGACAATGAGAACACATTCAGCAGTATTCACAAATTTTTAAACGGGAAATGAAAAGTTTTAAACGGTAACATGTCAATTTTTAAACAGAGATATCATTTGTTAAATGGAGACGTAGTTTGTTAAACAGAGACAACAATAGTTAAGTGGTGACATATTTTTTTAAACCACAACTCATATCTTAAATGGAGACCTCGTTTGTAAAACTGCAACCATATCAAATGAAAGGGGAAACGTACATTATAAACATTACACAAATCATAACAATCGAAAAACTAATTCGATCGTGTAGGCAGACGAAAATGTAAAACAAAACAAAACCCTAGCCGAGAAATCTCCGTGCAGACTAATAAAACCCCAGCCGATAAATCCCCCTGCAGGCTTTAATGTCTTCCAATAAAAACAGAACCACAAAACAAAATTGAAAAATCTTTTTTTGTAACAGAATAGTTAACATAAAACCATAATCACAACTTCTTCAATACCATAGATTGCGAATTGATGAAATGCCGAATACTTGCACGGGACTTCTCCTTCGAGACACCGGTGGAAAAGAAAAAGCTGAAATTACAGAGGATGTTCCGGCAGAGACGAAAGGGAAAAAACTGAAGATGCGAGGTGATAAAAATCAAGTATACGGCTCCAGTAAAGTTATCTCTTGGGATTACCCTAACCCCCACTTCCTCTCTAACTGCTGAAATGATGGCAATGCCACGACTTCCCATGCGCGGGCAATTTCGTCTATGAAATTTAAAAATCACTCCGTTAACCACCGTTACATGTTTTGGGGGTTTGGAAGAGAATGAAATTAAAAGGAAGGGGTTTTTAGGGATTCCCAAATTAAAGGGGGTGTTTTTGGAAATATTGCAAACTTTGGGGGTTTTCTTGGCAATTACCACTTTTTAAAATAGATGTTCTGTTTAAAAAAATTATTATTTTTCCAAAAAATGATTTAAAAACCAAAAAGTTGTATAAACCAATAATAACAATATCAATACATTTTTATTAAATATTTGCGATTAAATATTTTTTTAAATAATAACTTAAATAAATATTTTTAAAAAATTTAACTTTTATGATTTTTTTTTTAAAAAAAAAGTTTTGAAACCAATGTTTGTGTATAAAATTTGATGATTTAAAAGAAAAAAGAAAAAAGAAAAAAAGGTTAGATAGAGAAAAAAAAAAATCCTCTCGAAACCGGCAACAGCCGGTGATCATTTCCCAAGTCCACCACAGGGGGTAGGTGCGGTTGGAGAAGAAAAGGACGGCTGATTAAACCTTCAAATCTTTCTTCGATTAAATAATTCATATATGAAAAGTAGAAACAAATTCACTTTGAAAAAAGAGAAACGCTAGAAACAGCCAAAGCACCGCCGAAGGCCAAAACCATGACCAACTATCCCTCTTAATGGCCGCCACGTGTCCGTTACTCAATTTTCTCCCTTTTTCAAGAAGCTGTCATTTTGAACCATGAACCCCCAATACCAATTACCAAACCAAAGTGGGAAAAACATTTATTCATAATTAAAAACGCTTTCTTTCTCAAGAGCTCTCTCTCTCTCTCTCTCTCTCTCTGTGTGTGTGGGAGTTTATTAGATGGAGTTTGAAGAGGGATTGAGGAAATACTAAGAGAGAGAGAGAGAGAGAGGGAATGGAAGAAGTTCTTTTGGTCATTTGGGGATTCTATTGTTGGGGTTGGGAGTTCTTGACTGCGCTTCTTCTCTTCTCGCGCTAAATTTTTTTTTCTTTTTCTTTTTCTTTTTTTAATCTTGAAATCTTTGTTTCAAGGTAATAAAATTTGTTACTAGGGATGGGAAGGAATGGGAGGAGAGGAGGAGGAATGGGAGGGCCTCCACCGTTCTTGATTAAAACATATGAGATGGTTGAGGATGCAGAAACTGATGAGGTTATATCATGGGCAGAGATGGGCAAGTCTTTTGTTGTTTGGAAACCTGTTGAGTTTGCAAGAGATATCCTTCCTGCTCATTTCAAGCATAATAATTTCTCTAGCTTTGTTCGCCAACTCAACACCTATGTGAGTTTATATTATTTATTTATTTTACTTATTTATTTTTGATTGTTTTTGTTTTCCTGATTTTTATTTTCATCCCTGTTTTAGATTTGGATGCTATATGGGTTGGTGAATAAGTAAAAGGTGTAATATGAGTAATTTGTTAAAAGTAGAATGCTAAAAAAGGATATGCGTGGATTGGTTTAAGAAAAGGATTTTACCTTTTTTTATTCATTTTATTTTTATTTTTTTTTGTTTTTTATGAATTGATTTTTATTTTTAAAAGTAATTTTTCAGAGCACTTCACTTTCTTTGATAGTGGTTTTTTTGATAAAAAGAAAACAATTTTAGTGTTTCTGATTCCTCTGAAAACCCAAACTATACGCCAAAAAAGGTTCAATCCGGAAAGAGCTTTAAATATAATTATTTAAACAAAGTTATTTAAGCGACTGCGAGTGTTTTTCAAGATTATTTGGTTTTATATTTTAGAGAATATTAACCACTATTTTTTCTTAATGTGTTCTTGTATATATATATATATATTTTTGTAGCAGAGTTAGGACAATCAAAATACTTATGAAAATTTTATTCATAAAAAAATAAAATAAAATATATTTTATGCTTTTTTTCATAAATTATTTAAGAGACTGACCTGAAAACATTACTATACAGTATCTCTCCAATGGAAGAGTTTGGTACTTGATCTCTCCCACTCAAAAGTCACAATTTCGAATTTTTGGATTGTCCACACTTTTCAAAGAAAAAATTATACCAGAGTTAATGAATTTGTTTACTTATTCAACTTTCTTTACAACTAAGCGTTCAGGTTAGATTGGAATTCGTACCATTGGGCCAAGAATATTGACTTGGCAATTTATTAAGTTGAGTAGGTTCTAATCCCGTTTATTGAGAGTGGTCAGAGCACTAAAAGAAATTTAAAATCATTTTATTCTGGAACATATTGGAGACTTTCAAATTAAGCTAATGAAATATGAAACATTTGAGTAATTCGTATCTTAAAGGTACAATTGAACTATTTGAGATTGACAAGACTATCTTACTAGTTTATCACGTGAGGAAATAAACAATTTCATTTTTATTAATAGTTGGACAACTAGCACAATATTTGGTTACTGATTGGAAGCTCTAGGCAGTTATCTAATCATATTTAGTAAGCAAATTAAATGACAAATTAAAAATGCAAGTTCAAAAAATGCTAATTTTCAAATGAAGAAATCGAAAAAAAAATTCTGTTGGGTTTTGGCTTTGGCTTTGTATCTTAACATTGTTATCCTTGTTTCTAACCTGTTGACAAGATTGTAATATAGATTAATTGCTTGGGTTTTGATAAAAATGTCGTCAATTTCATGCCATTTACATTAAAACTAAGACAAGAATGTTAGGCTTTGGATTATGCCATCGTTATAATATATTTTGAATTCTTCTTGATATATGTATATATATTTTGGATCTGTGGTAATTAAGCACTGACACATGCTGAACTCCTAATGTTTTACTTTAGAAATATAATTTATCAATCATTACATGAGTTGTTGGGTGATCTGATTTTTGGTGAAACCCATACTTACCAATAGACTGAGGCAATCATATGTTAACAATTGCATATTTTTTTGCCCGTAAATCTGTCAGGGTTTTCGCAAAATTGTTCCAGACAGATGGGAATTTGCTAACGATTACTTCCGGCGTGGTGAGCAAAACCTTCTTTCAGAGATTCGGCGAAGGAAATCTATACAAGCTCAATCCGCTACAAAAGGCAATCCCCTTCCACCCTCGGCATCAAACTCTGTTGAAGCTCCTAGTATCTCTACTGCCTCGTCCCCTCCACCGGCAGCAACGTCACAAAATCCACAACATTTCCTTGACCTGTCGAATGAGAACAAGAAGCTCAAAGAGGACAACCAACTACTCTCTTCGGAGCTTGCACAAGCAAAACTGAAATGTGAGGAGCTCTTGGCATCTCTTTCCGCTTATGCTGATGCTCGAGAACTCGACACTAGGCCTTTGGTTCAAGAAGCAGCCAGACAAGGTGTTAGAATAGCAAGTTCTGTAAGGGAAGTGACACAATGGGAGGTAGATGCTGAAATGGGAGGTGAGAAGGAGGAATGTCTCAAGCTCTTTGGAGTATTGTTTAAGGTTTTCGAAGGAAGGAAAAAGAGGGGACGCTGCGAAGAAGGGAGTAGCAGCCCAGGCCAACCAATGAAGATGCGTCTTGGAGCTCCATGGATGGGAATCTCTCCTCCAGTTCAAGGCAGCAACAGTGTCTGCAACTAAGGTTGTGCATGCTGATTTTTGCACTCTTGTTATATATGCTTGGAAAGATGTATGATCAAAATTGTAGTTTATAGTTTGCAGTGAACAGTGGATGAAGCTCAAATGGAGAGCCTTCCACATTTCACTTTTGGTCTCAAAGCAAAAGGATATGGTGAAGTGTAAGTATCAAATTAAGTTGGTGTTGAATTGCTCTTTTGTCTAGTACATTGATGTGTGTTTCTTTTATATTCCGTGATACAATACGTCCAACTTTACTTTTAAATTAAGTTATTTGGGAATTTAAGAGGGGTGCTGAACAATTAGTTTCATGGACGATGGAGTTCTGTTTGGGTCTGGTTTTGTTTTTGTTTTGTTTTGTTTTGTTTTTTTTTTTAGCTTTTGGCTTTGGATTGAAAAATTATTTATTTTGATTTCTGATTGGTCCAATTTGTTTGTTTTCATGTGAAACTACTATCTTATGCCTTACAATAGGTAAGGCATGTTTGTGTGAGTAGAGAGGTTAAAATGAATAATGTTTTGCAGTTTACATATTAATGAATAATGGTTGTGTAAGTAGAGGGGTTAAAATAACTAATGTTTTGCAGTTTACAAATTAATAGATATAACCGAGCAACTGAAAATTTATGAAGTTTCAACCGTTTAAGTTGCTTAGGGAAATTGATTGTCCACTGTTATACGGACTCAAGCAGGTCTGGATATGCTGTAATAATGTTTTTATTTTATTTATTCTTTCAAGTCATGTAGTGTTCATCTATTTAATTTTATGTTTGATATGTTATTTAATAATAATAATAATAATAATAATAAAAATAATAATAATAATAATCGATCACACGTGTGTTTCTATTTAATTTTATGTTTGATATGTTATTTAATTTTTCGTGTGTTTCTATTTCACTTACCTATTTTTTGAAAGTTATGATTTTGTCCCTTCTTTTCTATTTTTGTTGCAATTTAGTTACTAAAACATCCGCTGTTAATGGCGATCACATGTGACATATGCTAGCTTAGAGAATAGATGTGCCATGTAGTATGCCACATGTGATCGTTGTTAATGGTGTATGCTCATAAATTTTTAAAACTAGGTGATCAAAATATAAACACGTGAAAAGGTACTGGACTATTTAGGTTGTTTACCCTATAAATAATTATAAAATTTTAAAAACATCACACATAGAAAATTGCATTTTGGAATAAGGAATATCGCTCCTTACAAAACATTATAATTCCTAATTATTTCAAAATTGAAACCCAAAGAAATAAAACAAAACTCTAATTTCATATGATTTAAATGGTTTTTACATCATATATGTTTTAGTAATATAAAAAAGGCAAAAACATAAATTCTATTAGAGATAATATACAATTAAGTATGGAAGAGATGCCATGTCAACAGAGTGCCATACTTTTTCAACTCGATACAATTAGTTTATTGGTGATTAGCTGTCAATTAATTATTTGAAATTACTACGGCACTTTTTAAGACAAGATGAAGTATTGATTATTTTTCTCAAAAGATAGGTAGTGAGTGGCCGTTTGAAGGGCAGGGACCCGTGTTAAGGCCCTATGTAATGTATTAGTCAAAACCTGCTCCCAGATAGGATGATTTTGTAACATAACTTATCACATGTAGCATAATATTCTCTCCTTCTATAGAAGGAGCCCTTTGTAACTAGGATATGAGCATTGGCCGGTTAACCGAGCCCGGTGGTTTTTGGCCGACCGTTACGGCCCGGTGCACTATAGTGACCCACCAGGTAAGGCTGACTCGGTAAGCCCAGCGGGCCACACGGCACCAAAGTTGACACAGACCTTGCCCGGAAAGCCTCACAACCCGCCGGTTTCAGACTTGGCCTAAGTTCAAATCAATTGAGGTTGTGGGATTTGAACTTGAATCCATTGCAAAGCCTTGCAACACATTAACTAGTCACACTATAACATTTTGTTGGGTTGTTATTAAAAACAATTAAATAAAAAGAAACATCAAACCATATTTTTTAAATTAATTTTTAAAATTGTAAGATTAATAATAATTTTAATAAATAAAAATTGAAACAAATCAAAATAACTTAAACAAATTATGAAGGGGCTTACACTTAATTAGTTTTCTTATTGAATTAAACTGTTTATATATTTACTTGGGTGTGACTTAAATTGCTTATATATTTTCTTGAGTGTGGTATAAATGAGAATTCATATAATTATTTTTAATTTATATCAAAATTATCACTCAATTACTTATTTGTCACTATTGATGTTTATCTAAAACTTAGTTTCACTCCCGAATGCTCAAAAACTATTATTTTTATGCTCATGTTGTCAGTGAAAAAGAAATCATTAGTTTTAGGGCATTTTATCTTTATTTTTTGTTATCGAATTTAAGTACACTAATAATCATTTATATAAATTTGCATTTTAATGTTTAGTGGTGATAATTGAGAACATAATATGTTCATCATGTTTTCACTTAACAGTAAATATCTACTCACATTATATTGCAGGTGTAAGACACACAAAAATATTTTGTGTAACTAATTAAATAAAATATAGTATAAGTTTTTATTATCTTGTCATTATTCAACAACATGATCTTAATGAAGTGGGTGTTGTTAAATCCAACAGATATATATATTCATTATTGTCACTAAAATATGTTAGTGCATTTGGTAAAAAGTTCTTGAATTATAGCATGGGTCAAGGGTTCAAAACCCATGTGAAGCATTCATTTTTTTGAAAATTATAAAAAAAAGTCTAACTCGCCGGGTTGACCGGATCAATCAGGAGGGTTGGCTAACCAGCCGGGTTACGGGTTAAGAATATCTTAACCCGTAACCAGGCCTGCTATAGTACGGGCCTGTTATGTTGGGATTTAATGTGAATGGCTATGTGATAAAAAAAATTTCCATCACTTGGCCCAAAACACAATATGACAATGGCAAGGAGCAAGGCAAGAGCATTAGAACAAACATTAAATGTGAAAACAAAAGAAGCCATGAAGAACCACAAATCTATATCTAGTGAAAGAAATCTTTCCTTACCAAAAGGTTGTAGAATCTCTTGATAAGTAGAAATGTATTTGCCTCTTGAAAACACCCTCTTACAAAACACCTCTTGATTCACCTTGAACCTAAACAACAAACTACCACACCACTTAGATGGATGTGGAGTTCAAAGCTTAGACTTTACCACCTTGCATGAGGAGATATAATGAGAACCAAGGAGAACCAAAGTGAGGAGGTCGGCTGAGGATTTTTCTTGCTCACACTCATCACACACCTCCTTAACCTTTTCATTATGACCCCTTTTATATAGCAAGGGTTAGGGCAAATATTTGTGCAAATTACACAAATGCCACTAGCTTTATTTAGCCATTTCAAGTTCTCATTAATCTCTCCTCTTAGTGGCTCAATAAATAAACTTATGAACAAATAATATCAACCATACTATTTGTTTATGCAATGCCTCTAATATTCTTATAATGCTCTCAAGCATTATACCAAATAATATTTGCATAATCCCATAAATTTAATTATTTATTGTCTAAGCTCGTCATATTATGACATTTTATTTTAGTATTTCATCTATTGCACATTATCTTGTGCATTCGCATGAAATATAAAATAATTGTTGTTTTTCTTCAGTTGGTGTGACCGTATAGAGGATCTATGTCACCTTGGTAATAATATAAAACTTTATATTATTGACTATAAGAGGTTCTATCATTACATTATAGTTATCCAAGTGATATAGTATTTATTTGCTTGATCCACTAATTTTGTGTCTATCCTTGTCTCATGATATTATGAATAATATGCAAAATAGGATCGTGTCATTTTTGCATTATATTCATTTTCTTGGTCTCTCAAGTGAATTATTATTATAACTACATCAGTTATATTGCATGCAACATAATTCCACTTTACCAAGGGGCCCAACAATATCATCACTCGAAATCGAGGGACAATGATAGGATTAACATATAGATTTCTCCCACACAAGTTGTATACAATGAACTACTATTTCATTCCTATCCCAGGATAGTATTCAAATAGTAATCACATTATATACTTCTCATGTGAAAATCTGTACGTCTCAAATCTAAGATTCCAAAGACACAATGAAACATCAATGACACAAAACACAATCCATATAATGTTTCAACTATATAGGTCATGTTCAGTATATAAAACACACATTTTATATATTCATGCCATCAAATGATAATACCTTATCAACATTTATAGAACTACAATGTACTTTTGATGACATGACAATCTTACACAGTAATTAACGTTCCTCCTTAATTACCACGATTGCAAACTTATTTAGTGATCACATGTTTCTCATTTTAGGAGTTCTATGGTTCAAGACCAAGTGCATCTTCTTGAACTCTTCCAAAATATAACATGTTAACCTCAAGGAACAGGAATAATAATATTCAAAATCATGAACAATACATAAGTCTATATCAAAATAATAACTTTTAAAACACACATCCTTCATGTTACGGGTTGATGGCCCGGCCTGCAGGGTCAGTTCACCCGGCAGGTTTGGAAGGGCTGGGCCAAATCTCGACCCCTGCACCTCCTCTACTTGTAACCATTAGAAGCATGAATGAAAGAGATAACTAAATAGCTCTTCTGTTCTTGTTCTCTCATCCTCTCCATAAATCCTTAACCTTCTTTCCTTGCTTCCTTTGCTTCACTTTGATAACTCTCATAACCTCGTATTGTAAGAGAGCCCCAACCCATCCCCAGTATATGAGAGTATGTATGTATAAAGGTATGTATGAGTGTCTTATCTTCTTAGGAGCTTATTAAGCTTTGAGAAACTTACCAAAATGTTCTTGTGGAGCTAATCAAGAAATTTAGAAATCTAAAGAAAATCATAAGTTATTGCAATTACTTATGGGCTTGAATGAGAATTACACAATTGTGAGAGGAAGCATCTCGATGATGAAGCCTCTTCCTTCAGACAGAGAAGCTTAATCTTTGTTGATTTAAGAGGAGAAGAAGCAGAAAGATTTGGCACTCTACTCAAATGGCATCTCCTCCATTACTTAATTATACATTATCTCCAAAAAAGGTTATTTGAATACCAAAAATGACTATTTATTATTCTACAAAAAGATCAATGAATCAGTGACCTTTGTTGTTGTTGTTTATGGTGATGATATATTACTAACTGGGAATGATGAATTTGAAATGACTTCATTAAAAGAATACTTTGATTAAAATTCAAGATCAAAGATTTGGGGTAATTACATTACTTCCTTGGCATAGAAGTGATCAAAGAAAGTTCCTCGGCATAGAAGAATTTAATTGTCAATTACTTACTCTTATGACATGTCTTCTTATTGCTGGTCAGAAACTCATGCCAAATTTAGGAAAGCCATTGTCAGATCGTGCACTTTATTGCTGGTCAATTCATGTCTTCTCCTACTAATGAACACATGGAAGATGAAGTCCATGTACTAAGATATCTGAAATCTAATCCTAATAAAGGTCTTCTAATGGGTTTAGATATAAGCTTCAAGCTTAAAGCATTCTGTGATGCTGATTGGGCAACATGTCCTGCAATCAAACGCTTTATAAGTGGATTTTTTTTATCATGTTAGGAAATTCTCCTCTTTCCTGGAAGTCCAAAAAACAACACACAGTGGCTTTATCCTCTGCTGAAGCCAAATACATGTTTGTGGGAAGATTTGCTAAGAATTAGCTTGGCTAAATAGGTTGCTGATTGAATTGACTGTTCCTTCAGTAACTCCTATACCTTTGAAGAGTGGTAGTCAAGCTAGCATTTATATAGCCAAAAATCGTGTCTTTCACTAACAGACCAAACATATCAAATTAGATTGTCACAATGTTCATGAACAATTGCAAGCGAGTTAAATTCTTTTCCAATTTTTTCCTACTCAGCTTCATTTCACTGATATATTCGCTAAAGTTTTGTCAGGATCCAAACACCATCACATCCTCTCCAAGTTGGGGATTTCAACATCTCCAACTTGGGGTGGAGGGGAGGGTGGATGGCATGTCACTAGAGTGCAACATCTTTCTAACTCAACAGAATGAGTTTACTGGTGATTAGTTGTTAATTAACTGTTTGAATTTACTACAAAAACAACAATGTATTAGGTAATATCCTCTTTTGACCTGCTTTCAATAGAGTTTTCTCTTAGAGCTGATATGCAGCTTGATTGTTTGGTGATTCATCTTATTTATTGTTTGAATTTAGTTGAAGATCTAAAGTTGATAAGTGCTTGAGTGAACATATTTTTTCATATGTTTTACATGCTTTGAGCATTATTTTTATCAAGTTTTATGGCTCATAAATTGTATTTGGTATTCTTTTGCACAAATAGGGTTATGAAGGCGTGTAGATAGAAAAAGGAAGCAAATATAGGTCATGAGGGTACATTTTGGGAGTATTTTGTGCGACACAAGGATCAAGACACAAGCTGTGCTCATAACATATGGATGTGTGCCAACTTCTGAAAGAGTTCAAGTTAATTCGTGAATTGGAAGGGTACAAAGGCAATCATATCTTCATGTCCCAGCTTGTGTGAAGACTTCAAGAGCCTTCCCAATGGTGTTAGTCGACAATAATCAACTTGATCTACCACACGGGCGTGTGACCTTAGAATAAGGAGATTTTAGAAGTTCATGATTATACTGCAACAAGCCACTGTAGCATATACTGTAGTAGTCATTGCTCATGGCCGTGTGGAGAATTTTCCATGTCACATGGGCGTGCAGGTGCCCGTGTGGAGCTAAAATTTTTGATTATAAAATGCCATTTTACCCAATTTTAGGTTAACTTTTTCATTGCTCTGAAGAGACAAAGGCAGCTGTGGTTTGAAGGAGAGGTCTTTGTGACTTTGGGGATGTTTCTTCACCAACATTGATTGATTTTTCCTCTGTCATAGCATCAAGGAAGTCATTGATGACCCTAGCTTTGGAGAGGAATCCATCAAGACGTTGAGACTACCCATCAAGGCCATCATCACGAATATAGGGTGGTTTATTTCCATGTTTTCTATAAATTTTTATTCATTTAAATCTTGTTTTGTATCTTTCTCCATGGAGAGGTAAAACCTAGAGGGTATTTGGGCATATGAACCCTAGGATTCTATTCTTTTTATTTATTTACATTGTGTTTCCTTTTAATATGAGTTTACTTGAGTCTTAATCTTGTTTTATTAATGCTTGCTTTATTGATCTATTTATTGATTTGTTTGCATTGATTCATTCACATTGGTGAGAGAGAGAGGTCTCCATTAGGGTTAGAACCTCAAGATTGAAGAGGGTTAAGAGGGTGAGTCATGAGATAGTGGAGTGTCCTTTTTTCGTTCCAATTGGTATATTCTATCTCCATATTCCCTAAACTCTAAGAAACTATATGTGGTGTGAGTTATCAAGAGACTTTTCCGTCGAGACCTGGTAGGGGATTAAGGACCTTTCACCTAGAAGTAGGGTTAGGTCTATTATTAGGAATTGGATACATTCTTTGGAATCTCTAGAGTATTATGCAGTCATATGTGGTGTGAGGTGTTGAGAGATTTTTCCACCGGGACCTCGTAGAGGACTAGTATCAGTGATTTGGAGGCAGGGACCAATTACTTTTAGATTTTCATGATTTAACTAACTCGGTTTATGAACACTTTGTGAATCTTGCACTTAATGTTTGAGTCTTAGGGGGAGAATTGCCTGAATACCTCACTTTCATTGATTGAGACTTTCCTTCATTTTTATTCTTCCTTACTTGCTTGTGATATTTATTTACTCATGTATTAGTTTATTACATCATCTCTTGATCATTTGAGTATATAACTTAGAAGTAGCTATTACTAATAATCTTGTTCCCTATGGACTCGACTACCCGGCCCGTTGGGTACACTTTATTACTGGAGCGACCCATGTACTTGTGGACACAAGCAATGGGTGTGTTAAGTTTTTAGTACCATTACCGGGGAACGAGATATTAAGAATGCTAGAACTTTGTTATTTTAGTCATTCTCTTTTTCATTGTTTTTCTATTTCATATTCCTTTCTTTTGCCGTTTTAATTCTTTTCTTTTCTTGATTTTAGTTACAGGTTATAACCCAAGGAAATCCTTCGACATTAGTTGAAAAAGGTCTTGACATTGAGCACAAACTTTGTAGAAGGGGAAAGAAACCTGCACAAGAATAGAATTATCCAACTGAAATAGAGGTTGAGGAATTGGAAAAACTAGCAGAACAGAATGAGTAGTAAAGGACACTTTCCGATTTTGCCCAATCTACAGCTCGTAGGACATAGTCGAGTATTATTCGGCCAACTCTTATAGTCAAGAATTTTGAACTAAAGCCTGGATATATTAAAATGGTTCAACAGTCTGCATATTTCAATGGATTAGCCAATGAAGATCCGAACAACCATATAGAGAACTTCCTTGAAATGTGTAATATGTGGAAAATTAATGGGGTGTCAGATGATGCAATTCTCTTGAGAGTTTTCCCATTCTCATTGAAAGGAAAAGCCAAACAGTGGGTCCAATCATTGCCAAGAGCTTCCATCACAACATGGGATGAAATGGTAGAAGCTTTCCTTGCAAGGTACCTCCCTCCGGGAAAATCGGCAAAGCTTCGCAATGAAATCTCTTCATATGTTTAGATAGAGCTAGAATCCTTGTTTGAGACATGGGAACGGTTCAAGGATCTTTTGCGGAAGTGGCCTCAATATGGGTTCCCCAAGTGGATGATCGTTCATACATTCTACAATAGGTTAAATCCAAGCACTAGACAGCTTCTAGATATCACTATAGGAGATACATTAGGAAACAAGACTTCAGAAGTTGCTCAACAGCTGATTAAAGAAATGGCTCTGAATAGCTATCAATGGATTGTTAAGGAGAAGAAGAAAGTGACCAACATTCATGAATTTGACACAGTTACAGCTTTAGCAGCCTAAGTAAAGGCATTAACCAAGAAATTAGATTCTCAAACTTCACCAAGAGTGGTTGCGATCACTAGTTGTAATGGTTGTGGGGGTGCACACATTTCAGTAGATTGCCCTATTTCAGTTGGTACTTAAGCCCCGATTGAGCAAGTTGATTTTGTGGGTAATGCCGGGAGAGGACAAGGCAATCCCTACAGCAATACCTATAGCCAAGGGTGGAGGAACCACCCAAATTTCTCATGGAGTAACCAAGGATAGCAAAAACTTGTTGCCCCACCAAGATTTCAGCAAACACCTTCATTTTTCGGAGAGAGTTTTAGAGTTGGAGAAGGTTTTGGTAAAGTTTATTAAGTCGACCGATACTAGATTTCAAAATGTAGAGGCAACACTCCATAATCACACTGCTACACTACATAATTTAGAGAACCAATTTGGTCAAATAGTAAAATCATTAGCGGAGAAACCCCAAGGAAGCTTGCCAAGCAACACTCTAACCCCAAGGAAGCTTGAAGAAAGGCTCTCCATTAAAAAGACTGCTGAATTACCTCAAGAGAAGCTAAAGGATAAGGTACAAAATAAGGAGAAGGAGGTAGCTACAACAACCCCTCCATTTACACCAAGAATCCCTTATCCTGCATGATTGAAGAAGGACCAAACTGATGAACAAAATAGGAAATTTTTGGATTTATTCATGTAGCTGCAATTAACATCCCATTTATGGAGGCATTGTCACAAATGCCTCGGTATGTCAGTTCTTGAAGGACCTCTTGACCAATAAGAGGAAAATGGAGGAGAGTGTTGCTGTAGTATTGGAAGAAAGTTGCTCGGCCATGCTTCAAGAAAATCTGCCGAGTAAGAGGAAAGATCCAGAAAGCTTCATCATTCCATATGTAATCGGAGGTTTGGTAGAAGGGAAAGCACTTGCTGATTCAGGAGGCTAGCATTAATGTAATGCCTTATACCAAGGTTGTCAGACCCGAACCGGCCCGACCGGTTCAACCAGAAAAACCGGGAACTGGCCATGTGGCCGGCCCGGGTATACCCCATTGAACAGGGTATTAAAAAACCCGGTGTTAACCCGGTGACCCGGGCGGTTCAATCGGGAACCGGTTGACCCGGCCGGGTCAATCGGGTTATAATGTTTAATTTTTTTTTAAAAATATTTAATAATTTATTATTATTTTCTCATTAGAAACCACAAAATCGTGTATATTTATTAATATTAATTTATAATTTATAATCAATAAATAGAATTACAATATATATATATATATCATAAACATACCAACAAAAATTAACATTTAAAAATAAAATCTATTAATGTGTTATGTAAATAATTTCTAAACATTTAATTTATTAAGAAAATAAAACAATAAATGAGTGTAATTTTATTATAAAAAAATATAAAAATTAAAGTATTCTAATTAAATAAAAAAATATAAGAAAAATTTAAAAACAAAAATAAAACTCAATTGAGATATAAGAATTAGTGAATTAAATTTCTTATCTATTTTAACAAAATCAACCAATAAACAAATAAATAAATAAATAACACCGAGAGAAGTTCGATAATTATATATTAATATATTAAATTTGTAAATATTTAAAAAATGTAAAAATAAATGACATAATTAGAAAACTCTACTGTATATAAGGTCATTTATCAATTTAAATATCAAATTTGAGTAGGTTTTTATATTATAATTATGGGTTTAATATTATATTTGCTAATTATTAATTATTATAATATTTTTTATATTTAATTATTGACCCCGGTTCAACCCCGGTTCGACCTGGTCGAACCCATTGAGCCCTGACCCCTGGGCTTAGCCGGGTCATTGCCCGGGCCGGGTCTGACAACCTTGCCTTATACACTATTTCAAAAATTGGGGCTAAGAGAACCAAGGCCAACTCGAATGACATTGTAGCTAGCAAATCGTTCAATCCGTCATCTAAGAAGTATAATGAAGATGGTTTAGTAAAGTTTGACAAGTATATTTTTCCTGTAGATTTTGTAGTACTTGATGTCGATAAGGATCTAGATGTCATGCTGATTTTAGGGAAGGCCCTTCTTGCACACTTTCAAGGTGCTTATTGATATGGATGGAGGCAAGATGATACTAGGCATTGGAGAAGAGAAGATCACATATCGCCTTGCCAAAGCCATGAAGCATTCCCTTGACTTTGATAATGCATGCTGTTTTTTAGATTTTACTGATGAGATTACTTATGAGTACATGCAGGAATTCCTCCATCCAAACTCATATGAAGAGTGCTCAGATATTGAAGAAGAGGAGATGGGTGTACATGAGGAACAAGTTCCCAAAGAGCAACCTAATACGGGAGTTCCTAAATGAATTTTTCGTCTTATGAAGAGGTTGAGATATCGCCACAAAAAGCATCCCAACACTCTTGGGGATGAGCACACATGAAAAGTGAGTGGTACTTCCCCATTCGGTAACATGTTCCATCAATTTTCTTTAATCCTGCAGAATTTCTGTTCTTCATGTATGTAGGCTGCGTATAAGGATACCATCCATCTCCATGATCCACAATGAGGTAATGACAGATACGTCAAGCTTAGTGATATAAAACAAATGCTTCTTGGGAGGTAACCCAAGCTTTACATGTTTTCTAGTTTAGTTTTTCAATTCTGCAGAAATAATTGTTTATGAGTGGGTGCCAATTTCAATTCTTGTTGGTGTTGAGTTTTTCATGAAATGTTTTGGTGCTTTAGTGTGTATACTGTGTGTGGCATGGTTTAGGATGTTATTCATGCATTTAGTCAAGAATTTGGACTTAGATTGTGGAAATTGCACATTTTCTGCACATCCACAAGAGCAGCTACACAGGGGTTTAAGTGCCTGTGTGGGTTGTAAAATTTTATAGAAATCATGACACATGAGGATGTGGAATTTCCACATCCCCGTGTACAATATCCACATGGGCATGTGGAATTTTTACACCGCCATATGTCTTTTTAAGGAGAAAAAGGCAACTATTCACTTTCTTTATTCTCACACCCCTTCATCTTCTCACACATCCACACCAAGAGACACACCTTTTGGGCTTCCAAAACATTTTGCTCGGCTATATAAAGCTTAGGAAGAGCTTATTACTTCAAGTTGTTCCTCTCCGGTTCACTCCTGAAAGCTTTCATCTTCCTTGCCTTCTCCATGCTTCCTATTTCTAGATTCGTTGGTTTTTCTTTATTTTAGCATATTTTCTTCATGGAAATCATCTTCTTATACTAACTTGGAGTCTTTGATGCCGTTTGGTGTGCCGATGTGGCCCGAATATGGCAATTTTGCCATGGTTGGGGCTCCACAAATCCGTGTCGGCTGGAAAATTTTTCCAACCCACCCACACGCCCATGTGGCTAGCCTACATGGGTGTGTGGGCTAGAGAACCCTTCCTAGCATAGCCACATTGTCATGTGGCTAGCCCACACAGCCGTGTGATTCTCCAAAACTGCTCTGTTGTTATTGATTTGATTTTTCTTGGTATTATTCTTGCAAGTGTGGCACCAAGGACCAAAAGCTTTCCCAGAAACGGTCTCGCCAGGCTCAAGAACCATCCCCACCACTAGAATTAGAATTTGATATCCCTGAACATCAATAAAGGCTAGAGTGCCTTCAAAGGCCAAAATTTGGACAGACTCGTCTCATTGATTGGAGGACACTCGAGGAGATTGACCTAGATGACAAGCTTTGAGAGCTTGTTACTGTGGGAGGATGTGATTGACTTCTTTCCATTCATGATCCCATCCACCATGATCTTACTCAGGAATTCCTTGCTTCATTTGACTTTGATTGTTCTCATTCTAAATTACATGATTGAGTCCGGCAAGTGCACGGGTCATCAAGTAACACCTCTCATGTGAACACAAGAGGGTCGTATTCCCTGGGGTCACAAGAGCTGTTATTACTTCCCACTTAACGGCACAGTCTAGTCTAACCAAGGTAGGTTTAAAACAAAATAAGAAAACTAACAAAAGAGATAACTATTGACAAGTTGGATTAAGGCACACAACGTAAGTGCATTAAGAAAGCAAATAACAATGAAAGTATGAAGCCTTGGGCGAGGATCTTATCGGGACTACTAAAGCTAGAAGGATGCTAGAATTACACAAGCAATGGTAGTTTTAGGCTAAGAGAGATCCAAAAGTAGGTTACCCCGATGGTCACAACGATTAACCCCTAATCCCATACAAGTATTGGGTCAGAATAGCTTCTGCTCAAATCCTCCTATGATTGCATTACACCTAGAAAAATCTCTAATTAGGGTCAAACTCAATATCTAGGTTCATCTCTAATGGTTGGAGGGATACGAAATACATGATGGTCACAGTGTATTCATAGATGAATCCCTTCTAAGCCAAGTGTGTCTAGTTCAAGGGTGATGGTCACACAAACAAGTATAACCTATAAATCAAACCACAGAGTTTTCATACAATTTGATACATCAAAGAATACAAAGCTTAAACCATAAATAAACCAAATGTCATAAATGTAAATCACAACATCCATACAAGTAAGTTTATCCCAAGGTTCGGGAGTCTAGTTCAATATGAATAAGAGAGAAATCTCAAAATAAAGAGGAAGCCTAAGCAAAATTATAGAAAAACTCCCTTAGACTCGTCAACTAGAAGGTGATGATGAGAAATTGTCGATCTGTTCCGGCAAGCTCCTTGATGATCTCCTTGATAGCAACCTTCTTCTCCCACTTGATCATGCTACTTATATCCACCTTCTCCAACCCCTTGAAGCCCTAAAAGATGATGGGGAGAGAGAGTGGCTAAACACCCCTTTAATGATGCCCTAACCCCCCTTTTAAAGTGTTCTCGGTTTAGCTTCACGACCTCATTCACGGGTGTGAAGGAACCCGTAAGAGCCTCTGGATTTAGTCAAAAATTCTGTAAAGTGCTTCAGTAAAAATGTTATAGTGATACTGCTACAGTACTATGCATTCTTCAGCCAGTTCACAGGTGTCTTCACGACCGTCAACAACCCCATCAACGAAACCCGAGACTTTGCAAATTCTTTATCCCGTTGTGCTACAGTACTCTCTACAGTCCCTGAGGCAATATAACACCATTTTTGGTGTATATTTCTTCCTAAATGTGTTCTTAGGCTCATCTAGGCTTCTTCTAAGCCTGTAACACAAATAGAAATGATTAAACCACACAAAGAGCATTGATTCATCCAAATACACATAAATTGTCACAATGTATATGTATAAAATACATATATTTAGATGTTTATCATTATACAAGGAAGATACTATTTGATTTTGAGCTTTTAGTTAGTACCATGGTATGCCTTTGACTCAATTCTCTATTATGCAGGGCTTACATGATAGAGACTATGTCAGGCTGAGGAGTGACACACCCTTTGCGTGTGTGTACCACAAGTGCACATATTGTCAAAGTAATAAAGTACCCTCATGAGTGGGTAGTCGTATCCACATGGAATAATGCTTAGAAACACTAGAATTTCTATTTAACTATGGTGAAAATGATTCAAGAGTTGTGTGAACAATATCAATGCAAATTAAAATACAGAAAAAGGAGAAAGAGACGCAATAGGAATAAGGAGAGGCAATCGATAGAAAATGGGGCACCCGGACATTACTTACCCTAGGACAATTGTTTCAAGTGCAAGACTCCTCATTATGCCTCCTAAATTATGTTCAATGATTCGTGGAAATCCTAAGACACACGGTCCCAAATCTAAGGTTAACGGTAACTAACCCTCACACTATGCCCCGATGAAAAGGGATACTCTCGAGTCTCGACACCTCACACTGTGTGGGGTTGCATGAAGCTCTGTGGACTACAAGTGATAAATCCTATTCCCTAATATAGATCTCACCCTTTGGTCTAGGTGAAAGACCCTTAGTCACAATTAAGCCCCGGCACTAAAGATTACTTCAACGCTTCACTCTGTTGCTTGAGAAAATAAGCCCCAGCAAAGTTTGTCTCTTAGTACTTCACTCTATCATGACCGCAAAGAACTCTTGGAATGTAGAGGTAGGATAAATCATATCGAAAGAGAAAGGGAACGTTCCGCTACTTCTCAACTCACCCTCTCGACCCTCTCTAACTTTGCTTTGTCTAACCCTCATGGTGTGTCACTCATCCACAAGGATTACCAAGATAGATTCTCAACCTTAGTGTCACTCTAAGGAAAAATCAATGCAATAAACATTCAAGGATGGAACTCAATTAAAACATCAATTAAAGAAGCATAATAAAGGTCAAGGAAACAAAATCATCCTAGGGTTTACAAGTCCAAGCTTCCACTAGGGGTTTAGCTCTCCATGGAGTAAGATACAATCAATAATGAAATCGAATGTAAAAGCATGAAATCCATAAGAAAAACACTCTAGTAGTTTGTATCGATGGTCTTGTGGAGTCACCTCGTCTTCTCTAAGGGTTCCCTCGTTAAGCCTAGTGCATACCTCGCCGAATCGATGCCGATGAAAGCTCCCCAAATAAGTATCTTCCAAAGGCTATAGAACCACTCCAAAGACCAAGCCAAAGCCTCTAGAAACCCTAGCTACGAGCGCTTCCAAAGATGGGGAAAAGATGAGAAAAGGATTGGAAAAGGATCACTTAAAACGTCTGAAATCATGGCTTTTATAGGGGCTGCAATCGAGCATCCACATGGGGGTGTGGAATTCCCACACGCCTGTGTAAATTTCCAGAAGTTGATTTCCTACGATCTGTGAACATTAACTATTATAGTGATTTACTATAGTAAACTGCTACAATATTCGCTAAAACACTCCGGAATCCACACTTTTCATTAAGGCCACATAGATGGGCACACATCTATACAATAGATCACGTCGCGTCTTCAACTAAACCACATTTACAAAGATCTTGCTAGCATTGCACAAGTTAGAACACATGAATGTGACTGCTATTGTGCCTCTCTAGTGTATCCGCTCGAGCATAATGAAGGCTGGCACACACTCACATGTCTTTGAGCACAACTTGTGTCTTCACATTTGTTTACTCCAAAACTTCATCAACAAATGCATCCACGATCTACTTTTGGTTCCCTTCTTCGACAATTATCTCCATAACCCTACATGAACAAAAGAACACATATACACAAGAATAATCGATAAAGTCTGAGAAAAGTAATGCTCAATGTAAAAAAAGAATACTTCGTATTACTTATACACAAGCACTTATCAAACTCCCCCACACTTAAGCTTTTGCTTGTCCTCAGGCGAAGATAAAACATTAAAGCATCCAAGAAGGAAAAATTGAAAGTGATTGGCCTTAGGTTCACTAAAAGCATGCAAAAGATGCATTCTACAAGTAGGGAAAAATTTCAACACCGAATAAGAAAAAAAATCAATGCTCTGGCCAAAATCTCAAAATAAAAAGGACAACAACCCGATATCGTGTAATTGTGTGGAAACTCACTTAAGTCAACCCAATGTATACTCCTCAAAGCTCATAAGTAAGAGGGACTTATTTATGTACAAGAAGAAAAGAAAAGGTAGTTGCTTCACACATCCTCTAAGGTAGCCCTTTTGTAAGGGGCCGCTAAGGTGGCTTTCACACATTCGAGGTAGTAGCTCTTTCTACTGGGGTAGTAGCTTTCACTCATCCCATGAGATAGCTCTTTCTCTCACTAGGGCATAACTAGTATCCGATTTATGAGAGTAGCTTCATACTTCATAGGTGGTAGCTCTTTCCACCCCTAATGCACAAACAAAACAACCATAACTATTTTTTTCTTTCCTTTTTCATTTCCATTTTTATGTTTTTTTAAAAGATATTAAAACAGGAAAGAAATTAAAACAGCCCCTTAAACGTCAAACTTGAGTTTCCACAAGGTTTAATGAGTGAGTAGTGCAACAAGTGTCAATCGGGCAAAAATTCCTAAACAAATTCAAGTAAAAACTAGAGCATGAGAACATTCAATGTTAAAAATTCTCCTAAACTTAAGAATACAGCTATTGCAACTAAGGTGAACCACGATTGGCTACATGAGCATGCACAATAAAAGCATAAGTATAGAACATGTGTAATGTGAACTCCCCCTACACTTAAGATGTACATTGCCCTTAATGTACACATGCAAGTACAATAAAATATAAAGCAATCAAAACATGTGTGGAGATGTTCAATTGAAACAATACTCCCCTGAACTCCTAATGGTATGTTTGATGGAGCTAATTTCATTCAGAGTTGAGTTCCAATGGGTTGTGGAGCACACACGACCATGTGAATGTCACATTAACTGTGCCAATGACTATTCCTCAAATTCCAGACACACAAGACCATCTGCACGTATACACAAGGGGGTTCAGTAAATCTTAATAAAAACAAAATAAACTCGAGTCTATAAAGATATGAAAATGAAATACAACTTGAAGCAATTGAAAATAAAAGATAAACTTAGAAGGAAGATCCTTTCTGAGTAGTACAAATCTAAAATAAAGGCAGAAATAAAATACGGAACATAAAAACACATAATGAAAAGACACCTTAAGCATCGATGTCTTGCTCGATCGGCTCTGCTAGTGCTGCTGATGGATCAACTGGTGCTGGTAGTGGTGGTGATGTTGGTGACGGTGTTGGGGATACTGGAGGAGTCCGGAGTCTCATAACGAATGCAGATATCACGTCTCCCTCTAAGATCTGCTGTAGGATGTCAAGACGTGCCATCACCTCAGTATGGTTCATAGCTTGTGTCATGCGAACCTCAGCTAAATCCCTCTGTAGTACCCCTACAGCACTCTCGAGCCTCTCAAAGTGATCATAGGAAGGAGAAAAGATCTGCACTAGTGGTGGCTCCTGTGTTGTAGGGGGTGCATCGGTCCTGAAAAGATCACCCCCACTCTCACATACTGTCCATGATGCCTCAAATACTCTACTAAGATATGTCCCAAGTGAATTAACTGACTCTATACCATAGAATACAAATATAATAGCTCTTATCGACTGAGGATTCCCGTGTTGTCACCACACCCATTCACCGACCTGCTCAAAATGGCATGAAGGTAACGATATGTAGGCTGAGAAAGGCACATGGCCTTGGACACCCCCGGTTCGTACTGTCCCTAGCCATATAGTGCTCTGTAAGCGCGCTAAGGAGTCAAACTACGTAGATATTTGGTCGGTAACTGCTCATACTCCTCAATGTCAATGTAGGCCTCGCCATACAAGCCAAGTCTGACAGAAAACTGAGTGACACTCATACTTTGGTACTGACCGAATGCAAGGAACTGAATTGCGTCAATGCTCGAGAAGCAGCTGTATGAACGGGCGAACTCGAACAAGGCAAGAACCTCTAGTGTCAACATACGGATAGCCAGCTCTCTGATCGACAACAAACGCGCTAACTACCCACCGCAAGCAACTTCTCCACCTCGTCTGCCATCTTGTCTCCCAACTGTATCTCTCTCAAAGCGCTCAAATCTGGGAAATGAGATTGGCCAAACTTCAACTTCGACAATCTCTCAAAATGAGCCTAATGCTCGAGAATCACAAACTCCATATGTCCAGGCTCAGGCAAGGGCTGACGTGGACGCTTGGTGGCCGCTTTCTTGGTCCTAGGTGCCATATTTGCAAGAATTAAAGAGAAATTGATCAAATAAACTCTAAAACCTAATTATGCAGAAATCCACATGGTCGTGTGGATCTACGGGGCATGAAAACCGCACGGCCATAATACAAAAACTCCCAAATACACCATGAATTCATTTTAAAATCACTCTAAAAGTACGCACCAACCATTTAAACATGAAAACGAAGCAATATTTACTAGTTTAAGCAAAATAAATCAAGATTGGCGAAGAAAAAGGGAAACAGGGCTTACCGACGAAATGGAAATGAAAAACCTTGAGTGCGGCCGGAAAGCTTAGCTAAAACCCTTTAAAAAAACACGGTGAGGAGTCAGGAGAGTAAAGAGATGCGTTATCTGAGTGTTTGGGAGTGAAAAGATGAAAAGGCGCAAGTAGGTTTTAAAGAAAAGCTGTGCCTCTTGGCATTCTGTGCATCCACACGGGCGTGTGGAAATTACCCATGCCCATGTGACTCCACAGGAGAGCTCACAGAGGCTGACACACACCCCTGTGTGCTCTCAGGATAGCCTATGACTGACTCTGAACGCACCCATATGGGCATGTGGAAATTCTGCACGCCCGTGTTCCCGACTCACAGGGGCACCCACACGCCCCTGTGGCTTCTTTGTCCTCCCGAGAAAATGGTTAAGTGTTCCACATTCCCCTGTGGAAATTCCACACGGGCGTGTGGATTCTTACAGGGGTACTCACAGGGGCACTCCCACGCCCCTGTGTGCTTTCAGGATGGAGGAGAAGTCTCTGCAGAGTTTCACACGGGCGTGTGGAAATTACCCATGCCCGTGTGTTGTTCACAGGGTCATCCACAAGGGCATTCACACGCCCCTGTGTCTTCTCGGGATGGAGTCTGAGAACTCTACAGAGATCCAGACACCCGTATGGAAATTACCCACGGGCGTGTAACCGTCAGAAGGCGGTTCACAGGGGCATTCACATGCCCCTGTGTCATCTCGGGATGAACTCTGAATGGAAACACACACCCGTGTGGAAATTCCACACGGCCGTGTGTGTCTTTTCTGGATGACTTAGAAGAAAATACAGACTCTGTAGAAAAATTTCTACAAAAATTGGGCAAATACAAGACTGCATAACAATGAAAAACTGGCCATAGAATCATGTAAACACGCTCAATACGACCAAGAAACTTTGCAAATCATAATTAAGCACACTAAAACACTAACAATCCACAACAAAAACATAGCAATAGCATGTACAAATCAAGACACCAACACTAAAGCTCTTATTCATGCAAAACTAAAACTAAGAACTAGAAAAACAATAAAGACTTGGGTTGCCACCGAAGAAGCACTTGTTTAATGTCACTAAGCTTGACGTACCTGACCTTACCTTACGGGGGCTCATAGATGAAAGTTGCCCTCTTACCTACAACTTGAAAGCATGATGAACATAATCTTTTCAAGGTAGAGGGAGAGTTATCAAGCTTGTTACCACAAAAAGGTTCATCACCCTTACTTCATGCATGCACATCCCCACTAGCGTTGGGGTGCTTCTTGTGACGTCTCCTTGCTCACTTCATCTTTTGGACCATCCTCTTCATGATACCGGGGGGTAGGATGCACCTTGTCCTCTAGACCAAGTGACAAGACTTCTTCATTCTCCACTTCTTGATCTAACAAGCCCTCAAATGGGTCCTGACACATCATTTCCTTCACATATTCATCAATCAACTCATCAGTGGTGTCAAGAAACTATAGAATATCATTAAAGTCAAGAAAATGCCACATGGCCTTGGCAAGACAGTATGTCAATTTGTCATCACCATCTCTAAGTGTCAACTCCCCACCATCCATGTTAATAAGAGCCTTGGAAGTGCGCAAGAATGGCCTCCCAAGTATTATTAAACCTCGGCATCCTTATCAAAATCCAACACCACAAAGAATGGCCTCCCAAATATGTACTTGTCAACTTTTACAAGTATGTCTTCAATGATGCCCCTCGGATGTCTAACTGTTCGATCAGCCAATTGAAGTGTCATCTGAGTGGGTTTAGGCTCTCCCAAGCATAGCTTCTGAAAGAAAGTATAAGGCATAACGTTGATGCTAGCCCCTGAATCTGCCAATGCCTTCTCTTTACCCAAATTACCAATGTTGCACGGAATGATGAAGCTTCTGGGGTCTTACTTCTTGTTTGGCATATTCTTTTGCAACACTGCCGAACATGAAGTATCTAAGATCACAGATGCACTCTCCTCCAACTTTCTCTTGTTGGTCAAGAGAACCTTGAGAAACTTTAGATAGCGAAGCATTTGAGACAACGACTCTACAAATGGGATGTGCAACTGCTTAAATAGACCTAAAAACTTCTTGTATTGCTCATCATTTTGGTCGTTCTTCAATCTTGAAGGGTAAGGGATTCTTGGCTAGTAAGGTTAGGGTACCACCTCCTTCTTCTTGGCTCTATCCTCAACCTCCACGACCTCGGGTAACTCAACATTAGCCTTCTCACTAGGGAGCCTACTCTCAACTTCACGACCACTTCTCAATGTGATCTCCTTCGCATGCTCTCTTGGATTGGTCTCTGTGTTGCTAGGCAAACTCCGTTAAGGTCTTTCCAAAAGTGACTTCGCAATTTGGCCCACTTGATTCTCCAAGATGTGCAATCATGCGGTGTGGTTGCGAAGTGTAGCTTCAACCGATTGAAATCTTGTATTCGACGATTCGATAAACTTGGTCAAAGCTTTCTTTAAGTCGGTCATCGGGTTTTCTAACCCTGCAACTCTATTCTCCATGTTCGGGGCTTGTTGTTGTTATTGTTGGAAACCCGGTGGTGCTATAGCCTTCTGTTGCCCTTGATTACTCCAAGAAAGGTTTGGGTGGCTCCTCCACCCCGGGTTGTAGGTATTTCTATACGGATTTCTATGACCTCTCATTGCATTACCTACAAAATCAACCTGTTCCACGGGAGTAGTACCACCAATAGAAATCAGGCAATTAGATGGGGCATGTCCTCCCCCACACCTAGTGTAACTCATCAGCGCCGCCCTTCTAGGTGAAGTTAGAGTGTCTAACTTCTATTTCATGTAGAAGTTGTGAAGTGTAGCTTTTTAAAAATTTTTGATGCTTTTTGGCCTTGGATTGAAAAATTATTTATTTTGATTTCTAATTATTCAAATTTGTTTGTTTTCATGTGGAAACTACTATTTCATATAGTACAATAGGTAAGGCATGCTTGTGTGAGTAGAGAGGTTAAAATGAATAATGTTTTGCAGTTTACATACTAATGAATAATGGTTGTGTAAGTAGAGGGGTTAAAATAACTAATGTTTTGCAGTTCACAAATTAATAGATTATAACCGAGCAACTGAAAAGTTATGAAGTTTCAACCGTTTAAGTTGCTTAGGGAAATTGATTGTCCACTGTTATACGGACTCAAGCAGGTCTGGATATGCTGTATTAATGTTTTTATTTTATTTATTCTTTCAAGTCATGTAGTGTTCACTATTTAATTTTATGTTTGATATGTTATTTATTGATAATAATAGTAATAATAATAATAATAATAATAATAATAATAATAATCGATTATATAATTAATATACTGAATTTCAAAATTATAATTTAAATAAGGGTAAACCTAAAAGGTCCATTACCTTTTCGTGTGTTTCTATTTCGCTCACCCATCTTTTAAAAGTTATGATTTGGTCTCTTTCTTTTAAGTTTTATTGCATTTTTGTTACCAAAACATCCGCCGTTAATGGCGATCACACGTGGCATATGCTAGCTCAGAGAAAAGATATGCCATATAGTATGCCACATGTGATCGCCGTTAATGATGTATGCTCGGGTAACCAAATTATAACAGATACCAAAGGGTAAAGGACCAAATCATAAATTTTTAAAACTGGGTGTTCGAGATATAAACACGTGAAAAGGTACGGTACCATTTAGATTGTTTACCCTTTAAATAATTATAAAATTTTAAAAACATCACATGTAGAAAAATGCATTTTGGAATTAGGAATTTCGCTCCTTACAAAACATTATAATTCCTAATTATTTCAAAATTGAAACCCAAAGAGATAAAACAAAACTCTAAGTTCATATGATTTAAATGGTTTTTACATGGTATATGTTTTAGTAATGTAAAAAAGGCAAAAACATAAATTCTATTAGAGATGATATACAATTAAATAATGGAAGAGATGCCATGTCAACAGAGTGCCATATCTTTTTCAGTTCGATACAATTAGTTTACTGGTGATTAGCTATCAATTAACTATTTGAAATTACTATGGCTCTTTCTAAAACAAGATGGAGTGTTGATTATTTCTCTCCGAGAATAGGTAATGAGTGGCCGCTTGAAGGGCAGGGACCCGTGTTAAGGCCTGATGTAATGTATTATTTAAAACCTGCTCCTTAGTCGGATGACTTTGTGACATAGCTTATCACATGTAGCATAGTATTCTTTCCTTCTATAAAAAAAGACCCTTGTAAGTAGACATGGGCATGGGCTAGTTAATCGGTCCCGGCCCACCCAACCCGGTGGTTATTTAAAACTTAAAATATTTTTATTACTTTTTAAATAAAATTAAAATCAGCTTTGAATATAGGTTGTGAGATTTGAACTTGAATCAATTACAAAGCCATTCCAACACATTAACCAATCACACTATAATTTTTTGTTGGGTTGTTATTAAAAACAATTGAATAAAAAGAAACCTCAAACTATATTTTTTTAAATTAATTTTAAAAATTGTAAACTTAATAATAATTTAAATAAATAATAAATTGAAACAAATCAAAATAACTTAAACAAATTATGAAGGGGCTTACACTTAATTTGTTTTCTTATTGAATTAAACTGTTTATATATTTTCTTGGGTGTGGCTGAATTGCTTATATATTTTCTAGAGTGTGGTAGAAATGAGGATTCATATAATTCTTTTTAATTTATATCAAAATTATCACTTAATTTCTTATTTATTACTGTTGATGTTTATCGAAAACTTAGTTTCACTCTCGAACTCTAAAAAACTATTATTTTTATTCTCATGTTGTCAGTAAAGAAGAAATCACTAGTTTTAGGACATTCTATCTTTACTTTTTTTTATCGAATTTAAGTACACTCCTAATCATTTATATCAATTTGCATTTTAATATTTAGTGGTGATAATTGAGAAGATAATATGTTCATCATGTTTTCACTAACAGTAAATATCTACTCACACTATATTGCAGGTTTAAGACACACAAAAATATGTTGTGTAACTAATTAATTAAAATATAGTATAAGTTTTTATTACCTTGTCATTATTCAACAACATGATCTTAATGAAGTGGGTGTTGTTAAATCCAACATATATATACATATATATATAAATATATATATTGATTATTGTTACTGAAATGTGTTAGTGCATTTGGTAAAAAGTTTTTGAATTGTAGCATGGGTCAAGGGTTCAAAACCCATGTGAAGCATTCATTTTTTGAATTTTTTTTTTAAAAAAAAGCCTAACTTGCCAGGTTGAACGGGTCAATCAGGCGGGTTGGCTGACCTGGGTGACCCGGGGGGTCAACCCGCTGGGTCACGGGTTGAGAATAGCTCAACCCGTAACCGTGCCCGCTACAATACGGGCAAGTTATGGGTTGATGGCCTAGGCCGCTGGGTAACCAGATCCGACGGGTTTGGACAGCCGGGCCAGGGCCAAATCTCGGCCCGTGCCCCTCTCTACTTGTAACCATTAGAAGCATGAATGAAAGAGATAAACTCTGAGTAAATAGCTCTTGTGTTCTTATTCTCTCATCCTCTCCATAATTCCCTAACCTGTTTTCCTTGGTTCCTTTGCTTCACTTTGATAATTCTCATAACCTCATATTGTAAGAGAGCCGCAACCTGTCCCCAGTATATGAGAGTATGTATGTATAAAAGTATGTATGAGTGTCTTACCTTCTTAGGAGCTTATTAAGCTTTGAGCAACTTACCAAAATGTTCTTGTGGAGCTATTCAAGAAATTTAGAAATCTCAAGAAAATCATAAGTTATTGTAATTACCCATGGGCTTTGATTGAGAATTACACAATTGTGAGAGGAAGCATCTTGATGATGAAGTGTCTTCCTTCAAACAAAGAAGCTTAATCTTTGTTGATTTAAGAGGAGAAGCAGCAGAAAGATCTGGTACTCTACTCACATGCCAACTCCTCCACTACTTAATTATACATTATCTCCAAGAAAAGGTTATTTGAATACCAAAAAAGTCTATTTATTATTCTACAAAAAGTTCAATAAATCCGTGACCTTTGTTGTAGTTTATGATGACGATATATTAATAACTGGGAATGATGAATTTGAAATGACCTCATTAAAAGAATACATTGATTAGCATTCAGGATCAAAGATTTGGGGTAATTACATTACTTCCTTGGCATAGAAGTTATCAAAGAAAGTTCCTCGGCAAAGAAGAATTTAATTGTCAATTACTTACTCTTATGACATGTCTTCTTATTGCTGGTCAAAAACTCATGCCAAATTTAGGAAAGCCATTGTCAGATCCTGCACTTTATTGCTAGTTAATTCATGTCTTCTCCTACTAATGAACACATGGAAGCTGAAGTCCATGTACTAAGATATCTGAAATCTAATCCTAATAAAGGTCTTCTAATGGGTTTAGATATAAGTTTCAAGCTTAAAGCATTCTGTGATGCTGATTGGGCAACATGTCCTACAATCAAACGCTTTGTAAGTGGTTTTTTTTATCATGTTAGGAAATTCTCCTCTTTCCTGGAAGTCCAAAAAATAACACACAGTGGCTTTGTCCTCTGCTGAAGCCAAATACATGTTTATAGGAAGATTTGCTCAGAATTAGCAAGGCTAAATAGGTTGCTGAATGAATTGACTATTCCTTCAGTAACTCCTATACCTTTGAAGAGTGATAGTCAAGCTAGCATTTATATAGCCAAAAATAGTGTCTTTTACTTACGGACCAAACATATCAAATTAGATTGTCACTATGTTCATGAACAATTGCATGCCAGTTAAATTCTTTTCCAATTTGTTCCTACTAAGCTTCATTTCGCTGATACATTCGCTAAGGTTTTGTTAGGATCCAAACACCATCATATCTTCTCCAAGTTGGGGGGTTTCAACACCTCCAACTTGGGGTGGAGGGGAGGGGGGATGGCATGTCAGTAAAGTGCCACATCTTTCTAACTCAACACAATTAGTTTACTCGTGATTAGTTGTTAATTAACTGTTTAAATTTACTACAACAAAGCAACAATGTATTAGGTAATATCCTCTTTTGACCTGCTTTCAATAGAGTTTTCTCTTAGAGCTGATATGCAACTTGATTGCTTGGTGATTCATCTTATTTATTGCTTGAATTTAGTTGAAGATCTACACTTGATAAGTGCTTGAGTGAACATTTTTGTCATATGTTTTACATGTTTTGAGCATAATTTTTATTAGGTTTTATTGCTCATAAATTTTATTTGGTGTTTTTTTGTGCAATAGGGTTGTGAAGGCGTGTAGAGAGAAAAATGAAGCAAAGATAGGTCATGAGGGCACATTTGGGAGTATTTTGCGTGACACAAGAATCAAGACACAAGCCGTGCTCATACACATGGGGATGTGTGCCAACTTCTGAAAGAGTTCAAGTTAATTCATGAATTGGAAGGGCACAAAGGCAATCATATCTTCATATCCTAGCTTGTGTGAAGATTTTAAGAGCCTTCCTAATGGTGTTAGTTGATAAGAAACAACGTGATCCACCACAAGAGCGTGTGACCTTAGAATAAGGAGATTTTAGAAGTACTGTTCATGATTGTACTATAGCAAGCCACTATAGCATGTACTATAGTAGTTATTATTCACGACTGATGTGTTCTCCTCAAGTATACGTGTCGCACGCAAGTGGTAAAGTGGTACCCCGTGAGGGGTAGGGTTGTCGCTCCACAGGGACTAGACTCAAAGTACTAATTGATCTTCTAATCTCTAACCGGTAAATAATGGTTGGTAACTAGATCTTAAAGGAAGGAAGGATGACAGGTAAGGGCTGAAACTGAACTAGGTGAGCGATGCAGAGATAGAGAAGGTGAAATTATAGAATCTAATATTTTAGCAACAAGAGAGCAATGCCTCGGGACGATTCCTATGAGCTATCGTATGCCGACTGACCTCTAATGCCTACTAGGTACATTCTAAAGTTCTTAAGTGTGCTCAAAACGCAATGTTGCATCTATGGCTCTCAAATATACCAAGGTCTGCTAGGATAACTGTGCATCTTAAACACATCAAGTTTTGCAATCACAATAAGCAATCACAACTATGGTCATCCATACACCAAGTTTTACCAAAGCATCTGTGCACATCAAACACATCAAACACATCAAGTTATGCAAACACATCATTAAACACAAGAAACCAAAAGAACTCCCTAGATCATTAGAAGAAAGCATTCAAAACATACAAAGCATCAAAGTTCAACATCCTGGAGCACCATGGACGGTTAGCCCCTCAGGGATGGGTACAACATGGAGAAAACAACTACAGATCTAGGCAAAGAAGATAAGACTCCTTTTTCTTCAAGATTGCCACTGATGTTGAGCTCCATTGCTAGCCCCACTTCTCTTGTACCTCCACTACTCACCCTTTAGCACCAAACGTTCAGTCCGGCCCCAAGAAGAAGGATGAAGGATGTAGAGAAGAATTCACCAAGAATGCCCTTGATTTGACTTAAAACACGGATTCCAGGCACGACACGTCTTGGACACGAGGGTGTCAACCACCCCGAAAATCACTAAAAAGTAGAATCACCGAAAAGTCGATATTCAGGGCTTCACATCCTGCGACACGAGGGTGTCAGGCTCGACACAATCATGCTAGGAGCACACAAACTGTGTCCCTTCTCCAGACTTATGCTACAATGATTTTCTATAGTAAATGCTATAATGATTTTGCTACAGTATTCATCTTCACAAATCTCTTGGAATAATCAGTGGAACATGCACGGTCATGTCGAGACCAAGTCAGGCCTAAGAGCACTATAGATTCTCATCTTTTCACACTGTAATTGTGCCGAAATCCTGCTCCTTTGCACAGGGACCTATTTTCCTGCACAAATACTCTAAATACCCAAACTAGCACCAAATCACAATAAATAAACTCTTGAAGACACGATAAATAGATGAAAAGGGTATGGAAATGTATATATGAAATTCACTCATCAAATACCCCCACACTTGAACATTTGCTTGTCCTCAAGCAAAACACATCAACACACAAGAAAGGAGATGAGTGTATGACCTCTGATCTCAGTAATATAGGAAATTCAAAAGTGGAATAGGAAACCAGTTGTCAATGTGTGTTCAGCTGATAAAAAATGATAAGTTTCACTCTCACATTGTACTCCCCGATGTGTGTGTGTGTGTGTGTGTGTGTGTGTGTGTGATGCCCCTAATTTATGTGCCCCATGCAATGTTGGATCAATTTAGCAAACAATGACCTTATTTCATACTATACAAAATGGTAGTAACTTCATACACCCTAGAGGTAGCCTTTTCTCTCGGTAGGTCATCAAATGTAAACTTGTAATGCCCAAAATTCGACTACTCAAGGCGACTTTCACACTTCTAAGGTGATAGCTCTTTCTACCATCTTTTTACAATGTATTTACAAAGAACCGGTAGGGCATCCCATAAGGAATCAGACTTTTCGTGGTTTTTTTAACACAAGAAACCATGTCATTGAGCTAAAGCACTCTCCTAAATACAAGCATCTCCACAATTAGGGTAAGGTGAGAAGATTAAATGGTTTCCAAGATAAGAGTGAAATTAACAATTAAGCTTAATAAAAAGAATGCACTAACACATTAGTGCCCCTTTTCACTTAGAAATTCCCCAAAATAAAATCATAGATCGTCCTAAGTCATGCCTCATCACAATGAATACAATATTAAAACCCTCTCACACACTTAAACCGTACATTTTCCTTAATGTACAAATATATGCATGAAGAAATAAATCAAGGACAAATAAAATTGGGGAGAAGTTTTAGGGGCTTTCCTGAACGCAGAGAGTGATGTGGCTTCTCTCAACATGTATGTTCCTTGCTTCCACATGGCTCACATCCTACAAGTAAAAAGAGGACAAGTGAAGCTCAAGAAAAAGAAAATAAGAAATAAATGAAAAACATTACGAAAAGAAAGATTGCTGATGCTCAAGAATTGTTGATATGGCTGTAGCAAATCACTACAGTAATTTTATGTAGCAGTTACTGTTCACAGCCGGCCGAAAATCAGAATTCTAGAAATCCACGCGGGGGGTGTGGAACATCCACAGGCCCGTGTAGATGCCCAATTCTAGCCTATTTAAAGCCATTTTTTTCACCCGATTTCAGCATCCTTTTTCCTATCTTTTCTCTATCTTTTGAGAGGGTGACGGCTAGGGTTTAGAGGGGTTTTGACAAGACTTTTGGAGTGGTTCTCCGGCTTTGACACCACGATTATCTTGGAAGATAGTTATTAGAGGAGCTTTCTTTAGCACCAATTCGGCGAGTTGTACCCTAGGCTTGACAAGGGGACCTTTGGAGAGGACGAGCCCACTCCACATGAGCATCGACACGAATACCGGGAGAGGGGGGTTCCTATGGATTGCATGTTTTTACTTTCAATTTCATTATTGATTGTATCTTGCTCTATGGAGAGCTAAAAGTCCTAGTGGGTACTTGGATTTGTGAACCCTACGATGTATTTGTTTCATTAACCTTTGTATTATGCTTTCTTAATTGATGTCTTTAATTGAGTTCCAATCTTGAACGCTTGTTGAATGATTTCTCCCTTAGAGTGACACTAGGGTTGAGAGTCTACATTAATAATCCTTGTGAGTGAGTGACACACCATGAGGGTTAGACAAAGTAAGATTGGAGAGGCTCGAGAGGGTGAGTCGAAAGGTAGCGGAGCGTCCCCTTTCCCCTCCGGTGTGATTTATCCTGCATCCATGTTCTAAGAGTTATTTGCGGTCATAATAGAGTGAAGGGTTAAGGGATGAACTCCGCTGGGGCTTAGTTGCGCGAGCAATAGAGTGAAGCGTTGAAAGTGACTTTAACACCTGTGGCTTAATTGTGACTAGGGGTCTTTCACCTTGACTAAAGGGTTAGATCTACATATAGGAATAGGGTTTATCACTTGGAATCGCTAGAGCTTCTTGCAACTTTACACAGTGTGAGGTGTTGAATCTGGTTAATTTCTCCACCGGGATATAGTGTAGAGTTAGTTATGGCTGATCTTAGATTTGGAACCGTGTATTTAAGGATATCCATGACTCATTAAGCATTAGTTAGGAAGCATAATAGTTGGTTTTACACTTGAAACAATAATCCTAGGAGAAACAATATCCGAGTGCCCCACTTTTACCGATTGCCTTTTGATAAGTGCTTGTGCGATATGAATGCGAAGCGTTCATTCCTTATGTTGAGTATTACTTTTCTCAGGTTTTTACATTAATATGTGTGTTTTTATGTTACTTTTACGCAGGTAGGGCTGTGAGGCCGAGTATGAAGGCAATAGGCCAATGTGGATCATAATGCACCTATTTTGGAGGAGATCTTGCTAAGGTTCGAACGCGAAGACATAGGACATGTGTGAGATGCTAGAGTGTGTGCCAACCTCCTCGCATTCAAGTGAGTACATCCATTTGGAGGGGCACAAAGGCAGTCACACTCGAGCATTCCGTCTTATGCATACAAGAACATGAGCTCCACCAACATATATATCATTGAAGAAGCAAGTGATTCACAACGTGAATATGTGCCCGTTTGCGTTACCCCGATGAAAGTATGGAATTGGGAAGTTATTCAGGTCGAAGACTGTAGCAGAGCAATGCAGCAAATACTGTAGTAGCACTGTTCACAGCCGGCCGAGAAATCAGAGAAACAGAGAATCCACACGGGCGTGTGGAATTTATCCATGCCCGTGTGGAAATTCCGCACGGGCGCGTGTAGCGTCCACACCCGTGGAGTTGCCCGATTCCAGCCCTATTTAAAGTGGATTCAGCCCCGATTTTGGTATTCTTTTCTCCATCTTTTCCCCAACTTGCGAGAGGGCTTCGGCTAGGGTTTTAAGGGGTATTGACCAAGGTTTTGGAGAGGTTCTATGGATCCGACATCGTGATTCCATTAGGAAGAAGGTTGGTAGGGGAGCTTCGATCGAGGCGTATCCTATACCGGACGAAGGAATCCTTGGACGACGAGTAGAGGACTTTCCACAAGACCATCGACACGACCATCGAAGGGGTTTCTTTATGGATTCATTACTTTTACATTCGATTTCTTTGATTGTACTTAGTTCCATGGAGAGCTAAACCCCTAGTGGGTACTTGGGTGATTGTGAACCCTAGGATGTATTCGTTTCTTTGAACTTCTTTATTGTGCTTTCAATAAATTAATGTTTATTGTGAGTTCCAACCTTGAATGCTTGATTGTATGAACATTTCCCCTAGAGTGACACTAGGGTTGAGAGTTCTTGTTGGTAACCTTGTGAGTGAGTGACACACCACGAGCATTAGACAAAGCTAGGTTGGAGAGGGTTGAGAGGGTGAGTCGAGAGGTACAGGAGCGTCCCATTTCCTTTCCGACGTGATAGATTCTACCTCCATTCCTCGAGTTCTTTGTGGCCATAATAGAGTGAATGGTCTAAGGGATGAACCTCCGCTGGGTCCTAGTTGCGCGTGCAATGGAGTGAAGCGTTGAGGTGATCTTAGTATCTAGGGCTTAATTATGGCTAGGGACCTTCCGCCTGGACCAAAGGGTTAGGTTTAAATCTAGGAAGAGATTTATCACTTGGAATCCCTAGAGCTCATTGCAACTCTATGCGAGTGCGAGGTGTTGAGATTGTTCGATTTCTCCTCCGGGACATGTATAGAGTTAGGCATAGTTGACCTTAGATTTGGGACTATGTATGTAAGGATTTCCATGACTCACCATTGCAATGATTAGGAAGCATAATAGAGAGTTCTTGCACTTGAAGCGATTATCCTAGGTGAAGCATCATCCGAGTACCCCATCTTTATCGATTGCCTTGCCTCCTCCTTACTTTTGCTCTCTTACTTGTTGTTTTTAATTTTTGAGAATTGAATCATTACCACACTTATCATTGTTGATACTCCACATAGCTAAGAATCGAATTAAGTGTCTTTACTCCCTACTCCCTGTGGATTCGACCCCGCTCATCCGGGATTATTACTTCGACAAACCCGTGCACTTGCGGGATATAAGCAAGGGAACCTTGTCACCTTTCCTCTCATTTATTTGTGCCTCTTTTTTTATTTTCTTTAGTTTGTTTGCATCGATCTTCATCCACAACATCATAGTTCCATTTCCACTTAGTTAAGTAGCAATCTTGGTGTTTCGATTCCTTATTCCCTGTGGATACGATACCCCACTCACCTGTGATTTATTACTTTGACAAACCTGTGCACTTACGGGTCACACGCAATGGGAGTTGTCAAATTTTTGGTGCCGTTGCCGGGGAGTAGGCGTTTAGAGATACTTTGCACTTTACTATTTTAGCTATCCATCATTCATTCTATTTCATATTTTCTTATTCTATCATCGTTTTGATTTTTCTTTTCTTTTTCATTGCAGCTTCAGGTTATGATCCGAGGAAACCCTTCACAGATTGTTGAAGGAGATCCTGAGCTTGAGCGTACACTTAGAAGAATGGGAAAAGAACCTGTACAAGAACCGTCAATCCGAGCTGAAATTGAAGGTCAAGGGTCAGATAATATGGCAGAACAGAATAAGCAACATAGAACACTTTCTGACTATGCCAGACCTTCAATTTTGGGCACACAATCAAGTATTGTGCAACCCCCAATCACAGCTCCATACTTTGAGCTGAAACTGACATTCATTTAAATGATTCAATAGTAAGCCGCAGTTCAATGGTTTGGCCAATAAGGATCCGAACAATCATATTGAGAACTTCTTGGAAGTTTGTAATATGTTGAAGATTAATGCAGTGTTGGATGATGCTATTAGATTGAGGGCTTTACCATTCTCTCTGAAAGGAAAAGCCATGCAGTGGATTCATTCATTGCCAAAGGCTTCCACCACGACTTGGAATGAAATGGTCAAAGCCTTTCTTATGAGATGCTTTCCCCAGGAAAGTCAGTAAGGCTTCGTAATGAGATATCCTTATTCATACAGATGGAACTCGAATCATTGTTTGAGACATTGGGAGCAATTCAAGGACCTTTTGCTGAAAGTGTCCACAACATGGTTTCCCCGATTAGATGATCATTCAAACTTTTTATAACAGGTTGAATCCAAGTACAAGACAGCTTCTAGATGCTGCCACAGGAGGTACAATGGGGAACAAGACCCCTGAAGAAGCCCGACAGTTGGTAGAGGAAATGGCCATGAATAGCTACTAGTGGAACGCATGAGAAAGGAAGAAAGTGGCCGGACTACATGAAATCGATTCAGTTACTTCTTTAGCGGCCCAAGTGGAATCATTGAGCAAGAAGTTAGAAATTCTAACTTTTAATAGATTGAGAGCCATCACTACTTGCACAGGTTGTGGGGGAGGACATGCTCCAACCGATTGCCCTATTTCTATTGGTGATGCATCTTCAGTTGAGCAAGATGATTTTGTGGGTAATGCCATGAGGAACCATGGTAATCTATATAATAACACCTACAATCCGGGTTGGAAGAACCACCCCTAACTTTTCGTGGAGTAACCACCAAGGGCAGCAAAAGGCCATAGAACCACCGAGTTTCCAACAACAACAACAAACCCCAAATGTGGAGAATCGTATTTCAGGTTTGGAAACCCGGATGAATGATTTAGAGAAAGCTTTGACCAGGTTTGTGCAGATGTCCGACATTCGGTTTTAGTCGGTTGAAGCTACACTTCGCAACCACATTGCTTCATTGCATAATATAGAGAATCAAGTGGGGCAAATTGTGAAGTGTCTATCAGAGAGACCACAAGGAAGCCTACCGAGTAATACCGAGACTAATCCGAGAGAACATGTAAAGGCAATCACTTTGAGAAGTGGTCGTGAGGTTGAGGGTTGGTTTCCAAGTGAGAAGACCAATGTTGAAGCACTCGAGGTCATGGAGGTTGAGGAGAGTTCAAACAAGGAAAAGAAGGTGGCACCCTCACCATACAAGCCGAGAATTCCCTACCCTTCAAGATTGAAGAACGACCAAAATGATGAGCAATACAAGAAGTTCTTGGGTCTATTCAAGCAATTGTACATCAGTATTCCTTTTATGGAGGCGTTGTCTCAGATGCCTCGGTATGCTAAGTTCTTGAAAGATCATTTGACCAGTAAGAGGAAGTTGGAGGAGAGTGCATCGGTGATCTTAGATGCCTTTTGTTCGGTGGTGTTGCAAAAGAATATGCCAAACAAGAAGAGAAACCCCAGAAGCTTTGTGATTCCATGCAACATTGGCAATTTTGGTGAAGAGATGGCATTGGCGGATTCTGGGGCTAGTATCAACGTCATGCTATACTCGTTCTTTCAGAAGCTGGGCTTGGGAGAGCCTAGGCCCACTTGGGTGACATTATAATTGGCAGACCGAACGGTGAGACATCCGAGGGGCATCATTGAAGACGTCCTTGTCAAGGTAGACAAGTACATATTTCCTGTAGACTTTATAGTGTTCGATGTCGATGAGGATGTAGATCTTCCTTTGATACTTGGGAGGCCATTCTTGCATACTTCCAAGGCATTGATTGACATGGACGGCGGGGAGTTGACATTGAGGGTTGGAGATGACAAGCTCACATACCGACTCACCGAAGCCATGCGACATTCTCTTGACTTTGATTATACTTTTTATTTTCTTGACACTACCGATGAACTAATTGATGAATATGTTTAGGAAATGTTAAATCTGGACCAATACGAGGGGTTGCTAGACCAAGAAGTGGAGAACGAAGCGGTGATGATGCTTAGTCTAGAGGAGTTTGTACTATCTACTACGGGGGTCGTGAAGAATATGCTCCAGAAGATGAATCGAGCGAGAAAATGCCATAAGAAACGCCCCAAGGCTGTTAGGGATACGCAAGAATGGAACAAGGGTCATGAACCCTTGAGTGGTAACAAGCTCGACAACCCTCCCTCTACCTCCAAAAGACTATGTTCATCATGCTTCTAAGTTATGGGTAAGAGGGAAACCTTCACCTATGAACCCTGGTGAGATAAGACAAGGTACGTCATGCTAAGTAACGTTAAACAAGCATTTCTTGGGAGGTAACCCAACTCTTACTATTTTTTTAGCTTTTAGTTTAGTATTTGCATGAATAAGGCTTTAAGTGTTGGTGTTTTCATTTTTAGATGCTAATTGCTGTGATTTTTCTCATGGATATTTTGGTATTATCGTGTGCTTAAATGTTTATGCGAAGTTATTGGTCGTTTAAGCGAGTTTTTCGCGTTTTTTTTCCTAGTATATTTTACATGATAAGGCAGGCTTCGAGTGTATTTATATGTTCAGGAATTTTCTGTGGAGCCTACAGAGTTTTCTAAGGCATCTAGGGAAAACGCACGGGCGTGCGGAATTTCCACACGCCCGTGGGTCTCAATTGTGAGCTCATCCCAAGAGGACACAGGGGCCTGGACTCGCCCCTGTTGATGATTCTGTCAACAAATGCATGGGCGTGGGTAATTTCTGCATGCTCGTGTGGTTCTCTGTAGAGAATTTCTCCTCTATCCTGAGAAGACACAAGGCTGTGCGTCTGCCCCTGTGAATTGCAAAGTAAGGATCCACACTGGTGTGGAATTTTTGCACGAGCGTGTGAAACACTTAGAGAATTTTCTCGGTTGGACAGAGAAGCCACAGGGGCATGCGTCTGCCACTGTGGGTTGGGCGCACGGCGTGGGAATTTTCTGTATGCCCGTGTTGATGCGTTTAGAGAAAAGGACTGTTATCTCAAGAGCGCACAGGGTGTGCGTCTGCCCTTGTGGATGCTCTCCTGTGGAGCCACATGGGCGTGGGTAATGTCCACACGCCCGTGTAGATATACAGAACTTCAAGAGGTGCGAGTTTCCTTTAAAGTCTCATCGTATTTCTTCATTCTCACACTACTAATCAATCAGAGAGTGCACTCTTACTCTCTTCCGACCTTGCACTGTCATTTTAGTTGGATATTTACTTGGTTTTCTGGCCGATTCCAAGTTCTACATCTTCAACTTGTCAGTAAATCCTCTTTCCTTCTTTTCTTCGTCAATTCTTGATTTTAATTGATAAAACTAGTGAATGTTGCTTCGTTTCTACAATTAGAAGGGGTATGCATGCTTAGGAAGAAATTAGAAGAGATTTAATGATGTATTCGTGAGTTTTTAGCGTGCGGCCGTGTGGTTTTCATGTCCCGTGGATCTACACGGGCGTGTGGAATTTCCACACGACCATGTGGATTCCTGCAAAATTAACCTGTGAGTACTCTTAATTAGATTCCTTTTCAAACCTCGCAGGCATGGCTCCCCGGTCGAAGAAGCAAGCTGACAAGCATCCACGTGAGCAGTCTCCTGAGACAGATCATATAGAGTTTGCTATTCCTGAGCATGAGGCCCGGTTTGAGCGGTTGTCTAAGCTCAGGTTCGGTCAAACCCGATTCCTGGACAAGAGCACACTCAGGGAAGTCCAATTAGAAGAAGACATAGCAGATGAGGTCGAAGAGATGTTGTCTGTGGTTAGCTGGAGGCATATATTATTGATCCGAGAGCCAGCTATTTGTCAACTCACTTTAGAGGTGCTTTCGACCTTTGAGTGTGACTGATCTTACTAAAGATTCGATAGTGTCGATGTTATACAGTTCAGAGCACTCGGACATCATTATAGTATGAGTGTTACATAGTTCTCCATCTATCTAGGCTTGTATGATGAGGTCTACACAGATATAGAGGAGTACGATTGATTACCCACAGATTATCCTTGCAATCTGATACCCAAGAGAGCATATAGGACACTTTGTGGGTAGGGGCAGTATGAGCCAGGAGTGTCCAAGGCTACTTGCCTTTCTCGGCTAGCATACAGATACATCCACGCCGTTCTTAGCCGATCAGTGAACGGGCGTGGTGATAGCACAGGAGTACTGAGTAGACAGGAGCTACTATACCTGTACTCCATGGTGCAGAAAGAGTCGATTCATCTGTGGTACATTCTGGCTGAGTACATGCACCACTAGAGCTAGTATGCCAGAGCAGGAGTCATTTTCTCATGCCCATATATCACGAGACTCGTAATGGATATGGGTCTCCTGGACATAATTCGAGGGGCCGAGAAGGCGAGTATACCTGATCCCCTGGGCATAGAGATGATGAGGTTGATGGGGATGGTTCATAGGGTTCAGGCGGGAGTTATGCTTTGATTACACCCGACCTAGAGATAGCTGAGGGTGAGGGTGATGATGCCGAGGGTTCTCAGCCTGCCATCGAGCTTCAGCCGACACCGATGGAGATCGAGATATCTCTTGCGACAAAAGAGCCACCCCTTGTATGCATGTTTTCACCTTCTCGAGCCTATGATCATTTTGAGTGGCTCGAGAGTGCTGTGGGAGTGCTACGGACTGAGATTGCCGAGGTTTAGGTGACACAGGCTATGTAGTACACTTAGTTTATGACACGTTTTGACACTCTACAGCAGATTCTCATGCGAGACGTTACCTCATCATTTATTCTGAGGCTGAGGACTCCTCCTGTCCCACCAGCCTCATAATCACCAGATCCACAGGCACCATTCGACTATGTACCACCAGCAGAGCACCAGCAATTGACACCGATATTTAAGGCGTCTTTACCTTTTTTGTTCTTATTTTTCTTATTTTATTTTTGCATTTTATTTTGGACTTGTATACTCAGAAAGAATCTTTCTTCGGGGTTATCTTTTATTTTTGTCTCGACTTGTATTTCATTGCTCTATCTTTTATATAGTCAAGTCATTTTTGTTTATTGAGCTTTACTGAACACCCTTGTGTATGCATGCAGATGGTCTTATCAGTATGGGAATTGAGAACTAGTCATGGACACGGTCAAGGTGTTTTACACTTGGCCGTGTGTGCTTCACAACCCATTGGAACTTTACTCCCAAGGACTTAGCTCCATCAACCACACCACTAGGAGTCAGGGGAGTATTGTTTTAATTGCCCACTCCCACATGTGTTTTAAATTGTATTACTTTTATTGTCTTTGCATGTGTACATTGAGGGCAATGCACATCTTAAGTGTGTTGGGGGTGGGGGGGTGGGGGAGTTCACATTGCACATGTCCTTTACATAAATTTTGATTGACATACATGCTTACATAGCCAATGGCGGTTCATCTTACCTGCAATGAGTGTATTCTTGAGTTTAAGAAAATTTTAACATTTAATGTTTTCATGCTCTAGTTTGTTCTTGAATTTCTAGGAATTTTTGCCCGATTGACACTTGTTGCACCACCCGCTCATGAAACTCTTTTGGAAACTCAAGTTTGATGTTTAAGGGACTAATTAGTTTTGTTTCTTGTGTTATTTTGATAAAAAAACAAAAAAAATAAAAAATAAAAAATAAAAAATGAAAATAAAATTTGGAAAAAAAGAGAGAAAGAAATAGATATATTGTTTAGTTGTGCATTTTGGGTGGAAAGTGCTACCACCTATGAAGTATGAAGCTATTTTCATAAGTCGGATACTAGTTATGCCCTAATGAGAGAAAGAGCTATCTCATGGGATGAGTGAAAGCTACCACCCCGGCAGAAAGAGCTACCACCTCGAAAAGTGTGAAAGCCACCTTAGCGGCCGCGTCGGAAAGGGCTATGTTAGATGATGTGTGAACCTACTACCATATTTTTGAGGAGTATACTTTGGGTTTACTTGAGTGAGTTTACATGCACTTACACGATCTCGGGTTTGTTGTCCTTTTTGATTCGAGTTTTTAGCTAGAGCATTGATTTTTCGTATTTAGTATTGAAACTTCCCTTACTTGTAGAATGCTCTCTTTGCATGCTTTGGTGAACCTAAGGCCAAGGACTTTCAATATTTCTTTCTTCTATACTTCAATGTTTCATTTTTGCTTGAGGACAAGCAAAAGCTTAAGTGTGCAATGGAGTTTGATAAGTGCTTGTGTGTTAAGAATGCGAAGTATTCTTTCCTTACAATGAGCATGACTTTTATTAGATTTAAGCACTAATACATGTGTATTTGTGTTCTTTAGTGCATGTAGGGTTGTAAAGCTAAGTATTAAGAAGCCAAAAGTAGATCGTGAACGCACTATTTAGTGGAATCTTGGAAGCAACAAACGTGAAGACACAAGTGGGGCTCTATGATACTTGAATGTGTGCTAACTTCCATGTATTCAAGCCATTACAATGAGTAGGTGGGGTACGAAGACAGTCACATTTGTGTATCCCAACTTGTGCAATGATAGCAAGATTTTCACCAATGAACCCGTTTATTAAAGAAGCGACGCCATCTACGGCATAAACGTGTGCCTGTTTATGTTGCCTTGATGAAAAATGGATTCAGGAGTGTTTTTGGTGGGGGTACTATAGCAGGTACTGTAGGAAATCACTGTAGCAATTTACTATAATAGTTACTATTCACAGCCGGCCGAAAATCAGAATTCCAGAGAATCCACACGGGCGAGTGGAATATCCACAGGCCCGTGTGGATGCCCGATTCTAGCATATTTAAAGCCCCTTTTCAGCTCGATTTCAGCATCCTTTTTTCCATCTTTTCTCCAACTTTTAAGAGGACGGCGGCTAAGGTTTAGAGAGGTTTTGGCAAGGCTTTGGGGTGTTTCTTCGGCTTCGATACCGCGTTTCTCTTGGAAGATAGTTATTAGGGGAACTTTCATCGGCACCGATCCGGCGTGGTGTGCCCTAGGCTTGACAAGGGGACATTTGGAGAGGACGAGGCCACTCCACAAGACCATTGACACGAATACCGAGGGGGTTTTACTATGGATTTCATGTTTTTACTTTCAATTTCTGATTGCTTCCCCACAAGTATACGTGATCGGCAAGTAATACCTCGTGTGAAGACACGAGGATCGTATTCTTCGGGGCTAAGGATCTCCTATTACCCCTTCTAGAGCTATTATCCAGCCTAAAATCTCAAGTGAGGGAATTTACTCTACTAGGTGCAATTAAAACTAAAATAAGATTATCAACAAATTAGAGAGAACAAGCAATAAGCAAACAAGAAACTCAATGTAATGCAAAGGCCTATGGATGCGGATCCCCTTGAGGGGTTATCATGAACCATGGATGTGAATAAAAGATGCAATGGGTAAAATGGACCATGAGATTCCAAGATTAGAACAACCACAATTTCTCGGCGATTGAACCTTAATCCCATACGAACATAGATAGGAATTTCTTCCAAATCCACATTCCTACGATTGCATTAAGTACGAGGAAATCTCACTTAGGAGTAAGCCTACTCTTCTTCAGCTTAAACCAACATGGAGGGCTACCAAACACCCGATTTCTCGGCGTGATGATACAAGTATCCCCTTCTAACCCATTCATGATCTAATACATGCGAGCAAGTCACATCTACATGCATCACTCATAAAAGAGCTATGGATTTCTCCTTAGTGTAGCACTTAGCATGAAAACAATGGATCAAATCTCAAAATTACCCAAGCATGGAATTAACAAGTAATCATCAAAAATATATGATAAAACCCCCCAAGGTTCAACAACACCCTGCCTGTGGCCTTTGGGGGTCTAGTGTGTCATCATCCCACAACAAGCAATACAATCAAGTGAAACACAAAAGAAAAGCATAAGTGACACTCCCTAGATGAAATGGTGGATGAGGAGATAGAATATATGCCGAATGACGCTTCCCCCACCAAAGGAATGCCGAATGACGCTTCCTCTAGCAGTGGGTCTCCTTCCTTCAAATCGTGGTAGAGCTCCCCTTGAATGATGTTGCCTTCTTGCCTTTAGAGTCTTGGACCTTGGCCTTGAATGATCTCCCAGCTTCCTTGCCCTTCTTCTCCTTCCCAAGGTCACCCAAAGCCTCTCAAGTGGTCTCCCAAAATAAGCCCAGCAAAAAGCCCCTTTTTCTGCCCTAAAAGTCAGCTTATATAGCCCCACGACATAAGGGCAAATATAGGGGTTGTATGGGGGTCGTATTACACTCAAAAACCCTAGATTCACATTTCATATGGGGTGCATACGGCCTCCATAAGGCCCCGTATACTGGGTAGTATGGAAATCTGGGCAGACAACTCCAAATCATTCCGCTGCTACAGTGCATACGGCTCCCATACTGGGTAGTATGAGGGGTGATATGAAATTCCTGTTTTCTTCTCTTTTCACCTAAATAATATCTTCTTGTTCTCCATGGCTTTCTTATGTCCTACAAAGCAAATAATAGATGATTAAGCGCAAAACGGGCATCAAACCTCACAAAATACATGCAAAGTGAATACAATATATATATGAAAACACCTAAATTTAGACACTTATCAAATATCCCCACACTTAAGCGTTGTTTGTCCTCAAGGAAACAACTCATGAAAAATAAAGAGACTGAAAAGTGGCTAAATGCATTACCTCTGGCATCAAGCAAATATAAGACTCCAAAAGCAATGGACAATGACATATAGATGTTGAGTTATAGTCAATAAGCATAATAAAAATATCCTGTCTCACCCCTTATATGTATGTGCCGTGTAAGTGAATCTTATATCTCATTTGCCCTGATCTGGTCTATACTAAAGACTTCAAACAGTATAGCTCTAGATGCTACTCACTCCACTTACAAAGAATACTAAGTCTTAAACTACTAAGTGCTGCTTCAATGGCCAAGTAAGATCCTTCTAATTCTATAGCTCGAAACTAAATACATTTTCTTCTCAAAACCTTTGGTAGGTACTCAAAAAGATCACTAGGGTTTTTATTTTCATTTCATCATTCATTTCTCTTTTTCCCCCAAGTTTGACTAACGTAGACTGCACCAACATCATTTTGAAATCTTTCTGGAGGGTGCACATGCTGGTTAGGCATAAGAGCCACCCAACTACTCGATTACAGGCTACATAGACGCATTCATGCTTCAATAGCAGAGGAATACTGACATAGACTCATTTTTTTATTTTTTTTATTTTTTTTTATTTTTTTTCACCCTAGATCACATCTTCAGAGTACTCTACATGACACAAAACTTGGATTAGCTCAACAAGACTTAGAAGTTCTTAAGAGTCCATTGAAGGATAGAACTTAGTGTTCTAAGGCCAAGTACTCAAAGTAGTGTGTTATGCATACAAGAGAGTTAGAGTAGTCATATTGGCTATTTCCAGGGCATCGACAAAAATTTCAGTGCACATGACAATACTCGGGGTAAAACAAGATTCAATAAAGCATAGAAACAAATAACTCACATCAATCATTAATCCAAGCTAAAACAATCTTACAAGAATGAACAAAGCCATTATAGGTAACACTAGCATGTAACAAATGGTCCTAATACATGAAATACCCCCATCCCCACACTTAGTGTTGTACATTGCCCTCAATGTACACTAATCATGAAAAGCATGCTAAATGAAGCAATGAAAATAATAGAGAAAGGTGAAAACAAAACTTCCTTGGTTTGTCTTGTGTTCGTCGTGAGGTATGACTCAAAAAAAGGTGTGGTGAGCAATTCATGTCTCGTCCAACCTCCATTAAAAACTAGGAAAGATCACCAAATTCCCTCAATGCCCTGTGAGGCAAAAAGGGGACATCATCATTCCACAAAAAATTTACCAATACAAACACAAGGGAGAGACTAGGGAGTAGTCAACAAAACACAAAAATGAAAAGAAAATAAAGTTTCACACCACAAGTCAGTAGGGTAAGAACCATGCCAACTCAACCAAATACAAAACACAAAACAAAGCAAACTAAAGTAAATGATAGGTGTCCATGCTCAAACAGGCTGCTACTCATCACAATCTGGTGTCGGTGGTGGTGGCATGGCGGCAGAAGGAGGGGTCAAAGTGTGCGAGGATGAGCCATAGTACGAAGTGATGAAACGGTGAAAATCTACCGTGAGTCGGAGCTGTACCTCAATGATCTGGTGAAGCTGGCCATGAATCGCACGCTGCTCCTGACGCACAGCTTGAACCTCTTCCTCAATCCCCTTCTATCTCATGTCGAAGTCAGGTAATGAGGTAGTGCCGGGGGTGGGAGCAGGTGCGCCCTCAGGCTCTGACTCTGTGTGCTTTGTCTGTCGCTGACTGGACTCACCAGTGGCCTGGTGACGTGTGGGTCTGCCATTCGCACGCACGTTCACCACCAAGCCTATCGCCCTTATGTGCACCTACTCGAGGGGTGTTGTACCTCATACAACAGTCATACCTCGTGTCTGCTCAAATAAACCCATGCCACGAATCAATCTAGTCACATAGGGCCCAATAAATATAGCTCACAATCGTGTATACGAGCCCTGGTGAAGAAATGCATCATCGACAAGGTGGCCAAGGTGAGTAGGGCACCGCTCGAAGATGCCATACATCGTGTAAATATCAGCTTGAGTGACCACCCCCTTGCTATCGGCCAGACCCCAAATAGAATGAGCAATCAAAGCATGAATGAATCTGTGTGGCGGGTCTGCCATGCGCGAGGCCTTTCGGGTTTGATCACTACCTGCCAAGGTCCCCCAATAGTTGCTTCTCCCCACTTCACATGGGAAATCAAGCTTAAGACGTGTACTGGGCATGAAATTGATAAACTCATCATCATAGATCCCCAAGTACTTAGCAAAGTCCAAGTGGTGCATAGTACACTTTTTCCCAAAAGCTTGAAAGCGGATGGTGATACATTTCCTATCCCACACAGATTGTCCATCTTGTCATGCCTCGAATGTACTCAAAACCTCCAAGGTTAATTGGCGAAAGGTTGGCTCGTTTATGGCAAAAAGCTTGTCCCAACAATTATGTGATAACCACTCCTTGACTTGATTCGCTATCCCAGGGTTCTCCACAAGCCCCCAATCAATATAGCACAATGTCCCAAATGGCTTTGTCTTCAATCTATCATATCTCTCTTGGTGATGGGCTAACTTGAAGACGGGTTCATCGGGTGTAGATGAGGGTGCGGAGGTTCTTGGGCACTTGGAGGCGAGTCTTTTAGTGTGAGGCATCCCTACAATGAAGACAACCTTGTTCAAGGTCATAGGGATGCAAGATAAATCAAAATAAAATGCAAAAGATAGAGGAAACAAATGAAAAATCAAATTTGTTGAGGTCATATGGCCGTATGGAGGGCGTATGGTCACTATTCACACGGCAAGAGTTTCCCCTATATTCATAGAATCGAAAACTTTTTACATAAAGTTGAATGAAAATTCATTCATGACATTCACGACATCCAAACCAAGCAAAATGTACGGGATCACCAAGTAATACCTCGTGTGAAGACACGAGGATCGTATTTCACGGGGCTAAGGATCTTCTATTACTCCTTCTCGAGCTATTGTCTAGCCTAAAATCTCAAGTGAGGGAATTTACTCTACTAAGTGCAATTAAAACTAAAACAAGATTATCAACAAATTTGAGATAACAAGCAATAAGCAAGCAAGAAACTCAATGTAATGCAAAGGCCTATGTATGCGGATCCCCTTGAGGGGTTATCATGAAACATGGATAAAAGATGCAAGGGTAAAATGGACCATGAGATTCCAAGATTAGAACAATCCCAATTTCTCGGCGATTGAACCCTAATCCCATACGAACATAGATAGGAATTTCTTCCAAATCCACATTCCTATGATTGCATTAAGTACGAGGAAATCTCATTTAGGAGTAAGCCTACTCTTCTTCGGCTTAAACCTACATAGAGAGCTACCAAACACCAGGTTTCTCGGAGTGATGATACAAGTATCCCCTTCTAATCCATTCATGATCTAATACATGCGAGCAAGTCACATCTACATGCATCACTCATAAAAGAGCTATGGATTTCTCCTTAGTGTAGCACTTAGCATGAAAACAATGGATTAAATCTCAAAATTACCCAAGCATGGAATTAACAAGTAATCATCCAAAATACATGATAAAACCCCCCAAGGTTCACCAACACCTGGTGGCCTTGGGGGTCTAGTGTGTCATCATCCCACAACAAGCAATACAATCGAGTGAAACACAAAAGAAAAGCATAAGTGACACTCCCTAGATGAAATGGTGGAGGAGGAGGTAGAATATATGCCGAATGATGCTTCCCCCACCAAACGAATGCCGAATGACGCTTCCTCTAGACACGGGTCTCCTTCCTTCAAATCGTGGTAGATCTCTCCTTGAATGATGTCACCTTCTTGCATTGAGAGTCTTGGAACTTGGCCTTGAATGATCTCCTAGCTTCCTTGCCCTTCTTCTGCTTCCCAAGGTCGTCCAAAGCCTCTCAAGTGGTCTCCCAAAATAAGCCCATCAAAAAGCCCCTTGTTCTGCCCTAAAAGTCAGCTTATATACCCCCATGACATACGGGCCGTATAGGGGTCGTATGGGGTCATATTGCACTCAAAACCCTAGATTCGCATTTCATACGGGGTGCATACAACCTCCATATGACCCCGTATACTGGGGGTAGTATGGAAATCTAGGCAAACAACTCCAAATCATTCTGCAGCTATAGTGCATACGGCCCCCATACTGGGTAGTATGGGGGTGGTATGAAATTCTTGTTTTCTTCTCTTTTCGCCTAAATGATATGTTCTTGTTTTCCATGGCTTTCTTATGCGCTACAAAGAAAATAATAGACGATTAAGTGCAAAACGAGCATCAAACCTCACAAAATACATGCAAAGTTAATACGATATATATATATGAAAACACCTACATTTAGACACTTATCAATTTTATTATTGATTGTATCTTACTCCACGGAGAGCTAAAACCCCTAGTGGGTACTTGGATTTGTGAACCCTAGGATGTATTTATTTCATTAACCTTTTATTATGTGTTTCCTTAATTAATGTCTTTAATTGAGTTCCAATCTTGAATGATTGTTGAATGATTTCTCCCGTAGAGTGACACTAGGGTTGATTGTCTACATTGGTAATCCTTGTGAGTGAGTGACACACCATGAGTGTTAGACAAAGCAAGATTGGAGAGGGTCAAGATTTTAGAGGTAGCGGAGCATCCCCTTTCCCCTCTGGTGTGATTTATCCTACCTCCACGTTCCAAGAGTTCTTTGCGGTCACAATAGAGTGAAGGGTTAAGGGATGAACTCCGATGGGGCTTAGTTGCGCGAGCAACAGAGTGAAGCGTTGAAGTGACTTTAATACCTGGGGCTTAATTATGACAAAGGGTCTTTCGCCTGGACCAAAGGGTTAGATCTACATATAGGAATAGGGTTTATCACTTGGAATCGTTAGAGCTTCTTGCAACTTTACATAGTGTGAGGTGTTGAAACTAGTTGATTTCTCCACCGGGACATAGTATAGAGTTAGTCACGGTTGACCTTAGATTTGGGACCGTGTATTTAAGGATGTCCATGACTCATTAAGCATTAGTTAGGAAGCATAATAGTTGGTTTTGCACTTGAAGCAATAATCCTAGGAAAAACAATATCAGAGTACCCCACTTTTATCGATTGACTTTCCTCTCATTTTATTGTGCCTCTCTTTCTTATTTCTTTTAGTCTTTTCATATCAATCTTATTCACACCATCATTGATTGATTCTCATCCAAGTTAAATAGCAATCACTTTGTTTCTATTCACTATTCCCTGTGGATACGATACCCCACTCACTTGGGATTTATTACTTCGATAAACCCGTGCACTTACGGGTCACATGCAAGGGGCGTTATCAGTTTCAAAAAATTAAAATCAATGAAATTCAGTGGCACGAGAAGGGGCATGTTCTTCCTGTGTCATGCCTGAATATTTCCAGGATAATGGCTTTTCTCCCCTATGAACACTATGGTACATGGTATAAAGCAAAATAAAGCCGACACGACCACCGAATCAAGTAAGAATAAAATCAAGAGCACCTCCAATTTATTCAAGATTGAAAGAAAGAAACTAAACTAAACTAGGAAAACAAGAGAAAATAAAACAACTAAAGCTTGGGTTACTCCCCAAGAAGCGCTTGTTTAACGTCACTAGCTCAACGTACCTTATTACTTACCTCAAGAAGGTCTAATGAGAGTGTGCTCCTCCTGGCTACAAGTTGCATAGCTACTTCCATTAAAGCACAAACTTACCTGTCATGGAGGGATATATGTCAGAGGCTTGAGCTGTCTTATTTTAGGCCTCCAAGGAAACAAATTGGTTCGAGAACTATCCAAGCTCAGTATGTGCACATGTGGTTCATTAGATGGCTTGCTTTTCTTGCCCACATTCTCCTGAGTTCCCAACCTCTTCTTCTTGCCTTGAATAAGCTCACCAATTATGCAAGAAGATTTGTGTTCCATTGTCTTGGAGTTTACACAATCATCTAACATTTAAGTATGAAAATTCAAGGGTCCCATCCGGCTATAGCTTGCATAGTTGATTCTAAAAAATGTGAAGTTTGTGAGCTTACTGGGGAATTACTAAAGAAAAATTTGGTCAAACTCCAAGGAATGTGATATGGCATTAGGGGTCATATCCATATTCTTAATTCTTCCACAATCAAACCCCTTATGCCCCTATCCTCGAGCTCTCATCAATGATAGAAGTTTCAAACATCGATGCTTAGGTCTCCAAGGGAACAACCCAGGACATGAGTTATTCAATTTTAGTACAGGAGGATTTAAAGGTTGCTTCAACCTTATTGCATGATTTAACTTCTCCCCTCGAAGTTCTCTTTTCTTGTATGACTATTTATCCCTGTGAGAAAAGGTTACTTGATCAAACTCAATCAAGTATGTCTCATTCACTTCTTGAAATTCTGTTTTCTCCCATGTTTTCCACAAGTCACTTGTTGGTGGCATGTGTTTTTCAATAAATGTGACCAACTCTTGATTTTCCTTATTTGGGGATGGTCTCTCTTACAAGAAGAGGGTTTGTTCTTCAAAAATGGTGACTATCACATCATGGGTTTTCTCCCAACATAGATGATCGGAATCAATAGAGATCACAAGAGGTTCTTCCATCATGAAGAAGTGAAGTGGCCATGTCAATTCTTGATTATAATCTTCATCATTTCCACTTCCTTGTGTAACCCTAGCCTCCAACGAAGTTGAATGTTCTTCATTCAAGGAACTTAATCCCATCCAATCATGAAATGTACAACTCTCAATTTCCTCCAAATTACCATTAGACCACTGCAAAACTTTATCTTCATCTGGAGCAATTAATTCCGGAGTGCGTGCCACTTGTGGGATATCATCCTCTTGTCTCAAAAATTCCCAACTTTCCATGGTAGGGTTCATCTCAAAATTGAATCGGCATATTTGGTGCTGGGAGAGGTCTTTCTTCATAGAGCACAGGAGCTTCGACACTGAAGTTGGCAAACCATGGTGGATCATCTTGGGTTGTTGAAGGTATTATATCCTCTGAACTCATTGCGCGTTGCCAATGCAATGTACATTTCCTCGAAACTTGATACCGCATCTCTTAAGCTAGAAATGGAATGATAATCCTCGATGTCACTGGCGTGGCTAACATGTGTGCGATGTGAAAGTAAATCTGTCAAGCTTTGCTCTTATTGTGAGTAACTTGGATGATAGTCAACTGAGCGACTTGTATAATTTCTAAATGTTGCAAGTAGTTCATACATAGCTCGACCATCCTGAAATGAGTAACAAAACAAAAATAAATAGAAAGGAAATATATACAGAAAAAGATAAATGGCTAGATCATTAGAATTCTAATGTTCCTAAGAGTTGCTAGTCCCCGGCAACAGCACCAAAAACATAATGTGTTCTCCACAAGTATATGGATCGCACGAAAGTAGTAAAGTGGTACCCCGTGAGGGATAGGGTTGTTGAACCACATGGACTAGGCTCAAAGTACTAATTGATCTTCTAATCTTTAACCGGTAAATAATGGTTGACAACTAGATCTTAAAGGAAGGAAGGAAGATAGGGTAAGGGCTGAAACTGAACTAGGTGAGAGACACAGAGATAGAGCAGGTGAAATTATAGAATCTAATATTCCAGCAAAAAGAGAGCAATGTCCCAGGACGATTCCTACGAGCTATCATATGCCGACTGACCTATAATGCCTACCAGGTACATTCTAAGATTCTTGTGTGTGCTCAAAAGCAATGTTTCATCTATGGTTCTCAAATACACCAAGGTCTGCTAGGGTAACTACGCATCTCAAACACATCAAGTTTTGCAATCACAATAAGCAATCACAACTATGGTCATCGATACACCAAGTTTTACCAAAGCATCTGTGCACATCAAACACATCAAACACATCAAGTTATACAAACACATCATTAAACACAAGAAACCAAAAGAACTCCATAGATCATTAGAAGAAATTATTCAAAACATACAAAGCATCAAAGTTCAACATCTTGGGGCACCATGGACGGTTAGCCCCTCAGGGATGGGTATAACATGGAGAAAACAACTACAGATCTAGACAAAGAAGATAAGACTCCCTTCTCTTCAAGATCGCCTCTGATGTTGAGCTCCACTGCTAGCCCCACTTCTCTTGTGCCTCCACTACTCGCGCTTGACACACCCTTTTGTGTGTGAACTGCAAGTGCATGGATTTGTTGAAGTAATAATACCTTGTTGAGTGGGTAGTCGTATCCACAGGGAATAGTGATTAGAAACACAAAGATTATTATTTAACTAAAATGAAGATGAATCGATGGTGGTGTGAACAAAATCAATACAAATAAAAACAAGTAAAGAATAAGGAGGCGCAAGTAAATGATAGGAGAGGCGATCGACAGAAAGTGGGGCACCCGGATATTCCTCGCCCTAGGACTAGTGTTTCAAGTGCAAGACCAACCAATATGTCTCTCAACTGATGCTTAATGAGTCATGCAAATCCTAAAACACACTTTCCCAAATCTAAGGTCAACCGTGACTAACCCTACACTATGCCCCGATTTAGAAATCACTCAGTCTCGACACCTCACACTATATAGGGTTACCTAAAGCTCTAGGGACTTCAAGTGATAAACCCTATTCCCTAATATAGATCTAACCCTTTAGTCTAGACGAAAGACCCATAGTCACAATTAAGGCACAAATATTAAGGATTACTTCAACGCTTCACTCTGTTGCTTGCGCAACTAAGCCCCAACGGAGTTTGTTGCTTAGCACTTCACTCTATTGTGACCTCAAAGAACTCTTGGAATGTGGAGATAGGATAAATCACACCAGAGGGGAAAGGGGATGTTCCGCTAGCTCTCTGCTCACCCTCTCGACCCTCTCCAATCTTGTTTTGTCTAACCCTCATGGTGTGTTACTCACTCACAAGGATTACCAATGTAGACTATCAACCCTAGTGTCACTCTAAGGGAAAATCCATTCAACACGCATTTAAGATTGGAACTCAATTAAAGACATCAATTAAAGAAATGATAAGTGCTTGTGTATTAGTAATACGAAGCATTCTTTTCTTATAATGAGCATTACTTTTCTCAGATTTTATCGCTCATACATGTGTATTTGTGTTACTTTTATGCATGTAGGGTTATGGAGACAAGTATGGAAGAAAAAAGCCAAAGTAGATCAAGAATGCATGTTGTTGATGAAATCTTAGAGTGAACAAATGTGAAGACACAAGTTGTGCTCAAAGACACGTGAGTGTGTGCCAACCTCTGTTGTGCTCAAGTGAACATGCAAAGTAGAGGGGCACAAAGGCAATCACACTCATGTGTTCTGACTTGTGCAAAGCTAGCAAGATTGCCATCAAATGTGATTTTGTTAAAGAAGCAACGCGATCTACCACATGAATGTGTGCTCATTCATGAGGCCTGGATGAAAAGTATAAATTCAGGAGTATTTTGGCGGAGTACTGTAGCAGGGTACAATAGAAAATCACTGTAGTAAATTAACTGTAGCAGTCATTGTTCACCGGCTGCAAAAAATCAAATCCTGCAGATTCACACGGGGGTGTGAAAATTCCACAAGCCCGTGTGGATGCCCGATTCTAGCCCTATTTAAGTCGGGATTTTAGCCCATTTTGAGGATCTTTTTTCCCATCTTTTGCCAATCTCTTCACCATCTTTGAAGGCGCTCACGGCTAGGGTTTAGAGGGGTTATAGCAAGGCTTTTGGAGTGGTTCTACGGCTTTTAACACCGCATTCTTTCAAAAGAGAGTTATTGGGGAAGCTTTCATCGGCATCGATTCAGCTAGGTGTGACCTAGGCTTGACGAGAGAATCTTTAGAGAAGACGCTGCCACTCCATAAGACCATCAACATGAATACCAAGGGGGTTTTACTTATGGATTGCATGCTTTTACTTTTGATTTCATTATTGATTGTATCTCGCTCCATAGAGAGCTAAACCCCTAGTGGGTACTTGAACTTGTAAACCCTAGGATGATATTGTTTCTTTGACCTTTCTATTATGTTTATTTAATTGATGTCTTTAATTGAGTTACAATCTTGAATGCTTGTTGAATGAGTTTTCCCTTAGAGTGACACTAGGGTTAAGAGCCTACATTGGTAATCCTTGTGAGTGAGTGACACACCATGAGGATTAGACAAAGCAAGATTGGAGAGGATCGAGAGGATGAGTCGAGAGGTAGCGGAATGTCCCCTTTTTCCCTTCGGTGTGATTTATCCTACCTCCGTGTTCTAAGAGTTCTTTGTGGTCACAATAGAGTGAAGTGCTAAGAGAGGAACTCCGCCGGGGCTTAGTTGTGCAAGCAACAGAGTGAAGCGCTGAAGTAATCCTTAGTGCTGGGGCTTCCTTGTGACTAGGGGTCTTTCGCCTGGACAAAAGGGTTAGATCTATGTTAGGGAATAGGGTTTATCACTTGGAGTCCCTAGAGCTTTGAGCAACTTTACACTGTGTGAGGTATTGAGACTGAGCGATTTCTCCGCTGGGGCATAGTGTAGGTTTAATCACGATTGACCTTAGGTTTGGGACCGTGTATTTTAGGATTTCTACGACTCATTAAGCATCATTTAGAAGATATAATAGTTGGTTTTGCACTCGAAGAAGTTGTCCTAGGGGAAGCAATGTCCAGGTGCCCCACTTTCTATCGATTACCTTTCCTCTCATTTTTATAGCGTCTCTCTTCCTTCTTCTTTCTTTATTTCCATTTTCATTGATTTTATTCACACCACTATCAATTCTTCTTCATTTTATTTAAATATCAATCCTTGTGTTTCTGATCACTATTATCTATGGATACGACTACCCACTCACCAGGGTATAATTACTTCGACAAACCCGTGTACTTGATGTACACACACAAAAAGGCATTGTCAAGAAACATAATAGAAAGGTCAAAGAAACAATATCATCCTAGGGTTTATAAGTCCAAGTACACAGTAGGGGTTTAGCTCTCTATGGAGCAAGATACAATCAATAATAAAATTGAAAGTAAAAACATGCAATCTATAGTAAAACCCCCTTGGTATTCATGTCGATAGTCTTGTGTAGTAGCCACATCTTCCCCAAAGGTTCCCTCGTCAGTCCTAGTGCACATCTCACCGAATCGATGCTGATGAAAGCTCCCCCAATAACTATCTTCCGAAGGAACGCGGTGTTGAAGGCCATAGAGCTATTCCAAAACCCTTGCCAAAGCCTCTCTAAACCCTAACCGCGAGCACCTCCAAAGATGAGAAAAGATGGGCCAAAGGATGGGAAAAAAGCTTCTCAAAACGGGTTGAAGTCGTGACTTAAATAGGATGGAATCGGGCATCCACACGGACATGTAGAATTTTCAAACGTCCGTATGAATCTGCAGGAATCGATTTTTCAGCGGCTTATGAACAGTAACTGCTATAGTGATTTACTACATTGAATTTCTATATTACCTGCTACAGTACTCCGCCAAAATACTCCCGAATCCACACTTTCATCGAGACCACATGAACGGGCTCACATTCATGCTGTAGATCACGTTGCGTCTTCCATAAAAGTGACATTGATGGAAATCTTGCTACTATTACACAAGTCGGAACACACGAATGTGACTGCCTTTATGCCCCTCTAAACCATGTATTTGCTTGAACACCATGGAGGTTGGCACACAATCACGTGTCATTGGGCACAACTTGTGTCTTCATGTTTGTTCACTCCAAGATTTCATCAACAAAGTGCATCCGCGATCCACTTTGGTTTCTTTCTTCCATAATTATCTCCTCAACCCTACATGCACAAAATAACACAAATACACATGTATGAGCGATAAAATTAGAGAAAAGTAATGCTCATTGTAAGAAAATAATACTTTATATTACTAATACACAAGCATTTATCAGCGCTCTAGCACCAAAGTTCAGTCTGGCCTCAGAAATATGGAAGGGAAGACCATGGCAGCCGCCCCCAAGAAGAAGGTTAAAGGATGGAGAGAAGAGTGCACCAAGAATACCCTAGATTTGACTTAAAATGCGGATTCCAGGCACGACAAGCCTTGTACAAGGGGGTGTCAATCTCCCCGAAAATCACTGAAAAATAGAATCACCGAAAAATAGATATTCAAGCCTGACACACCCTGCAACACGAAGGTGTCAGGCTCGACACGATCGTACTAGGAGCACATAGACCGTGTCCCTTCTCCAGACTTGTGCAACAATGATTTGCTAGAATAAATGCTACAGTACTCAGCTATAATAATTTTGCTACAGTACTCATCTTCACAAATCACCTGGAATAATCAGTGGAACACGCACGGTCATGTTGAGACCTTGTCAGGCCTGAGAGCACTACAGATTCTCATCTTTTCGCACTGTAATTGCGCCAAATCATGCTCTTTTGCATAGGGACCTATTTTCTTACACAAATACACTATAATACCTCAAGTAGCACCGAATCACAATAAAGAAATGCTTGAAGACACAATAAATACATAAAAAAGGTATGGAAATGTATATATGAAATGCACTCATCAACGACCGTGTGGAATTTTCACATGATTGTGTGGAGAATTTTCCATGCCACATGGGTGTGTGACAAGATCCCCTTGCGTATATCCCGCAAGTGCACGGGTTTGTCGAAGTAATAATCCCGGATGAGCGGGTATCGAATCCACAGGGAATAGGGAATAAAAATACTTAATTCGATTCTTAGCTATGTGAAAGATCAATGATGATAAGTGTGACAATGATTCAATTCTCAACAATAAAAAGAACAAGTAAGAGAGCAAAAGTAAAGAAGGGGGTAAGGCAATCGGTAAAGATGGGGTACCCGGATAATGCTCCACCTAGGATAATTGTTTCAAGTGCAAGAACCCTCTATTATGCTTCCTAATTAATGAAATGGTGAGTCGTGGAAATCCTTAATTACATAGTCCCAAATCTAAGGTCAACTATGCCTAACTCTATACATGTCCCGGAGGAGAGATTGGATAACCTCTCAACCTCGCACTTGCATAGAGTTGCAATGAGCTCTAGGGATTCCAAGTGATAAATCTCTTCCTAATTATAGACCTAACGCTTTGTTCCAGGTGGAAGGTCCCAAACCACGATTAAGCCCTAGATACTAAGATCACCTCAACGCTTCACTCTGTTGCACGCGCAACTAAGCCCTAGCGGAAGTTCATCCCTTAGACCATTAACTCTATTATGGCCGCAAAGAACTCGAGGAACGGAGGTAGAATCTATCACGTCGGAAGGGAAAGGGGACGCTCCTGTACCTCTCGACTCACCCTCTCAACCCTCTCCAACCTAGCTTTGTCTAACGCTCGTGGTGTGTCACTCACTCACAAGGTTACCAACGAGAACTCTCAACCCTAGTGTCACTCTAGGGGAAATGTTCATACAATCAAGCATTCAAGGTTGGAACTCACAATAAACATCAATTAATTGAAAGCATAATAAAGAGATTCAATGAAATGAATACATCCTAGGGTTTACAAATACCCAAGTATCAACTAGGGCTTTAGCTCTCCATGGAGCTAAGTACAATCAAAGAAATAGAATGTAAAAACAATGAATCCATAAAGAAACCCCCTCGATAATCGTGTCGATGGACTTGTGGAAAGTCCTCTACTCGTCGTCCAAGGATTCCCTCGTCCGGTATAGGATACACCTCGACGGAAGCTCCCCTACCAACCTTCTTCCTAAGGAATGATGATGTCGGAGCTGTGGAACCTCTCTCAAGTTGGGGAAATGATGGAGAAAAGAATAGTAAAATCGGGGCTGATTCGGCTTTAAATAGGGCTGGAATCGGGCGACTACACGGGCGTGGATGCTTTACGCGCCCGTGCGGAATTTCCACACGGGCGTGGATAATTTTCACACGCCCGTGTGGATTCTTTGAACTCCTGTTTTTCTCGGCGGTACGTGAGCGAGTCTTTGCTATAATACTTGCTACGAGTGCTCGCTACGATGATTTTGCCCTCGAATAGCTTCCCGAATCCATGCTTTCATCGGAGTAGCATAAGCGAGCACATGTTCACGTCGTGGATCACTTGCTTCTTCAATGATAGGCAAGTTGGTGGAGCTCTTGTTCTATGTGCATAAGTCAGAATGCTCGAGTGTGACTGCCTTTGTGCCCCTCCAAATGGATGTGCCAAACTCGAATACGAGGAGGTTGGCACACACTCTAGCATCTCACATCCGACCTATGTCTTCGCGTTTGAAACCTTAGCAAGATTTCCTCCAAAATTAGTGCATTGTGATCCACATTGGCTTCTTTCCTTCACACTCAGCCTCACAACCCTACATGCACGAAAGTAACATAAAAACACACATATTAGTGTAAAAACCTGAGAAAAGTAATGCTCAACATAAGGAATGAACGCTTCGCATTCATATCGTACAAGCACTTATTAGTGTGTGGAAGCCTGTGTGGAGCCAAAAATTTTTATTAGAAAATGCCGCTTTACCCAATTTTTGGTTAGCTTTTTCATGGCTTTAAAGAGGCAAGGCAGTTGGGGCTTGAAGAAGAAGTATTTGTGACTTTGGGGACATTTCTTTACCAACATTGATTGATTTTTCCTCCGTCAAAGCATCAAGGGAGCCATCGGTGACTCTAGCTTCGGAGAGGAGCCTATCAAGACATTGAGACTACCCATCAAGGCCATCATTCATTTAAATCTTGTTTTGTATATTGCTCCATAGAGAGCTAAACCCTAGAGAGTATTTGGGCATGTGAAACCTAGGATTCTATTATTTATATTTATTTACATTGTGTTTCCTTTTAATTTGAGTTTACTTGAGTTTTAATCATGTCTTCTTAATGCTTGCTTTATTGATCTATTTATTGATTTGTTTGCATTGATTCATTCACGTTGGTGAGAGAGAGGTCTCCATTAGGGTTAGAACCTCAAGATTGAAGAGGGTTAAGAGGGTGAGTCATGAGATAGTTGAGTGTCCTTTTTTCCGTTTCGATTGGTGTATTTTATCTCCATATTCCCTAAACTCTAAGCAACCATACGTGGTATGAGTTGTTAAGAGACGTTTTCCTCCGGGACCTCGTAGGGGTTAAGGACCTTTCACCTAAAAGTAGGTTAGGTCTATCATTAGGAATTGGATGCATTTTATGGAATCCCTAGGTACTATGCAATCATATGTGGTGTGAGGTGTTGAGAGATTTCTCCAACAAGACCTCGTAGAGGACTAGGATCAGTGATTTAGAGGCAGGGACCAATTACCTATAGATTTTCACAACTTAACTAACTCGGTTTATGAACACTTTGTGAATCTTGCGCTTAATGTTTGAGTCATAGGGAGAGCATTGCTCGAATACCTCACTTTCATTTATTGAGACTTCCCTTCATTTTTGTTCTTGCTTACTTGCCTGTGACATTTATTTACTCGTGTATTAGTTCATTACATCATCTCTTGATCATTTAATTAGATAACTTAGAAGTAACTAGTACTAATAATCATGTTCCCTATGGATTCGACTACCCGACCCATTGGATACACTTAATTACTTGAATGACCCATGTACTTGCGGACACTATCAATGGGTGTGTTAAGTTTTTAGTATCGTTATCGGGGAACGAGATATTAAGAATGTTAGAACTTTGTTATTTTAGTCATTCTCTTTTTTATTGTTTTTCTATTTTATATTCCTTTTTTTTTGCCGTTTTAATTCTTTTCTTTTCTTGATTTTAGCTACAGGTTATAACCTAAGAAAATCCTTTGACATTAGTTGAAAAAGATCTTGAAATTGAGCACAAACTTTGTAGAAGGGGAAGAAACCTGCACAAGAATAGAATTATCCAGTTGAAATAGAGGTTGAGGTATTTAAAAAAATGGTAGAATAGAATGAGCAGCAAAGGACACTTTCAGATTTTACCCTATCTACAGCTTGTGGGACAAAGTCGAGTATTATTTGACCAACTGTTATAGTCCAAAATTTGGAGCTAACACCTAGATTTATTCAAATGGTTCAACAGTCTGCATAGTTCAGTGGATTAGGCGATGAAGATCCGAATAACCATATCGAGAATTTCCTTGAAGTGTGTGATAAGCGGAAAGTTAATGAGGTGTCTGATGATGCAATTCGCTTGAGAGGTATCCCATTCTTAATAAAAGGAAAATCCAAACAGTGGCTCCAATCATTGCCAAGAGCTTCTATCCAAGGTACCTTCCTCTGGGAAATCGACAAAGCTTCGCAATGAAATCTCTTCATATGTTCAAATGGAGCTAGAATCCTTGTTTGAGACATGGGAACGGTTCATGGATCTTTTGTGAAAGTGCCCTCAACATGGGTTCCCCAAGTGGATGATCGTTCATACATCCTATAATAGGTTAAATCCAAGCACTAGATAGCTTCTAGATATTACTGTAGGAGGTACATTAGGAAACAAGACTCCAGAAGCTGCTTAACAGCTGATTAAAGAAATGGCTTTGAATAGCTATCAATGGAGTGCTAGGAAAAAGAAGAAAGTGACCAGCATTAATGAAGTTGACACAGTTACAGCCATGGCAGCCTAAGTAGAGGCATTAACCAAGAAATTGGATTCTCTAACTTCACCAAGAGAGGCTGCGGTTACTAGTTTTGATGGTTGTGTGGGTGCACACATTTCAGTACATTATCCTATTTCAGTTGGTACTTAAGCCCCGATTCAGCAAGTTGATTTTGTGGGTAATGGGAGGAGAGGACAAGGTAATCCCTACAGCAATGCCTATAGCCAATGATGGAGGAACTACCCAAATTTCTCATGGAGTTACTATGGATAACAACTATTCACTTTCTTCATAAGGGCAACTATTCACTTTCTTCATTCTCACACCCCTTCATCTTCTCACACATCCACACCAAGAGACACACCTTTTGGGCTTCCAAAACAGTTTGCTCAGTGATCGCTTCCCCGCAAGTGTACGGGATCGCCAAGTAATACCTCGTGCAAAGACACGAGGATCGTATTCCACGGGGCTAAGGATCTCCTATTACTCCTTCTCGAGCTATTATCTAGCCTAAGATCTTAAGTGATGGATTTACTCTACTAAATACAAATAAAACTAAACACAAGATTTGCTAGCAAATTAGAGAGAACAAGCAATAAGCAAGCAAGAGAATCAATGAAGTGCAAAGGCCTATGGATGTGGATCCCTTGAGGGGTTATCATGCAACATGGATGATGATTTAAAGATGCAAGGGTAAATTGGACCATGAGATTCCAAGATTAGAACAACCCCAATTTCTCGGGCGATTGAACCCTAATCCCATACGAACATAGATAGGAATTTCTTCCAAATCTACATTCCTACGATTGCATTAAGTACAAGGAAATCTCGCTTAGGAATAAACCTACTCTTCTTCGGATTAAACCTACATGGAGGGCTACCAAACACCCGATTTCTGGGCGTGATGATACAAGTATCCCTTCTAATCCATTCATGACCTAATACATGCGAGCAAGTCACATCTACATGCATCATTCATAAAAGAGCTACGGATTTCTCCTTGGTGTAACACTTAGCATGAAAAACAATGGATTAGATCTCAAACATACCCAAGCATAGAATTAACAAGTAATCATCCAAAAATACATGATAAAACCCCCAAGGTTCACCAACACCCGGTGGTCTTGGGGGTCTAGTGTGTCATCATCTCATAACAAAGCATACAATCAAGCAAAAACATGAAACAAAGACATAGTATGACACTCCCTAGATGAAATGGTGAAGGTTGAGGCGAGAATATGCCGAATGACGCTTCCCCGCCAAAGGAATGCCGAATGACGCTTCCTCTAGCCGCGGTTCTCCTTCCTTCAAGTCGTGATCGATCTCCCTTTGAATGATGTTGCCTTCTTGCCTTGAGAGCCTTGGACCTTGGGCTTCAATGATCTTTCTAGCTTTCTCGCCCTCTTTCTCCTCCCCAAAGGTCGCCCAAGATCTCCCAAATGATCTCCCCAAAAAGTCGGCCAGCAAAAAGTCCTTTAATCAGCCCTAAAAGTGAGTATATATACCCCCCGAGGCATACGGGCCGTATAGGGGTCGTATAGCACTCAGAAACCCTAGATTCGCGTTCCATACGGGGTGCATACGGCCTCCATACGACCCCAGTATACTTGGGTAGTATGGAAATCGGACAGAACACCAAATCAATCCATCACTTTACGAGTCATATGGCCCCCATCATCTGGGTAGTATAGGGGTAGTATGAAATTCTCTTTTTCTTCTCTTTTTTTGCCAAAATGATATCTTTCTTGTTCTCCATGGCTTCCATATGCCCTACAAAGCAAATAATAGACGATTAAGCGCAAACGGGCATCAAACCTCACAAAATACATGCAAAGTGCATACGATATATATATGAAAACACCTACATTTAGACACTTATCACTCAGCTATATAAAGGTTAGGAAGAGCTTTTTCCGATAATTACTTCAAGTTGTTCCTCTCTACTTCACTCCTAGAAGCTCTCATCTTCCTTGTTTTCCTCATGCTTCCAATTTCTAGATCCATTGGTTTTTCTTTATTTTTAGCATATTTTCTTCATGGAAATCATCTTCTTATAATAACTTGTAGTCTTTGATGCCGTTTAGTGTGCCAATGTGGCTTGACTATGGAAATTTTGCTATGGTTGGGGCTCTACATATCCGTACCGGCTGCAAAATTTTTCCAACCAACCCACACGCCCATGTGGCTAACCCATACAGGTGTGTGGGCTAGAAAACCCTTCCCAACATAGCCACATGGTGGTGTTATAAGCCCACACGGCCATGTGATTCTCTGAAACTGCTCAGTTGTTATTAATTTGATTTTTCTTGGTATTTTTCTTGTAGGTATGGCACCAAGGACCAAAAAGCTTTCCCAGAAATGTTCTCGCCAGGCTCAAGAATCATCCCCACCACTAGAATTAGAATTTGATGTCCCTGAACATCAACAAAGGCTAGAGCGTCTTCAAAGTCTAAAATTTGGATAGACTTATCTCATTGATTGGAGGACACTCAAGGAGATTGACCTGGTTGAAAAGCTTCGAGAGCTTCTTATTATGGGAGGATGTGATTGACTTTTTTCCATATGTGACCCTATCCACAGTGATCTTACTCTGGAATTCCTTGCTTTATTTGACTTTAACTATTCTCATTCCAAGTTATATGATTGAGTCCGGCAAGTGCATGGGTCATCAAGTAATATCTCTTGTGCAAGCACAAGAGGATCGTATTCCCTGGGTCCCAAGAGCTACTATTACTTCTCCCTAGACTGCACTGTTGCTGCTGGTGATGCCTGAGGGGTCCTCGGTCTCATAACAAATGGTTAGGTCACGTCTCACTCGAGTAATTACTGTAATATGTCGAGAGGCACCATCACTTCAGTGTGGTTTGCGACCTGTGTATCCCAAACCTCTGCCAAGTAATAATACACTGGTGAGTGGGTAGTCGTATAATAGGGAATAGTGATCAGAAACACCAAGATTGCTTTTTAACTAGAATGAAGATGAATTAATAATGGTGTGAACAAAGTCAATAAAAATGGAAATAAAGAAAGAAGGCAAAAAAGAGAGACGCCATAAAAATGAGAGAGAAGGCAATCAATCAAAAGTGGGGCACCTGAACATTGCTCTCCCTAGGACAATTACTTCAAGTGTAAATCCTAGGGTTTACAAGTCCAAGTACCCTCTAGAGATTTAGTTCTCTATGGAGCACCATACAATCAATAATGAAATCAAAAGTAAAGATATGCAATCCATGAATAAAACCCCCTTGATGTTCGTGTCGATGGTCTTGTGGAGTAGCCTCGTCTTCTTCAAAGGTTCCCTCGTCAAGCCTGGGGCACACCCTCACCTAATCGATGCAAATGAAAGCTCCCCCAATGACTCTCATCCAAAGGATTACGGTGTTGAAGGCCGTAGAACCACTCCAAAAACCTTGACAAAGCCTCCCTAAACCCTAGCCGTGGGCGTCTCCAAAGATGGGGAAAAGATGAAGAAAGGATGGAAAAAAGGGTTCCCAAATCATCTGAAATCACGGCTTTAAATAGGCTGGAATCGGGCATCCACACATGCATGTGGAATTTCCACATGCCCGTGTGAATCTGCAGAAACTCAATTTTCAGCGGCCTGTGAACAGCAACTGCTACATTAAATTGTTACAGTGATCTGCTACAGTGATATGCCAAAATACTCCCGAATCCACACTTTTCATCGAGGCAACATAAATAGGCACACTTCTATGTTATAGATCACGTTGCATCTTCAAATAAAAACACAGTTGATGCCAATCTTGCTAGCTTTACGCAAGTCGGAACACATGAGTATGACTGCTTTTGTGCCCCTCCAATTTGCATATTTTCTTAAACATAACGGAGGTTGGCATACACTCACATGTCTTTGAGCACCACTTGTGTCTTCACGTTTGTTTACTCCAAGATTTCATCCACCATGTGCACTCGCAATCTACTTTGGTTTCTTTCTTCTATATTTGTCTCCACAACCCTACATGCACAAAAAAAAACAAATACACGTGTATTAGCAATAAAATCTGAGAGAATTAATGCTCATCGTAAGAAAAGGTTACTTCGTATTACTAATACACAAGCACTTATCAAACTCCCCACACTTAAGCTTTTGCTTGTCCTCAAGCAAAAATAAAACTTTGAAGCATAGAAGAAGGAAACATTGAAAGTGCTTGACCTTAGGTTCACCAAAAGCATGCAAGAGAAGCATTCTACAAGCAAGGAAAATTTTAACACTAAATACGAAAAATCATTGCTCTAGCTAAAAACTCGAATAAAAAAGGTTAACAAACCAGATATCTTGTAAGTGTGTGTAAACTCACTCAAGTCAACCCAACGTATACTCCTCAAAGTTCTAAGTATAAGGGACTTATTTATATACAAAACAAAACAGAACAAAGAGATAGTAGTAGCTTCACACATCCTCTAAGGTAGCCTTTTCCGAAGTGGCCGCTAAAGTGGCTTTCACACTTTCGAGGTGGTAGCTCTTTCTACCAGGGTAGTAGCTTTCACTCATCCCATGAGATAGCTTTTTCTCTTATTACGGGTATAACTAGTATCCGACTTATGAGAGTAGCTTCATACTTCATAGATGGTAGCTCTTTCCACCCCAAATGCATGACCAAAACAAGTATATATTGTTCTTTTTTTTCTTTTTCCATTTTTTTAGCAAAAATTAACACAAGTAACAAAACTAATTAGTCCCTTAGACATCAAAATCGAGTTTCCACAAGGTTTCATGATTGAGTAGTGTAACAAGTGTCAATCGGGTAAAAATTCCTAGAAATTCAAGTAAAAACTAGAGCATGAGAACATTCAAAGTTGAAACTTCTCCTAAACTTAAGAATACAACCATTGCAACTAAGGTGAACCACCATTGGCTACATGAGCATGCACAATCAAAGCATATGTATAGAACATGTGTAATGTAAACTCCGCCCCACACTTAAGATGTACATTGCACTCAATGTATGCATGTAAGCACAATAGAATATAAATCAATCAAAAACATATGTGGAAGTGGGCAATTGAAACAATACTCCCCTGAACTCCTAATGGTATGTTTGATGAAGCTATTTTCATTGAGAGTTGAGTTCCAATGGGTTGTGGAGCACACATGGCCATGTGAAAATTACATTAACCGTGTCTATGACTAGTCTTCAAATTCCATACTCACAAGGCCATCTGCACATATACACAAGGGGGTTCAGTGAAGCTCAATAATAATAAAATCAAACTCGAGTATATGAAGGTAAAGTAATGAAATACAACTCGAGACAAAATGAAAATCAAAGATGAACTCAAAAGGAAAGTCCTTTCTGAGTGATACAAGTCCAAAATAAAATATTGAAATGAAATACGAGAAATAAGAACAAAGAAAAGTAAAGACACATCAAGCGTCGGTGTCGGGCTCGGTCGCCTTTGCTGCTGCTGGTGGTGAAGTAACCACTGGTGCTGGTAGATCAGGTGAATGTGCTAGTGCTGCTGCTGGTGATGCCTGAGGGGTCCTCGGCCTTATAACAAATGGTGAGGTCGCGTCTTGCTTGAGTAACTACTGTAATATGTCGAGACGCGCCATCACCTTAGTGTGGTTCACGACTTGTGTAGCCCGAACCTCTGCCAAATCTTCCTGTAGCACTCCCACAACACTCTTGAGTATCTCAAATCAATTATGGGCTCGAGTGGAAGGTGCCTCTGTCTTCATCTGCTCGGACTGTGGCTTTAGCACTGGCTGTGAGCCCTCTGCTGTGTATCACCCTCACCATCGACTGGCTCTGGTGTGCGTGTAATCAGTAGATGAACTCCCGGCTGATACCTGCATACCATCCCCATCTATATCATCTTTTCTATACCTAGGGGAGTAGGTATGATCATCTTCTCCGCCCCTCTGATAGCGTCTAGTAGACCCATCCCGATGATGAGCTTAGTGATGTAAGGACCGGAGAAAAGGACGCTAATCCAGGCATATTGTCCCTAGTGTCACAAATACTCAGGCATAATGTGCCCTAGATACAACGGCTCGCTCTGTACCATGGAGTATAAGTATAAAAGCTCCTGTCTGCTCAAAATTCTAGTACTGTCACTGTGGCCATTCATTGATCGGCTCAGGATGGCCTGAATGTATCGTTAAGTGGGTTGAGAAAGGCATGTCACCTTTGAGACCCCCGGCTCATACTGCCCTTGTCCACACAGCTTCCTGTATGCTCTCTAAGGAGTCAGACTACCATTGTAATTAGTCGGCAACCTATCATACCCCTCAGTATTGGTAAATGCCTCGTCGTACAGTCCTAACCAGATCAAAAATTGTGTGATGCTCATGATGTAGTGATGTCTGAATGCTCTTAACTATATGGTGTCATCGCTATCGAAATTACTATAACACCGGTCGAACTAGAATGACATTAATACCTCTAGCGTCAAAATACAGATAGTTGGCTCACGAATAGATAGTAATCTCCTCTAGCTACACACTGACAATAGCTCGTCGACCACATCGGCCAAATCATCTACGAGCTGAACCTCTCTAAGTGCATTAAAGTCCAAGAATCAAGTCTGTCAGAAATTGAGCTTTGACAGTTGCTCAAACCGAGCCTGGTGCTCAGGTATCGCAAACTCCATCTTTTCAGATCAAGTGAGGGCTCGCGTGGACGCTTACCGGCTTGCTTCTTTGTCCTGGGAGCCATACTTGCAAGTAGTGAAAAGAAATCGATCAAATAAACTCATAGGATAATACTGCAGAAATCCACATGGCCGTGTGGAAATTCCACACTCTTGTGTAGATCCATGGGCGTGAAAACCAAATGGCCACTTAGCAAAAATCTCAAAAATACATCTTAAAATCATTTCTGAACTTATTCTAAGCATGCACCAACCTTTTAATCATAGAAATCAAGCAACATTCACTAGCTTAATTGAAATAAATCAAGATTTAGCAAAGAGAAAGAGGAAAATGGTTTTACCAACGAGATGAGAGTGAAAACCTTGAAATTGGTAAGAAAACACCCGAAAACCCCTTCAAATTGATGGCAACGAGGTCGAGAGAGCAAACGATGTGTTCTCTGAGTGTTTGGGAGTGTGAAAATGAAAAGATACAAGAGATTTATAAAAAAAATCACGGCCTTTTGAGTTTTGTACATCCACACGGGCATGCGGAAATTACCCAGGCCCGTGTGACTCCACAGGAGAATTTTACAGGGGCACCCACACACCACTTTGTGCTCTCAAGATGACACTCCTTGTTTCTTAACGCATCACACGGGCGCGTAGAAATTCCCCAAGCCCGTATGCCCGACCCATAGGGGTACCCACACTCTGATGTGGCTTCTCTGTCCATCTGAGAAATTTCCCAAAGTGTTTCACATGCCCGTGTGGAAATTCCACACGGGCGTGGATCTTCACATGGCCATTCATAGGGGCACTCACGCGCCCCTGTGTCTTCTCATGATGAAGGAAATCTTCTCTGTAGAGTTTCACATGGGCGTGTGAAAATTACCTAGGCCCGTGTGTAGTTCGCTGGGTCATCCACAGGGGTAGGCACATGCCCCTGTGTCTTCTCGGGATAGAGCTCTAAACTCTGCAGAGAAAAAACATGCCTGTGTGAAAATTACCCACTAGTGTGCGACCACCACAAGGTTGTTCAAAGGGCATTCACATGCCCCTGTGTCTTCTTGGGATGAGCTCTGAACGGAGACACATGCCCTTGTGAAAATTCAACATGGGCGTGTGTCTTCTCTAGATAACTTAGAAAAATTTATTGGTTCTGCAAAAACTTTTTGCACATTTAAACAAACACAGAGCCTACATAAACTATGAAAAACTGACCCTTTGGAATACAATCCTCATACTTTTGCATGAGGTATTATTTGAAGACCCTTGCTCTTGGGTGGGAAACCATCAAGATATTAGTACCAATTGATGTGGCATGTGTGTTCACTTGCGCCTTGATTGTAGCTTGTACTTAGGGTCCACAGATAGAAAGATGCATGTTAATTTTAGGACGTAGAGGTTGGATTTTTCCAGAACCTCTCAAAGGAACTTTCAACATGTGTTCGACTACTTAATGATTAATCATTTGAAAATCAAGGAATCTCTATGCCTTAATCATTCCACTCAATTAATCTTGTTTTTTGGGATACTTCCTGGATTGAAGGGTCTTATGGGTATGCCTTTGGTTTTGCCATTGTTATTAATTTTAAAATTGCTAGTTTGGAAGGATCAATGAAAAGAAGATAGACTCTTGCCTGCAAGCAAAGGCCATTGCTATGCAGTGTGTTTTGGAGTAGTGTAGAAAGCGAAACTTGAAACTGGATAAGAGTCCTCTGTAATTGTGCAAGTCTTGTAGATAGCATTCTATGTGTCGTTTTGAGATGATTTCCAGAAACACGCTTTTGAGATAAAATAAGGAACATTAGTGAGGTTTTGAGATGATTACCAAAAACAAAACTGGAGCTTATTGGCAAAGAAGAAAATTTATTAGTCAGATTTCTTGCCAGCTTGCGAATGTAGAAATCCACAGCATTCTTTATTCTTTAGAGGCCTTGATATACATCGTTGGCTGCTAGATGCCTATAAGCAGATGGGCCTTAGGTTTTGATTTTTGATTAGTAGCATTCTGTTAGTTGTATTCAGCTACCTAGTAGCTCTTTTATCAAAAAAAAACTTACCAATGTTTCTTGTTTTTTTTTTCTACTGAATATTCTTTTGCTATTGTTTTTTTTTGTGCATGATAAAGCTAAAAAGCTAAAAGGAAACAACAAAAAAAAACTACAACAAAAAGTTAAAACTACAAATCACTAACCAGAGCCGCCATCTCCAGCCAGTTGGGAAGGTTTAAACCATTGTAAAAAAAAACGAAACGGCAGGATTCCTAAGGTTAAATTTGGCAAGTTTATTAGCAACCAGGTTCAAATGTCTGGGAATGACCTCTAACCAGACAGAATTGAATTGCGTAAGGTACCCCCGAATCATCTTAATCCTCTCACAAATCCTCCAAAATTTGTCACCCAATCTTCTTTGTGTATTAGCTCCACAATGGTAATGCAATTAGAATACACCTGTTGTGGATAAAGCTTTCTACTCCTGCATCTCTTTAGAGCCTCCTCCAGATCCAGCAATTCAGTATGCGTGCTTGATTCAGCCTTCTCATTTCCTACACATACAAAGATCACTACTTCATCACTATTAACAAAAATAAAACTAGTGCCACAGCATTGTTTTTGTTCTTCCCAAGATGCATCAGTAAACAAACTCAAAGAAGGATTAAAAGGCCTAAGAAACAACTTCCCTAAATTAATTTTGTGAACATTACACAACTCTTCAACTATGGCAATGGCACGCTGCCCCATGCCTATCCAATTTGGATCTTCACTATTAAAAACATTGGCATATCTAGCCTTCCAAATCACCCAGGCAACAGAAGCCACCACAGCTTTCAAGAATTAGCTTCCACCCTTAGAATTCCATCTTTGAGTAAGCCACTCCCCATCCGATAAGTGGTTGATCACATTTAGGTCCACACCAATGATAGAACTAATAACATTCCTGGTTAAATGACTTTTAGACCATCTCCACAACACATATTCATCAATTTCAACATCCAACCCACAAAAACAACATTCTACTATTCAGGACAATATTCAACCTGTGCAGGTAGGCAAAAGTAGGTGTTCTTCTGTGTATCAATCTCCAAATAAACACTTTAACCCTATGAATGGTACATAATTTCCAAATCTAACTCTAATTCTCCCATGCATCATCCGTAGCAGAAATATCAAAGTTAAGCCAAGAGTAAATGGAACTGACCAATGTAGCCCTATTATTCATTTGCTTCCAAAACCAATGATTGTTGCTTTCCCTATTAAATGAGTCCAGTTAACATTATCTCCAAAGAGCAACCTGCCGATTTCCATATTAAGAACATCCAACTCAACATAATCATTCACAGAGACATCATCCATCTAAATGTCCATGTTAAGGAAGGTGGGCTTAAAACTAATCAGAATCTCTAACAACCAAGGATCAGTCAAGAAATTAGAATCAACGGGGGTACACACCCTGATCCAACAATTTGGCCTGATCTTCGCTACAGTCGAACAAATAGGTATATAAAAACAAGAAGCCTTTTTGATAGGTTTAAAATTCTAGAACTAAATGTTGTCATATTTAAGCTTGAAATGTTTACCCAAAGCTTATCGTCCGAGTTTAAAATCAAGAAAACATTTTTGACATTAAAGCAACTTTGGCATTCCTTAAATTTTTTATACCAAGGCCCCCATCAGTTTTAGCAAGTGTAGCAGTGCTCCAACCCAAAGTGTGGAAGCCACTACGATTGGGAATCCTTACCCCCCCGCGGATAAGAAAGAATTTCCTAGCAATTTGGGAAATTTAGTCAAGGATAGAGTCATGGAAAGCTACACAGGATAACTAGAAAGTAGTGATAGGCATTAGAATACTATTAAATAGAATTGCTCTACCAACCAAAGACATAGTGTTATGGTTCCAAGCTTTTATGCAATTTTGCACTTTGTTCACAAGGGGCTGAAAATAGTTTTTGTTAACTCTCATAGGGCTAATCAAGCAACCCAAATACCTAATGGGGTAAGACCCCTCCCTCATACTAAGCATTTCCAATATATCTTTGCGTACTCTTTTATTGGTCCAGCAAGAAAAATGAATAAAGGACTTAGATACAGTAGGGTTTGCCCAATCAGGCCATTATAAATAAACAAGCAAGTCTTACAAGCCCTAGCAACCCCCCGAGATGCCCTAGAGATAGTAACTAAATCATCTAAAAACATCAAGTGATTAAAATTATCGCTCAATCTACCATCAAACCCAGAAATCCAGTTCATTTGCAGAGCCTCAATATGCAATGCAGAGAGGTTCTGGGAAACAAGCAAAAAAAGGTAAGGGGATAAGGGATCACCTTGCCTAAGACCTCTACTACTCGAGAACCAGTTGGAAGCTTGCCCATTGATCAATAAAGCAAAGTTGGCATTAGAAATGCAGGCATGGATCCAGTTAACCCAAGTAACCAAGAAATTCATGAGGTGGAGAGTAACAAGAACGGCTTCCCACTCAACCATATCATAAGCCTTAGCTATTTCAATTTTAAGTAACGTCCTCGGGAAACTCCCACCATCAGAATCTAAGGAATGTACAATTTCTTGGATGGCAATGATGTTATCAAAGCTGTTTTTACCAGCTAGGAAAGCACATTGTTCCATCCCAACAATCTTATGAATAACATTCTTTAATCGATTCGACAAGATTTTAGAAACAATTTTATAAAAAAACATTGCAAACCGAGATAGGCGGGAAATCCAAAACAGTAAGAGGGTTGTTAGATTTAGGAATGAGCACCACAAAAGTTTTGCCCCAAGAAATAGGCAGACTAGCATTATTGAAAAAATGGGAGATGACTCTAAAGAGAGGTTCTTTGATGAGGTCCCAGTAAAAAAGATAAAACTCTAACTTTAGGCCATCCAGACCAGGACTCTTCCCCTTCACCATGCCTTTAATTATGTTAAGGATCTCCAAGTAGGTCACAGGTTTAATCAAGAACCCCCCATCCTCTTCCGAAATAACACTATGATCAGGAGGGAGACTATTAACCAAATCAGTAAAGGACCATTTCCCCTAAGAACTCCAAAGGTTCCGAAAAAAGTTGGTAAAGCAATTCTCAATACCCATCTAGCCAGAAAAAAAAATTCCAAAACAATCCTAAATACTTGAGATTTTATTCCTGTGAGTACGAACACGAGCCATGTTATGGAAAAACTTAGAGTTCAAGTCACCTTGCTTAAGCCATAACATACGAGCTCACAGAGCCTAGTGGATGCTATTCTGCTTGAGTAGGGCATTGTGACGATTATTAAGAGCTCTAAGGCACCTATGATCAAGAGAGGTTGGGTCAGCAATACAGACCCAAAGCATTCCAAGAAATAAGATGAATCCTGGTACGGGAAAGAATATGGGAGAAGGCATGCAAAGGGGAAGAAGAAGAATCAAAATTCCAAGCTCTACTCACAGCGTCATAACAGCCCTTATGATCCAACCAAAAATTTTCAAAACGAAAAATTTTCTTTTTAAAAACAGAACGTGGACGAATTTTCAATAGAATAGGATTATGATCATAAGAAATACGATTAAGATGACAAACAACATACGAATTATGCAACCCAAGCCACTCTAAATTAGCAAGGAATCTATCAAGAAGTGCCCAGTGCCGAGTACATCCCATTTAACCATTGCACCAGGTATAAGGTAGCCCAGAGAAACCAAGATCAAACAGGTTACTAAAACTGATAAAATCATTAAAGAATTTAGACTTAGCTGCATAGTGATTGAAGCTCCACCGAACTAATGGCATTGAAGTCTCCAACAACCATCCAGGGAATACCAATCTTCGCAAGCTTAGAAAGCTCCTTCCAAACCTGAACCTGTGCCGAAAGAACCTGAGGGTTATACACAAAGGAGAAGATCATACCTTCAGAATAGCTCGAAGAGATCACCAAATGTAACATGTTACGAGACAACACAAAAGGGGTAACTGAACCCATTCCCTTCCTCTATAAAGCCAAAAGCCCTCCAGATAAACCCTGGGTCGACAAAGTAGCCCAGTCCCAACCCCTCGACATTTTTTGACAAAACCAGAGACAACACTCCTCATTCGCTCTATTTCAACTAGAAAAACAACTTGCGGCTTGTGATTTTTAAGGAGATCCCACATTCAGTTCCTCGTGATAGAGTTAGAGAAGCCGCTGCAATTCTAGCACAAAATGTTAGAAATAATCGTGTAATTCATGATTAAAACCAAAAGAACAGGATAAAGAACAAAACAAGCAAAGCTTTTAAAAGAGCAACGAAGATTAATAAGGGTTGTTTCTCCATTTCTTAGCTCTAGAGGCTATTCTCGCTACTCTTCTTCTTGCCACCATGTCTGCTTTGGCGTCCTTTTGATATTCAACTAAGGTCATATCCTTGTCAGATTCCACCCTATCAATGGAGCTATCAGCATCTCCATCTTTCCCCCATCTGCGCATGTCTTCTGAAGTGCACCTAGGATACTGTTCATAAGGTTCTTGTGGGTTACTCCATCTGTCATCAATCTTTGGCTCCCCATAGATTTAGATCTTTCTTGCCCTTCAAATCTCAAGCCATATGGAGGAAATTAGGATGGGTTTCAGAAAAGAATGCTCCTCCATAATTCCCTTTTCCTTTTCTAACCTATTTTGACAATCAAGGCCATTACCCTCCACTCGGGAACTCCCTCCTGAATCTCTGACAGCCTCACCAGAAGAATCATAGCTCAGATGATTTGGAAGAGAGCTCCAACACTTCACCATCTAGGAACTCCTCCCTCTCCATTCCTTTTCCAAAATCCTGAGGCTCTCCAATAGTTAGATCCGGACTCAACAGTTGAACCTGTTTCTCTTTATGATGTACCGTCCCGAGGTTAGCTTCATCCCAATACCCAAACACATGGCCTTCACGCATCGATCGCATCCATCCTTGAGAAGACCGCACCCCTGCACTGGAAGATATGTATCGGCCAGGGAAAGACACTTGGCGATCACTTGGCATAGAATCCTACCATGTATTAGCCGCACATGATCCTCCAATGATCCTTGGTTTCGAAGCAACTTCCTGGCCATTTCTCCCGACCCCGGTGGCGCTATACCACCATCCACAGACTGTACGGACATCCATCATCCCTCTCTAGCTCAACGTCCTAGGAGTTAGCCAACCCCTCACCAGAGAAAGGTGATGCCCGAGTCTCCCCACCCGCGGTATCCAATTGCATAGCCTATTGGTCATGTAGCTGGGGATCACTCAGCACCCCACTACTATGCAAACCACCACTTGAAACATTGGTTTCGAGAGAGCTTTCTCCATGGTCTATAAGCCCACACTTGAAATAGAAAACCAGCAATCTCTCATAAAAAACCGCCACCATGCTTCGATGCTCTTCGTCCCCTATCCAAAAACCTCGTTTAACGGTTTTGACAAGTCGATTTCTACACAAATGCGAGCAAATTTAGCTTGAGAGATTTTTTTCGGTGTGATCATCGACCTTCAGAAGCCTCCCAAACTGTTCACCAATGATCTCTAAGACCTCCGCATCCCAGAATTCAATTAGGAGATGATGTAATTATACCCACACTGCTGCCAGGTGAAGTTTCTCAAACGCCAGGTTGGAAGTGATTTTTCCAAGGTGTAAGCTGCAGCACCATGCCACTAATCATCTAGGGTCCCTCCCAGAGCACCGCCTCCACCATTTCTGGCTTATCACAACGAATGAGTTAGAACCCATTGGACATATCAGACATTGAGAGAGGTGCCATCCCTCTCTACATCTCCTGCAAAGATGTCCGAACAAGCTCCAATGGTGGTGCTCTCCCCAGGAACTTGCCGAATAGACTGTTACTCATTTTACTAGATACACGATCCTTCAAATCCTTCCCCACAATCACAACAGCACTAGCAGATTTCTTCACTTTTCCAGATTCTCTTTCTGATTGATGTTAAGCGGTGGCTCGACGGAAGCTGACTCCTTTTGCTTCACCATATTGGCCCAGGACCGGTGACCAACAGGTGAAACATAAGGCCCACCAGCCAAAGAGGCTTCTCCCTCACTTGCCATTACAACTGGGGATGAAGCAGGATCTGGAGGCCCAATGAAGATCCAGGGGTGCTCAGAGAGAAATTTTAGATCTCAACGGCCTTCGACCTAGAGTTCTTGTATATATTTGGAATGGGTTTCTTTTGTTTGCTATTATTGATGTATTCCAATATTTACCTAACAAGGTAACTTATAAACCTAATGTTAATTGAAAACTATTAGAATGTTTTTTTTTTAAATAAAACTAATTTAAAAAAAAATATTTTCAATTTTTTTAAAGTACGTGCTTTTACATTCAAAATGTTAGAAGTGATTTTATAGTTACTAGAGTACTCCAAAGAGGACTTTTCCATAAATATATCTAAATAAAAAATATAAAAATGTGACTCACTGTTTAGCACTCATACATTTTTCGTCCATAAAAAAATTTGTGTTGAAACACTTACGTAGAAAAGGCTTCCCAAAAACATAAATTATGCAATTTTTTATAAACTAAACTAGCCGATTAACCACAGGAACAATGATATCAACCGCCCTAAATGATCATTATATTCATAGTTATTAATTAAAACCTGAAAGGTGCGTCAACCACCCTTTATGATCATATTTATTTAGCTCTTATAAATTGAAAAAAATAAAATAAAATAAAACTCTTTTGCTTTTAATTGTTAGGTTTAATTTGATGATGATCAAATGACTCATATTTATTTAATTTTTAAAAATTAAAATAATAAAATAAAATAAATTTGCACTTTATTAAGACATGTCTCAAATTGAGTCCAACCTTGAGATAAGACATGTGGCTTAGAATGACTATTTAATGTCATACGCCTTCAAGACAACTAGACTGGAGCCTAGGGTACCTTGCGCCTGAGGTGTGCATAATAATGATAGTATCAATGGATCAAACCCGATAGTATCAGTGGATCAAGCCCTTGGAAACGCACAACTAAAAGAGTTAAAACAAGCATATCTACGCGAAAGACATCCATGGCAAAATGAGAAGATGAACCAACTTTCCAAACCAAGTACAGTTTACATGCCACCAAGCCCTAGCCCTAGCCCTAGCCCTAGCCCTAGACCCTAAACAATAAACCAAAACTAAACTCATCCAAGTACAGATGTTGGCAAAAAATTGCCCCACAATCTACAATAGCAATACAATAGCTCCGAACAATACTTGGACGCTCAGATAATGAAACAATGAATTGATATATGAGGAAGCCATGGACGTACTTCCAGCTGGGCCAGGGGATACACCGGGAAGTGAGAATGTTCCTGCTGGATTTGAGGATGGTGTTGTCACAGGACCACCGGACTGAAAAGAAGAAGGCGATGGTGATGGCGCAAGGAATGACTCATGGATCACTGTCGTTGGGGGCGGAATAAGCACAGGAAACTGGTGCACACCTGATACAGTACAGACATGTAATCAGCATAAGGTCCAGACAAATAGCGGATCATCAATGAGAAACCATCTCAAATACCTGGGCACCGCGGTTGAAGGGATCTGGACAATCTGCAAGACAGATCAATTATAAGTATTGTGCTTGTGTTTCAAATGTGGTAAATAGAGAATTTCTAAGAAGCTCACACAGTGAGAATAGTTCCATTAACAAAACCACCATATGTGCAACTGGTGACATTGCAACCAGCACTGGTTTGTTGGGAAGTAACATTTCCAAGCATTAAATTACTGTTTCTGCATTGCATGCTGGAACAAGAGACTGCCAATGATGCTGGTGTGCAATACAAACTGCAAAAAGTAAGGCCAACGAATGTGGATTAGGATGGTAATAAGGGAAGAAACAAAAAGGAATGTGAAACCAAAAATGCTAGTTACTTGAGATTTCCTGGGCCACAGCTGCATTGCACACAATGGCTTGCAGAGATGGCATAACTACCATTTGCAACAATCAAACCATTATCAGAGGCAAACCTTGGGAAACTTGATGCGCAAGCTATTAAGAAAAAATAGCAGAAAAAAACCATTAGGTAAGCAGCAAGTGGAAAAAATGATTTAGGTTTCAACTCATGCTTCTAATGATCAGAATTGACATTTCTAATAGCATAGACACATCACCAGACACCAAAAACCAAGAGTGGTCATGGACAAAAATTTCAAATTAACCAGTTACAAAACGGAATCTTTGCCTTTGTTATCAAGAAGCCTTCAGTCAAAGGAGCCGAGTGAGGAGCTACTCCAAAGTAATAACAGGAGGCTATTCTATTTGGTAGAACAGTTGTAAGTGAAGTAAATAGGCAAACAGGTTATTTTCAGGGATACTTTTACAACATGCAAAGATAACAGCAATTGTATATCCCACAAGAACCAAAAAATTGAGTAAAATCTCCTACTTCCCAGCTTTAGTTTCAGAGTGGGAAGGCCAGACTTAGGTTCAAATGAACAAAGGTTCAATTTGTACTCCTTGACTTGTAGTTTATGTCTGACAGACTGGCCATTTTACATAGAAATATGACAGGGCCACCACCTAATAATGATGCTAAGAGGTAACCCAAACTAGACTTTTGCCTCTGCATCCAAAAGTTCAAGATAAGGTTTCAGGCACAGGCTATCTAATTTTTCCTTCAAAAGCCCTTAAGCCAAGACTGATACAAAAGCTTAAAGCTACAGGCTTCAGAACAAGCTCTGGGACAAACTCAGGCCACCCATCCCATGCATTATAAAAAATTAGCTTCTACTTAAAATGAATCAAATAAATAAAACAAATCATGAACTCCTGGTTATATCAAATTAAACAAGCGACTATGTAAGTAAAACTATAGGATTTCAAAATACCTGTGACTGCTTAACTAGATTCTAACCCTATCTTAAATATTCAAGCCCAGGAAAGGCAACAAATATTAAAGTCTGTTCATTTAACCACTAGAGAGGAATTTGAAGGATACACACAAAACATGCACTTATAGTTGAGGACTAATGAAAATAAAGTGCATTGTTAATGGATTCTAACATTATGAGATTGTTTGACAAGCAAGAAATTAGAAGTAAATACCTTATATAATCAAAAAATTGAAATCAGAATGGATTGGCTATTCATCCATAACCTCAAAAATTATAGTTGAAAAATAATGAATAATTTAAAATTTTCCAATAGTTCTAATAGTGAATATGATGGCAAAATAGCTTAAATTCATCAACCAACAAACATGCAATACCACATACTCTCCAGAATAACTGAACTATTGATTATATGGCCGTTTGTTGGACATGATAAAACGATAAAATATGATAGGCCATCATATCCTGTTACTATCCTCTGTTTGAAGTGCCAATAGGATATGATAGGCTAATCTTATTGACCCATTTTATCATGTTGAGCACATGATAACGAATCTATGGGGGGAGTCAGGATAGAAACATGTTGGATATGATAACAAATTAAATTAACAATTTTGCCCTATTATTTGGTTTTTCTCCCTCATCTAGGATTTTATTGTATCTCTTATTTTGATCTTATAAACCCGATGCTTGGAACAAGAAACTTGCCAACAACTAGATAAGACACTGATTTTGCTATTTAAGTAGGGTTTTTGGCATCTAAAGTGGTTAAAGGGTTTCTTCGTCGATCTCATTCTTGGCCAATTTATTTTTCTTCTAAATCCTTTTTTATCATGTTTTATTTTTAGTTTCTCAGGATGATTTTTTTTTTCAAATTGATTTTGATATTTATTTTGCTATATTGATGATTTTGTGTATGATTTTCTCCAAAAAAAAAAGTATAAACTATAATTTTTGAAAGTTGGTGATATTGTAATCAATATATTTGTGGATTATTTATAGGTTATTTATTTTTTAAAAATTTAATTGAAACTAATAAATCTATCTAAATCTTTAAGGAAAAAATCCAAAAAAAAAGTCTATTTGACAAAAGGATATATAATTATATCATAAAGGTTAATTTTGTATATTTACATACCATTCATATCATATCATATCATGTCATTATCAGGTCTACTTCAAATGTAAAATAGAATAACAAGATACTATCTAATGGCTTATCCGGTGCGCACCAAACGTAGGATATGATATGAGCTTATCATGCACATATCCTTTCCTACTCTTATCCCGTCCTCATATCATATCCATCCATATCCTATCATGTCCACCAAACAGGCCCTAAAGGTTTGTTAATAATGGCACATTAAAGTTGTACATGCTAAACTCATCCAATCAATTGCTTTCCATTGCAAGTTATGTGGATCAATATGTTTAAGAGTTGTGATACTTTCTCGAATGTTTGTGATCTAAGAATTAAAATTTTAAATATATGTTTTATCAATTCTATTTAATGGATAGCTTTAAACAATGCTCAATGCGATCACCTTCATCTCATCGATCCATGAATTCATGGACAATAACAAAACAGGATACTGCAAAACAGAGATTTCAAAGTTATTGTCATATTACAACTTGGACCAACAAAGATATCCACAGTTGTCAAATCGTGAATTGAATCATGAATTGGATAGCTCATTTTCCGAACCGGGAATCGAATCGAATCGTGAATCGAATGATTCAAAAATAACTAATAATAAGTGTTAAAATTTCATGGAAAATAGTTTTCCTATATTTTTAATCCAAAATAAAATTAAATGTCTACTACTAAAAATGATCATTTACCTATACTTAGAAATTGCTCTAGAACTTTGCCAATGAGAAACAAACAAAAACTAAATAAAAGACATTTGTGGTAATCAGAATTAGATAAGATTTTAAATTTTTAAAAATTTGATAAGCACAACACAAAAATAACCCAAATTTAATGTATTTTTGGAATCAGTGTGAATCGTGAATCGGACGATTCGAATCGAATCATCCATGAATCGGATGATTCACACTGATTCAAAGTATGACCGATTCAAACCCCCGATACGTATCGTGAGGGGGTTTTAAATCGAACCGAATTGCCGATACGAATCAGGAATCGGCCGATTCTAACAACTATGTCCACAGATATGATTTTTAAGCAAGGTTCTAAAACTCGCCTGAAATATTATATACAATGATGATATTCAAGAAAGACTTTAGAACTCTTAATGCAAATATTATTCAAGAAGTTATTGTTCAACAAAGATTATCCAAGATATACAAATCAAACTAGGACATCAAGTCATCTATAAAAGGGATTAGTCATTGGAGAGAGAGACTAGCTTGGAATCTACAACCCCAAAGGGGATCACCTATCTTGGTCAATCACCTCCTCAATCCATCACTTTGAAGAGCTTGGGCAAGGATCCATAGCAAAGAGACGACGGGATCAAGAAGATAGAAGAAGAATCCAAGTAGGAGGTTGTCTATTACTTTCTCTTTTATTTTTATTGATTATTCAATGATGACCTTAATGACACTTATGAACAAATAGTGTTCTAGGATTGCAATGAATGTTAATTTTATAATGTGGCGATTGAACTATTTCTCTTATCTTTCTTGGTCTTAATTAATTTAAGTTGTTTATTCAATTTTGTTCTTAATGCTTTCTATGATTGATTTGCCATTATCAAGATTGTTTAGGGAACCTTAGCTGAACTTGGAGAGAAACTATAAGGAAGACCATAGATCGAATAGAGTATGTCTATTTAATATTGATTTGTTTATAGGATAGGAAAATACCTATAAACCTGACGCATCTTAATAAGAGTAGACAGATAATTCTTATAGAAATATGGTGAATTGGTGGGGTTAAGTATACCTAATCGACATCAGGAGGTGTTTCTAAATACACAAGAGACTTTAGTATAACAACTCTTTTAAGAGAAGATATATGAAAATAAAAATCATTACATAAGAGATTAAAGGGTTTCACAATCCTAGGTTTTTCATATATTGATATTTGCCTACTCCTAGATTGTTTAGTTTTTCTAAAATAAAATAGACAATTAATCAATTATTTAAATAAGGTTAAATTGTGATAATTTAGTACTTAGTAGACACTTGTACAATTCCTTGTGGGATTGACATTCTATTCATCACTTTATTAGTTGTGACGACACATGCACCGGCAAAGTTGTTTCACACAACAAATTGAGCATGTAGTAAAAAAAAATAAAGTCCAATATAAGCTTCCATTTCACTAAACACCTTCCATGTTCATATGATAAAAGATCCAAATCATGAGCATGTTGAACATTGTCTACAAATGGTAAAAGTGTTTGACAAATAAACATCGTCAAACAATGACAAAGTCTTCCAAAAATTCGAAGCTTCTTTAGTCTGTCATAATTTGTCCAACTAATAAGGGTTACTTCTTTATTAGCAATAGCAAATAGGATGATCATCTCCTCGAAAAGTAACACCATAAGATGGAACATTACATCGAAATTTAGCATCTCTATCTTCACTAAATTTGCAATCTCTCCAACAGTATCTTTCAGTCTAATACTGATTTTCTTCTACAGCCACTATAGTTCATTCCTTCCAGCTGATTTGATAGTCTTCTCATAATTAATATCTCTTTGACTTGATTTCCGACATCAATTGCAGAGTTAGCTTTTACGTAGGTATTACAAGATTCTAAAGCCCCAATAACAAGCAGTCAAATTATCCATCTGTTCAACCAACTCTAAATAAATTTTTCCACTGCAAAACATTAGAGCCTGGATTTAGTAAATTGATGCAAGATAACCTAAGCAATCACATCAATGTTTCTAGGCAATTGGAGGATCTAAAAAGGCAAACTTAGAATAAGGAAATAACACCTCAAAAATAACATTACTCACTCATTCTTAAAAAAGATCCATATCTCTCTTGTCAAGATTGAAGACCTTGTCCAAGGAAGGATGTGGAGTATCCGAGTATGGGGAGTGTGACACTTATATTAAGTAAAATCTAGCTAGATAAATCGCATTATTTTTAGAAGGAAGGAGAATATTGCAGCCAACCAAGTTGTTTTTAATAAATAGTATTAAGACAATGGATGTAAATCATATTAAAATTTAAATGAAAGTACAATAGAATTTTTAAAATCATGAAAATCACAAAAAACACTATCAGAAAGATTAGAGATAAAAAATCAATTTATAAAATTAAAGAAATGTAAAAGTTTGCTAAGTTTTAAAAAAGATTTTAAAAAAAGTAATTCAAAAAATTGAAATTGAAAATGAAAAGAAAAAATGAAATTAAGATGGAGTGTGGAATAAAATGGAGATATGGACACCAAAATCGTAAGATAAAGGAGGACCATGTCCCCAATGTACATAAAAGAAAAAATATGGATATGTAAATTTTCCGGGTTAAGGTAACCCAGAAGAAAGGGAGTAGATTTCTGGCAATGAAGGTTTGGGATTGCTTTATGCAGATCACCACTTTTAATTCAAGTGGTATCACAAAGTTATACCAGATTTAGACTTGGTCCAATAAAACTAAATCCCAAGCATTGATCCCATTTTTATATATGGCCGTTTAGTGAGTCAAAGTCTATAAGGTTGAAGCTCAAGTTCAGGACAGATCCTGAAATCTTAAGTTAATGTCAAGTTCAACCAATTAACTTATATGTAGGAATATGAGCCCCAGCACAGCCCACTAAAATCTAAGGCTCAAAACAAAACCTGATTATTTGGGCAAAGCCTTTGAGCAAAAGATTAACCAGAAGAAAGCCCTACATGCCCAACATATCAACTATTTTTCTAGTTGAGGTTGGGGCTGGTTCGCCAAAGTTAACAGACATTCACTTCTCAAATAATTCACACTCATATATTACCCTCACTTCCAACCAAGCAGCCAAAACACACCCTAATGCTTCTCGATAGTTACCTTCTAGCAAGAAAAGTCTGAAAATAGAAATAAGGCTCGATCCGTGGATATGAATATAGAGAGTATCAAACATACTCAAGGCATAATAAAATTCACTACCACTATCTCAACCTCAACTTCTAAACATAGCATTATGAAGAAGACCTAGAAACAGAACAAGCAATATGATCCAAGTCTAATACAAATGAATCAATCTTCATCAAAACAACCATTCCTCTCCAAAATCTTCCCTAAAGAAGATTGCCAAATACACTACCACTATCTCAACCTCAACTTCTAAACATAGCATTATGAAGAAGACCTAGAAACAGAACAAGCAATATGATCCAAGTCTAATACAAATGAATCAATCTTCATCAAAACAACCATTCCTCTCCAAAATCTTCCCTAAAGAAGATTGCCAGAGAGCTACTGCATACACTAGGGGACACATGCATTACATGTTCACTCTCAAAAGATCTTCCAATTCCGTTCCACAAGCATAGAAGATAAGTCCCTTTCATCAATCAAAGTCACACACACATGCACACATTCCCCTTGCATCTTATTGGCTTATTCAACAAACGGTATATCACATCGTTCTCTCATCCCACTACCGCACTATCCATGTCCTATTCTTGTACTATTCTACCTTTTCTGAGAAGAAAAGCCACCAGCTTGATTGGTAGTATGAGAAAAGGAACCAAGAGACAACCAAAGCTCTACATGATAATTAAGAAATTTTACCTGGCAAAGGGATAGCAAGAATATCTCCAGCCCTAACAGAAGGACTCCCCATGGCATTCACATTCATAATATCAGTGACGGTGGTAAAATAACGAGCAGCAATGGCAGGAACAGTGTCATCAGCCTGAACAACGTAAGAAAGGTACACAGCAGGAAGAAAATTGTCCGTGGAGTTGAAACAAGTACAAGGAAGTGGAATCACAAGGTTCTGGCCGACATCAATGACAGCAGGATCAGAGATAGAGTTAGCATCCTTGATCTGGTCGGCGGACACAAGGCCACCATAGATGGAGTTGGCGATGGAGGCGAGAGTGTCGGCAGGGCGGGTCTTGTAGCGGGTGGAAATAGACTTGCGGATGCCATCGGAGCAAGAGCAAAGGGTGGGGATCTTGAGGAAGAGGCCGGAGGGGAGGATGTGGTTCTCAACGTCAGGGATGGAAATATCAATGGAGTTAGCAGTGAGAATGGCGATAGGGTCGGCTTGGAAGAGCGCGGCCACCTCGGAGACCTTGAGGTCGGTGAAGAGGGTGTAGCCCAAGAGAGCGTTACAGGTGTCAGAGCCGGAGCAGGGCTCAATGGTGGACTTGGAGACGGCGAGGAGAGGGAGGGAGGAGAAGAGGAGCAGAAGGGCGAAGCCAAGCCTCGCCATTGATGCTGAGAGGGGGGGAGTGAGAGTGAGGGTTTTAGGGAGCAACGGTCAGAAATGGGAAAGACAGTGGAGGGGCTTTTGTTGGGTTCCAGGTAAAAGAGGGGTTTTGCTTTTGCGTTTTTCAAGGAATTGGATTCGCCGTCGTCGTGGCCGTTTGATCGGTGGGGCCCCATTTGATGCGTATGATTAGGCTTGTGTACCAAATTTTGCTGGTGGGAACAGCAAAGTTCAAATCTGTTGGCCCATTTTGTCGAAAGGGAGACAATCCATAGAGAATTCCAACGTGTAAGAGCTGCAAGAAGAGATCACAAGATCCACATAAATTTTTTTATTTTTTTTTTTATTTTTTTAAAGATGAGTGATTAGACTACTAAAAAAGACATATATATGTACAAACTTTGACAGAGTAAATAAGGCATGAATGGTATACACGTGGGCATTAAGGCCACCCACACAACTATTACTTACACCCTCAGAAATGTGATATCATCCAAAATTCAAACTCTCACTATTTGTAAAGGGTTCTACCAGGGACTCAAATTTCAATAGACAACTTGGTCTTTAGTGATCGATATAATTTATATTGTTTTTGAAGTGCAAGATATGCAGAATGTCTTTTGTATATTTGGTTGTAATATATTATATATTTGTTGTTAATTAATGCAAATACAAATACATTTACAAATATAAACTTTCTTTTCTTTTCGAAAGGTGTATGTCTAACCTTAATTTAACTTAAGACGATGGTATGGAACAATTGTTTATTAGAGGTAGGCATGATTTAATTTAAATTCGATTAAAATTTACGAATTAGTCCAAGTAAAATGAAGAAAGGTATTTAATTTTAAATTTTCTTACAAATATTTTTTTTTAAAAAAAATAAGTTACTGAAACACAATTTCATTTTGTTGCCACATCCATGTAATATATCTTTCAAAATGCATTTTAGTGTTTACTTCAAATTATTTGGTGTTATATGTAACATGAAATTTTTTATTTCTTTATTATTTGTTTTTTAAGAGACTTCATTATTTTTGAAGTAACTCTAAATCGTAGTTGACAGTAAAAATAGCTCCTAAAGATAATTCATAGTGCCTAAAGATAGCTGTTGATGATCTTGATGGATAAGGAAAGATGATGATGGAGTGGGGCTGCTTTTTGTAGAAATCATATTAATTTTTTAAATATTTTTAATAATAAATTTTATAATAAAAATAAAAATTATAAACTATCATTAATAATTACAATAAATAAAATATTGATCTAAAAAAATCTAGAAATTTGGAATCCTTGGTTCCCTAAAATGCATAAAAAAACTCATTGATGGGATAATATTACGTGGATTGAATAATAGTAAATAAGAATTTTAAATATATTTTTAAAAAATGAATTATAGGGGCCTAGAATAAGATCAAATTTATTGCATCAATTAGGAAAAATTAATTATAGGTCCTTAGAAGTTTCAAAACTTATCGATCAATCCCTTTGACAATTGAATTTGTCAAACAATTCCTCCTTTTTCGTTTTGCATGTTATTTAGTCGTTAGGTGTAACTCCGTCAATTACCAATCTTTTGAAATACATACCTGCATGTAGAATTCCAACTTTGCCCTGATGTTGGTGGGAAATATCTCGCTAGATCATGTCAGTTTTTTATAAATTATGTACGGACTTCAGCTTTTAACCATATTGTCACTTTAAATTTTTGTACCTTGTATGCATTTTTAACCCAAGTTGCTGATAAGTGTTTGTTGAAACATGTTTTGAGTGAAAATTTTGCATTGTAAGGGCCACTATTTTTATTACTTTATGGGCTCATCTGTATCCTTATTGTTCATTTTTGCAGATACAATGATTAAAGGGCATTGGTTGGAGAAGTGAAGTTAAAAAGACAAGTTTTGAGAAAGTTTAGAGGGGTTACACTGCTATGTGGATCACTCTACATGACCGTTTTGAACAAATCAAAAGCGAACCAAGGACATACACGACTATGTGGGCAACTATGCACAGCTATGGGAAGGACGGGATTGGAGGTTAACTCAAAAGCCAGAGACGTGTATGGCGGTGGAAGAGGCAGGGCAAAGGAATTTCTAAAGAAACAGAAACATGCATGATCATGTGGATCATTGTAATGGCCTTGTGAAAATTACACCAGAAATTATACTGGAGGTAGAGAGATACACGGCTGTGGGAAATCTTTACACGGTCGTCTATAATCATGGGACAGGGGTATTTAAGGCAAAGTTTTGAGAAACTAGGGGAGCTTTTTAGTAGATAGGAGACGGTTACACTTGTTCGCCAGAAACATGCATGATCATGTGGATCATTGTAATGGCCTTGTGAAAATTACACCAGAAATTGTACTGGAGGTAGAGAGATACACGGCTGTGGGAGATCTTTACACGGTCGTCTATAATCATGGGACCTAATTTTGAGAGGATTATTTGACCAAGCAGGAGACATCTAACTATAATCATCATTAACACCCATCATCTCTCTTGTCTTCTCCGTCACCGGTGAGAATGGACAAGTGTCATTCGATTGTTTAAGAGGAAAACACTTGTTCTTTGATTTTCAGCCATAGATTTGAAAGGGGTTTTAATTTGTTTTAACATGTATTTCCTTCAAATTATGCATGGATTGTATTGCTCCATGAGGAGCTAAACCCCCCTTGTGGGGGCTTGAACTTATGAACCCTACGATGTTTTAGTGTTTGGCTTTTTTGTTTCTTCTTAATTCTTTATGATTTGATTCTAATCTTTTGTTTTCTTCATCTCATAATCCTATTTTGCGAGAGCTCGATTATGTGTTTGATTTAAACTAGTGACGAGTCGAGAGACCCACTAGGGCTAGTTCTACCAAGATTATAGAGGGTTGAAAGAGTGAGCCTAAGGTAAAGGAGTCTCCACTTTCCTCTTCAATTTTATCATGCCTACCTTAGTATTCCCATATGCGCATAACAATCATATAAATCTCGGTTACAAGAGAGATCACCATTGAGGTTTGTATAGGATTTGATAGGCTCCAACTCGGTGAAAAAGAAGAACATTTAGATGAGGGCCCAATCTTCATGGTGTAGGATCAAGGTTGAGGGATAACTAGCTGTGAACAACCAGGGATGGGTGCGACCCATACGTTGGGGAGAGACAATCCAAAGCTTCAAGAACTTCGACTCGTTGTTCGAATAATTACAAAACCACAAATCAAATACTAATTTACACAAAACGTTAGAAGTATAGAGCACAAATTAGGAGAAAGCCAGAAGTTTCCTCTTTAGTGAATCCTTGAGAACTCACAAGAACAATGGTGACAAGACAACTCTTATTTTTGGAATAATAATCAAAGTTCTATGCTCCCAAGGGAGAAGGTAAAAGGCTATTCATAGCCTACTTAAACTTGGGATACAAGAAAATCTATCTTATTAATCAATCTAAATGTAGGAAATTAAAATTGGTTTAGGAAATCAAATTTAAAAAAATAGGAAATTAAAATTTTCTAGGACATCAATCTAAACATACAAATAGTAACCCGCGGTAGTGTAGCAATTGTTATAACAGGTGCAATCTCTCCAACCTTAAATTTGAAATAATTCAATTACTTGATTTCTTGGCTGATTGGAATTTAATTCCTTTCTTTTTATTACTTCCCTAATATCTTGGCTGATTGGGGTTGATTTTATTTTCTTCCATAAACTAGATTGGTGTAGAAAAGATATTTTGGGTTGTTTTGACATAAAAAGAAACCACATCTCACTCTGTTTACATGGGGCCAACAAAAATAGGCATAGTTTTCTTCATGGGCGCACACATGAATGTGAGGCCCTAATAAAACCACCCACAAGTTTATAGGGTTGTTAAGTAGTATATTGTGCGTGACACAGGGATAGTATCCCTCGGGTGCCAAGGATCTACCCTTATTTCCCTTTCACTTATTGTCTAACCAATAACTTTGAGTTTAAGTGTTGCAAAATAAATAAAAGAGCTTAAAAGAAGCTAAAAACAGGATCTCAATGCATGGCATGATCAAAGGGAAATATCAGTGAGAGAGATGGTCACACAGATGAGGATCTCCTTAGGACTACTAAAGCTTGAAGGATGCTAGGGTTAAGGTAGCAAAGATGGTTTGGGCCAAGAGATCCCTAGAGTAGGTTAATCCTGAATCCCTCTGTGATTAACCCTTAATCCTATATGAGTATTGACAAGAAACTCTTCCTACCAGCTCCCCCTATGATTGCACTATGCTTAGGGAAATCTCTAATTATGGTCAAACATAATGTCTAGGTTCGAACATAATGGTTGGAGGGGTACAAAACACCCGACTCCCTCCATGTGTTGGTACATGTATCCCTTTCAAACTATGTGAGTCTAGTACAAGGGCGCATCCCGCACTTCCAAATGCAACCTAGAAATGAACCACAGAGTTCTCATACAATTCAAGACAAGTAAGCACACATAAAATGAACCATAAACCAAACAACATGCATTAACAATAAATCAAAGCATCTAAATAAGCTCGTTCATCCCAAGGTTCACTGTCATCTGGTGACCTTAGGGTTTAGTTGTTCATACAAACAAAGAATGAAAAATAACTCATGCAAACAACTAAGATGTTCATAGCAACACTCCCTTAAGAGTTGGTGATGAGTTGCAAGTCGAATTATATTGAAAGCTTTCCACCAACGTCGCAATGGGGGTGGCTTCCCTCACCGCCTACAAGCTTCCCCAAGTGAGATCGGTGAAGGATTATCCAAGATGAGCCTCTCTACTTGATTTCCACCCTAAAATCACCTTTGACCTTGCTCCACTTTGCCGGATTTGCCTTAGAATGCTTGGAGCCCAATAAGTTCCCCTTTACTTAGCCCTAAAAACCTCTTAAAAACTCATCTGTATGATCCTTGCGGCCATAAGCCATCCCACAAGGCTCTCAGGTTTTTCTGCTCAAAAATTCTTCCAGGTGCTATAATGCTTAATGTAGTAATTCAACTATATTAACTAGTTTGAGATTTTCTAGTGAGCCTTGCGGGCATCCTTGTGGCCGCAAGGTATCCCGCAAGGCCCTCAACCAAGTCTCTATAACTTCAATCTTCCTTCAAGCTACAGTGACCAGAACCCCAAAAACGCCCTTCTAAGTGTCGATTTCTTCCCAAATGCATTCTTTAGCTCATCTTGGCTTTTTGGAGGTCTATAACATAAATAAAACCAATTTAAACACACAAAAAGGTATCAGTTCATCAAAATACATGTGAATACTACACAATTTATACATATATAATACATGCATTCAGGCACTTATCACATACCAACACTAAGTGTTTGCTTGTCCTCAAGCAAACATAACATGAAGAACAAGGGAAATCATGTTAAGAGACTAAATGTATGCAAGCTTAAAAGGTAAATAACTCCACAAGCGTGAATTAAAAGTAAGATAAGATGTTTAGTTGTAACAAAAGAGGCTCAGTAATGATTGTCCTACTCCATTTGAAGTGTTCTCGTGAGTGTATGCAAACTTCTTACCTCACCCTCCTTACCCTTGATCAATCTAAGGTTTCCAAACACCCAACACATCATGATGACTGGCCTTAGAAATGCTAAGAACACCCTCAATAATAAGATAAGATCCTTTTGAATCCTAAGTGAAACTCTAGCCTTATTGAAGGAGATCTATAGTTTTTTTTTTACTAACGTAGACTGCACATTATCTTTTTTTGAAAGGTGCATATGTTGTTTAGGCACCCGAGCACCCAACTACTTGACTTATTATAAATCTACATGTACGCATTCATACTTCACTAGGTGTTGGCTTAAGGTACACTTTGGTTAGGACCTGGTACCTTGAGCTACTTAGACAATGTGAGCAGCGGAATATTGTATTTGACTAATGCTATTTACATCCTATCTCATGTCTCCTAATCCATACTATATGTCCAACTATTATTTAAGGCTAAATCTACCAAAGGACTCAAAAGTTCTTAACTAATCATTGAAAATAACACTTAACAATCTAAGGCCAGCATCATAGTGGTGGGTTGGTTGGATTGTACAAGGTGGAAGTTCATTGATGAAATGTGTGGTGTACACTAGAGATAAAATAGGACTTCCAATCAAGAATGGGAATAAATTACAACCCATATCTTTCATTTTTTCAAGCTAAAAAGTTCTCATAATCAATCACAACTATCATGGGTTAACCAAGCATGCAAATGTATGAAATACCCCATCCCACACCTAGCTTCATGCTTGCCTTCAATGCACATAAATCAGTAGCCTAAGGTGGACAAATGCATTAAGAACATAGGGGGTCTGGCATAAGGAAACTTCCCTAGTTTATTGATGAAACTGCATTTGACTAGAATGTGGGGTTGAGTTCGATCATCGAGGGGTGGTAAGAGTGAAATTCATGTCCTCATAGTCATGTATAGATCTAAAAAGTATATCATATCTCACAACTTCACAAATGGGGAGAAACAAAAAGGAAAAAAAATGACTAATATAACAAAGAAACTAAAGTAAACAAGGTATAGCAGGGACTGAACCCTTACCAACTACAAAATTGAAATACAACAAATACAACAACATAACAAAACAAAATGACAAGAGCAATAGACATAAAACCCATGCGTGTTCATCACTCAATCTTAATGTTGTCCATTAGTGGGTGAAGTCTGTGCCGTGGATGTGGCGGCAATGGAAGTGGTACTGACAGAAGAAGAGGACCCTCGCATGAAAGCTAGGACCTCGGTTATGTCCCTTAACATCTGGCACTACATCTCAAGGATTTCCTATTATCCATGTCAAAGGGACTACATCTCTCGCTGAAGTTCCTAGAAACAAAGCTTGAATGGCGCTGGGGTGTCATTTAGCTCGGATTCTATCTACTGTGGAGGATCGGTGATGCCTCTCCTAGGATTGCGTATCGGGTGAGGACATATGTATCATTTTGTTTCTCCACTAACCCATAAAAAATAAAGTCAACATCCTAAGAGGTACAGTGCCTCCAACAACATGCATACCTTGGGTGTGCTCAATCAACCCTATGCCTCGGATCATACGTGTGATGTAAGGACCGGAAAAAATAGCTCTAAGGCATGCAAATAGACCTGGTGTGTGAGCATGTTAGCAAAAAGATGCCCTAGTTAATTGGGTAATGCTCAATGATACTGTACATCATGATGAAATCAGAGCATGACATGACCCCTGTACAATCAAGCTTGCCTCCAACACCCCTAGTTAGGAGGGCATGTATGTATTGATGAGCCGGGTTGGAAAGTCGGGAGACCTTCCTTGATCTGGATGCTACGAGGATGTTCCAATATGTAGTATGAGTCATTCTAACTGGGAAATCCATAGGCAAAATGGTGAAACTCGGGACGTGTTCATGTGTCTTTCTTCATAAAGCCCCAGATAAACTCCAAGTTGAGTATGACTTATCATGTGCCACCTCCCAAATGCTTAAAAGCATATCGAACCTGTGTGCTAAACATGGATGGAAATCTGGATTACCTTGATCATGCTTAGAACCTCCAAAGTGATCTCACGATAAGCAAGTTCTTCAATGGAAAATACTTTGCCCCATCCATCATGTGAAATATTTTCCAAAATTGTGTCGGCCAAATCCAAGTTTCTAAATCATTCCATTCAATTTTTCGAGTGATACCAAAGGGGTTTTGGACTTCAATAATGCATATCTTGTCTTGTGTGATTTTTGTGTGAAGCATGGTTCACCAATGGGTGCATCATCCCTCCTTGCTCTCTTTGAAGCCATACGTTTGTTTATCATACCTACAAGACAAAATGTATAAGATTAAACCAACAAAAATAAAAACAAGGGTTTTAGCACTCTAGTGGTGTCATACAACTAAAGAGAAGGTGGATAGCCGCAAAAAAATAATTTTGCAAGAGTTTTCCTTGTAAATGGAGCTTTGAAAATTTTACAAAGTTGGCAAAAAGCTCAAAAAAACCAAACAAACCTCATCCAATTAAATATCCACAAGATTTGCACCACAAAGACATGAAAAAACCAAGAACAAAAAGGAAGTTTGTGGTAAACCTTGAGTTATGTCTTGAAAATCTAACTTGAGAAAAATTTATGAAAAAGATGGTGAAGCTCCAAATAAACCACAAGAATGAAGTTGCTAGAGGTAGGAAAGGGTTTTAGAGGACGAAAAATGAAGAGAAATGGTGAAGAAATTGTGATGAAATGAGGAGGAATGGAGGAGAAATGAAGAAGAAGGTGAATAGTAAGGGGAGACAGAGGAGGGCAGCCCATAATGAGGCACCTCATGCCTTGTGGGGGTCCATGCAGGAGCATGGAAGCTCACAAGGTGTCTAGCCATTTGGTCCATGCAATAACACTATAACAGCATGAAGCATGAAGATTTGGGAAAAAAAATGCTAAGTTTAGAATTCCTCACAGGTAACCTCATGGCTGTGAAGACTGAAGAGGCAATAGTGTAGCTATTTTACTGCAGTAATATTACTGTAGAAGTTATTGTAATTTACTGGAATTTTGGCAAAATCCTGAGGACCTCACAACCAGTTTGCTGACCATATACCAGACCTCAAGCCACTCGAATTGGGTTTTTAAGGGGTTTTTAGGGCATCATTTCAAAGGGAGAAGAAGTCTATGCTTAGGGCTCATCACCACCTTCCTTGATCCGAGCTAGAAGAGGGCAAGAGAGAGCATCTCCGAGGTAGATATCGATGGGGAGAGAGAGATTTGGCAAGATCCACTCCTAGAACCACATTTAGAGGAGGTTGAAGATATAAAGGGAAGCCACCCTTTGAGTGGCATCTTCGAGAGCTATTCTATAAGGGATTCCAAGCATCATTCGGCCTCCGACCTTTGAGGGAGTTTATCATGCTTTATTTAGTTGTTTTCATGGATTTGATTATGTATTTTTTCTAGTATGGACAACTAAACCCCCAAGGTCACCAGATGTAGGTGAACCTTGGGGGTAAACTTGTGTAGATTGGATAGTTTGACTTATTTATTGCATTTGGTATGTTTGTGACCCATGTTTGGTGTACTTTTATGTATTTGTATGCATGAGAACTTTGTGTATCAATTTCTAGGTTATATTATGTTGCATGACCATCACCCTTGTATTAGACACACCACGCTTGGAAGGGATACATGTATGAATACGCCATGACTATCGGGTATTTTATACCCCTCCAACTTTAGGGTTGTTCCTAGTTTGTGTTTCAACACTAAATTGAGAAATACATTATCCTCATTGCAATCATAGGAGGATTTGCTCAAAAAAAAATTCCGTATCAATACTCATACCGGATTAGGGGTTAATTGCTGTGACCATCCGGGTTGACCTAACTTAGAATGTTCTCGATCCAAACTACCATTTTACATGATAGTTGTAGTATCCTTCACACTTTAGTAGCCCTAAGGGGATCCTCATCCGTGACCACCTTCCCTCCTTGATTATCACCCATGATTTACCTTTGTCATAGACATTTTAGTAGAGTTTTGTTTGTTACTTTGTATTTTCATTGCATCAGTCAAAGTTGTAGGTTAAACAACATGCAAAGAGGAAGTAAGAGTAACTTTTCGAGCCCTGGGGATACGACCCTCTCGTGCTTGCGTGAGAGGTATTACTTGATGACCCATGCACTTGTGAATCTCAACCAAGTAGACATATTTCTTTATATGTTTTAGATGCATTGAGCATCATTTTTACCATGATTTATGTCTCATAAAGTGTATTTGGTGTTCTTTTGTGCAAATAGGTTGTGGAAGCCTTGAAAGAAGAAAAGGAAGTAAAGATAGGTTTTGGAGGTACCTTTTGGGAGTTTTTGTGCAACATAAGGATAAAGTCACAAGAGGTGCTCATGTACACAGGGGTGTGTGCCAACTTCCAAGAGAATTAAAGCCAAATTGCGAGTTGGAAGGGCACAAAAGCAGTCACATTCCCATGTCCCTACTTGTGTGAAGTATGCAAGAGCTTCCCAATGATGATTCGACGATGAGAAGCCTTATAATCTATCACGTGGACATGTGCCCATCCAATATGGCCTCAAGAGAAAGAGTGTGCAGCCTTGTTATAATTTTATACGGATGATGAGCAAATCACTATTAGAAAGTAATGTAGTAAAATCACTACTTTATGCGACTGCGTGAAATTTCCACGAGGTCACGTGGTGTGTTTTCCAGCCCACATGGTCATGTGGGAGGCTTACACGGTCGTGTGGGGGCATGTGACATACCCGGCTTTTTACTTTAAATAGTCATTTTGCCCTATTCTTTAGGGACTTTTGGCTAGCGTTCGAAAGGCAATTTTGAGAGGAGGTCTTTGGCAAATTTGAGGGCATTCTTCACCAACTTTGATAGATCTCTTCTTCATCATAGCATCAAGGGAGCCTTCGGCGACCTAGCTTCGGAGAGGAATCCTTCAAGACGTTGAGCAACCCATCAAGGCTATCATCACAAATTCAAGGGGGTTTTATTTTATGGGTTTTTATTGATTTTCATTGCATTATTATTTGCTTTGTGATTTGCCCCTTGGAGGGCTAAACCCTAGTAGGTATTTGGGTCATGTGAACCCTAGGATCTTATCTTTGTATTGATTTACTTTTGTGTTTTCTATTAAATCCGACTTTAATTGAGTTTCAATCTTATTTTCTCATTACTTGCGTGTCGTATTAATCCTTGTGGTTGATTTGTATTGCATGATTTGTTGCCTTGGTGAGAGGAGGTCTCTATTAGTATTAGAACTCCAAGATGGAAGAGGGTTAAGAGAGTGAATCATGAGATAGTGAAGTGTCGCCTTTCTCTTTCGATTAGTGCATCCTATCTCCGTATTACCTAAGATTTATGCAACCATATTTGGTGTAAGGCGTGAGATTAAGAGATTTCTCTCCTAGGACTTTGTAGGGGGTTAGGGATCATTCACCTAGAAGTAGGGTTAGGTCTATCCTTAGAAATCGGGTATACTCTTTGGTATCCTTAGGGTTTATTGCGGTCATATATGGTGTGAGGCGTTGAGATTTAGTGATTTCTCCACCGGTATCATGTAGGGATCTGGTATCAGTGGCCTGGAGGCAGGGACTAATTATTCTTGGATTACCTCGACTCATTTATCTCGATCTAGAAACAAATAGTAAGTCTTGCACTTCGTGTTGGATCCTAGGTGGAGCATTGCCCGTGTATCTCATATTTATTGATTGAGACTTCCCCTATTTCTACTATTTATTTCTTGCTTGCGACGTTTATACTCTTGTGATTTAGTTCATTTCACCAAAATCTTGATTCTGACTAGATAACAGAGAAGTACTTACTCATAATACTTCCGTTTCCTGTGGATTCAACTACCTGATTTATTGGACATTTTATTACTTCGACAATAGTACACTTGTAGTACATGCACACAGGAGGTGTGTCACGTATCCTCAAATTACTTCCGGGTGGATGAAATGGAGGAGAATTACGTCTGGTCTTCTTGAGCACGTTGCTTGATAAGTGCTAAACTTATCATATTTTCTATATCATTTACACAGCATTTAGCATGAAATTATACTTGTTTAGCATCTCATTAGTACAAAATTTTATTCTTTTTGTTCACAAGGACCTTTATTTCTGTTGTAGAAAGAAAGAAGTGAATTTGAGGATGTTTTGAAGCAAAAATAAAACAAGTTGCTAAATCAAGGCTGCACCAAAACTCACAATAGGCGTTACGGCAACATACACCACCCGTTGTCTACACTTACTACTACCGTGATCAAGCCGTAATAGAATGAGCTCACTGGTAGCAACATAGAAGCCATAACAACCTCACAATGCCCATTGTGAAGTCCATAACGGCCGTTGTCAAGGTACATGATGCCCAAAGATCGTGCTAGGACGTGGCTTGGAGCCCAAGCAACAACTTACTCGCAATGCTCACACTGGCCATTACAACGCCCGTGGTGAGGCCGTGGCATAGCTAATTACAATAAATACCCCTAGTATTCTCTAAATTTGGAGAGGCTCTTTTGCTGAAGAATCTAGGGTGGCCAAATTTCTAGAGATCAAAGCGGTGGGTTTCTCAAGAGTATGTCAACGAGCATCATTAGAGAAGAAGATCATCATCAGAGGGGTGTGAGTGACACACGTCATTTAGACAATCTTGATATCCTCTAATCTCCATCTTTGGAGAACTATTGGAGGAAGTTAGTCTAGGAATATATTAAAAGCTTATTTATTCTTTATTTTGTCTTGTGGTTCTCTTGTGCTTTGATGCTTTGCTTGTTATGACCCATAAGAACCTAATTCGAGGAGAATTGTATGTCTAGGTCCCTTGGTTATTATTTATGAATCTTGATTGATTAATATAAATTGCTCTAGTTTCACAATAATGATTGTTACATGTTGATGTGGATGAGAAGGATATACCCCCATATTGATGACGCCCATGCCATAATAGATCTATGCATGTTCTAAGAGGTTAAGCATAGCTAGGTTTTCGGATTAGGGATTGATTGTCCCTTAGGCTTATCGTCCGATTAGTCTCTTCTCGTGGGATTCCCGCACTTAAGGCAAACTTAGGAGGTTGGGGTGGAAGAGATTCCATCTTAAGTTCCTAGTTATTTAGACTTAGTCACCATGGCTTATTGGGGCTATGAGGCCTTTGAATTCCCCTTGTTCGAACCTAGAACACGATTGACACTTAATGCCTATCATAATTAATAATCAAAATATTTATAGTACATACTCCCAACTCCTTCAAAGTGTGCTTGAAGTCATATCCGATTGTATTGTTTAATAGTGTTGTATAAGTAAAGTAAAGAAAGAGCATAAACTATTAGGCTATTGATTAAGTGAAAAGAAAGTAATAGGAGCCTCTCATTGTTCCTGGGGAAATATGACCTCGTGTTCACCCATGAGGTATTACTTGATGACCCGTACATTTGCGGTATAATGACCAAAGATGAGACTCTCTACTTGATTTCCACCCATAAAATCACTGTTGACCTTGCTCCACTTCGTCGGATTTGCCTTAGAATGCTTGGAGCCCAATAAGTTCCCCTTTACTTGCCCTAAAAACCTTTTAAAAACTCATCATGTATGATCCTTATGATCGTAAGCCATCCCACAAGGTTCTCAGGTTTTTCTGGCTTGAAAATTCCTCCAGGTGCTACAATGCGTAATGTAGTAATACTAGTATAGTAACTAGTTTCGAGATTTTTTGGTGAGCCTCGCGGGCATTCTTGTGGCCGCAAGGTAGCCCACAAGGCCCTCAACCAAGTCTCTATAGCTTCAATCTTCCTTCATGCTACAGTAACTGGAACCCCAAACAACGCCCTTCTAAGTGTCGATTTCTTCCCAAATGCATTCTTGAGCTCATCTTGGCTTTTTGGAGGTATGTAACATAAATAAAACCAATTTAAACACACAAAAGGGCATCAGTTCATCAAAATACATGTGAATAATACATAACTTATACATATATAATACATACATTTAGGCACTTATCACATCCCCACACCTAAGTGTTTGCTTGTCCACAAGCAAACAAAACATGAAGAACAAGGGAAATCATGTTAAGAGGCTATATGTACGACCTTAAGCTTAAAAGGTAAAGAACTCCACAAGCATGAATTAAAAGTAAGATAAGATGTTGAGTTGTAACAAAAGAGGTTCAGTAACAATAGTCATACTCCATTTGAAGTGCTCCCGTGAGTGTATGCAAACTTCTTACCTCACCCTCCTTACCCTAGATCAATCTAAGGTTTCCAAAGACCCCACATATCATGATGAATGGCCTTAGAAATGCTAAGAACACCCTCAATAATTAGATAAGATCCTTTTGAATCCTAAGTGAAACTCTAGCCCTCATTGAAGGAGATCAATAGATTTTTACTAAAGTAGACTGCACATTATCTTTTTTTTTAAAGGTGCACATGTTGTTTAGGCATCCGCGCACCCAACTACTCGACTAATTATAAATCTACATGTACGCATTCATACTTCACTAGGTGCTTTGGCTTAAGGTACACACTGGTTAGGACCTGGTACCTTGAGCTACTTAGCGAATGTGAGCAGCGGAATATTGTTTTTGACTAATTCTATTCACGTCCTATCTCATGTCTCCTAATCCATACTATATGTCCAACTATTTATTAAGGCTAAATCTACCAAAAGACTCAAAAGTTCTTAACTAATCATTTGAAAAAAACAGTTAACAATCTAAGGCCAGCATCATAGTGGTGGGTTGGTTGGAGTGTACAAGGTGGAAGTTCATTGATGAAATGTGTGGTGTACACTAGAGATAAAATAGGACTTCCAATCAAGAATGGGAATAAAGTTACAACCCATATCTTTCATTTTTTCAAGCTAAAAAGTTCTCATAATCAATCACAACTATCATGGGTTAACCAAGCATGCAAATGTATGAAATACCCCATCCCACACCTAGCTTCATGCATTGCCCTCAATGCACATAAATCAGCAGCCTAAGGTGGACAAATGCAATATGAACATAGGGGTCTGGCATAAGGAAATTTCCCTAGTTTATTGATGAAACTGCATTTGACTAGAATGTTGGGGGTGAGTTCGATCATCGAGGGGTGGTAAGAGTGAAATTCATGTCCTCATAGTCATGTATAGATCTAAAAAGTATATCATATCTCACAACTTCACAAATGGGGAGAAACAAAAAGGAAAAAAATGACTAATATAACAAAGAAGCTAAAGTAAACAGGGTATAGCAGGGACTAAAGCCTTGCAACCTACAAAAGTGCAATACAACAAATACAATAGCATAACAAAACAAAACGACAAGTGCAATAGACATAAAACCCATGCATGTTTATCACTCAATCTTGATGTTGTCCATTAGTGGGTGAAGTCGGTGCCATGGATGTGGCGACATGGAAGTGGTCCCGACAGAAGAAGAAGACCCTCGCATTAAAGCTAGGACCTCGGTCATGTCCCCTAACATCTGGCACTGTATGTCGAGGATCTCCTATTATCCTTGTCAAAGGGACTACATCTCTTGCTGAAGTTCCTTGAAAGAAAGCTCAAATGGCGCTAGGGTGTCGTTTAGCTTGGATTCTGTCTATTGTGGAGGATCGGTGATGCCCTCTCCCAGGATTAAGTATCGGGTGAGGACATATGTATCATTTTGTTTCTTCACTAACCCATAAAAAATAAAGTAAACATCCTAAGAGGTGTAGTGCCACCAACAACATGCATACCTTGGGTGTGCTCAATCAACCTAGTGGCTCGAATCATACGTGTGATGGAAGGACCGTAAAAAATAGCTCTAAGGCATGCAAACAAACCTGGTGTGTGAGCATGTTAGCAAAAGGATGCCCTAGGTAAATCGGGTAATGCTCAATGATACTGTACATCATGATGAAATCAGAGCATGACATGACCCCTGTACAACCAAGCTTGCCTCCAACACCCCTAGTTAGTAGGGCATGTATGTATTGATGAGCCGGGTTGGAAAGTCAGGAGACCTTCCTTGATCTGGATGCTACGAGGATGTTCCAATATGTAGTATGAGTCATTCTAACTGGGAAATCCATAGGCAAATGGTGAAACTCTGCCGTGAGTCGTGTGTCTTTCTTCATAAAGCCCCAGATCAACTCCAAGTTGAGTATGACTTATCGTGTGTCGCCTCCCAAATGCTTGAAAGCATACCGAACCTGTGTGCTAAACATGGATGGAAGGCTGGATTGCCTCAATCATGCTTAGAACCTCCAAAGTGATCTCACGGTAAAGCAGGTTCTTCAATGGAAAATACTTTGCCCCATCCATCATGTGAAATATTTTTGAAAATTTTGTCAGCCAAACCCAAGTTTCTAAATCATTCCATTCAATTTTCTGAGTGATACCAAAAGGGTTTGGACTTCAATAATGCATATCTTGTCTTGTGCGCTTTTTTGTGTGAAGCATGGTTCACCAATGGGTGCATCATCCCTCCTTGATCTCTTTGATGCCATGCATTTGTTTGTCATACCTACAAGACAAAATGCATACGATTAAACAAACACAAATAAAAATAAGGTTTTTAGCACTCTAGTGGTGTCACACAACTAAAGAGAAGATGGATGGCCGCAAAAAAAATATTTTTGCAAGATTTTCCCTTGTAAATGGAGCTTTGAAAATTTTACAAAGTTGGCAAAAAGCTCAAAAGAACCGAAACAAAACACATCTAATCAAATATCCACAAGATTTGCACCATAAAGACATGAAAAAACCAAGAACAAAAAGGAAGTTTGTGGTAAACCTTGAGTTAGGTCTTGAAAATCTAACTTGAGAAAAATCTATGAAAAAAATGGTGAAGCTCCAAATAAACCACAAGAATGAAGTTACTAGAGGTAGGAGAGGGTTTTAGAGGAGGAAAAATGAAGAGATATGGTGAAGAAATAGTGAAGAAATGAAGAAGAAATGGAGGAGAAATGAAGAAGAAATTTGAAGAAGAAGGTGAATAGTAAGGGGAGATAGAGGAGGGCAGCCCATAATGAGGCACCTCGTGCCTTGTGGGGGTCCATGCAGGAGCATGGAAGCTCACAAGGTGCCCAGCCACTTGGCCAGGCCACAAGGTAACAAGCCTTACAAGCGTAAGAGAGTCGGCAAGGGGCTTAGGTTTTTGCCCAGGCCGTAAGGCTACAACCTTGCGGCCTTCCTTGTGGGTGCTCGCAAGGGCTTAGCTTTGGCCCAGTTGCAAGATAGCCTGCCTTACTGGAGCTCGCAAGGGGCTCAGGAGACTTTAAAAGTCCTTTTTGTGAGTGTAAACATGCCCGTAAAGATCTAGAAAATAGAAATTTGGCATGGTTTCCTCGCAACTCAATAAAAAGTGATGTACAACATCTAAATCACCAAAATATGCAACACACTATGCTTAAATTACATCGAATCAATGCTTAAAACTTAGAAATCCAAGACAAGCATTGGTAAAGTAATAAACACAACACGAACAAACATCATTACCAATAACACACAGCAAACAACAACAAACTAATAAAGTACAAAAAATTAAAGACGATGAATTTAAAACTTGGGTTGCCTCCCAAGAAGTGCTTGTTTAACGTCATTAGCTTGACGTACTGATAAGTGCTTGAGTAGTGATAAATGCCTAAATATATGTATTTTATACTTATTTGTTACATACTATTTGTGTGTTTTATTGATGAATCGATGCCTTTTTATGGTTTAATTGGTTTCTTTTATGTTACAGGCATAAAAGAAGCTTAGGTGAGCTCGACAACGCGATTCAAGAAGAAATCGACACTAAAAATGGTGTGTTAGAGCCCGGGCACTTAGCAACACTATAGCAGCATGAAGCATGAAGATTTGGAAAAAAAAATGCTAAGTTTGGAATTCCTCACAGGTAACCTCACGGCCATGAAGATTATAGCAAGCCGACTAAAGGGGCAATACTGCAGCAGTTTATTCCAGTAGTATTACTGTAGAAGTTACTGTTGTAATTTACTGGAATTTTGGCAAAATCTTGAGGACCTCACGACCCGTTTGCTGACAGTATACCAAACCGCAAGCCACCCGAGTTGGGGTTTTTAAGGGGTTTTTAGGGTCATCATTTCAAAGGGAGAAGAAGTCTATGCTTAGGGCTCATAACAACCTTCCTTGATCAGAGCTAGAAGAGGGCAAGAGAGAGCATCTCCGAGGTAGATATCGATGGGGAGAGAGAGATTCGACGAGATCCACTCCTAGAACCACATTTAGAGGAGGTTGAAGACACAAAGGAAGCCACCCCTTGAGTGGCGTCCCTAGAAGCTTTTCTACAAGGGATTCCAAGCGTCATTCGGCCTCCGACCTTTGAGGGAGTTTATCATGCTTTATATAGTTTTTTTCATGGATTTGAATATGTATTTTGCTAATATGGGCAACCAAACCCCCAAGGTCACCGAATGTAGGTGAACCTTGGGGGTGAACTTGTGTAGATTGGATGGTTTAATTTATTTATTGCATTTGGTATGTTTGGTGTACTTTGATGTAATGGTATGCATGAGAACTCTGTGTATCAATTTTTAGGTTATATTATGTTGTATGACCATCGCCCTTGTATTAGACACACCACGCTTGGAAGGGATACATGTATGAATACACCATGACCATCGGGTATTTTATACCCCTCCAACTTTAGGGTTCTTCCTAGTTTGTGTTTCGACACTAAATTGAGAAATCCATTATCCTCATTGCAATCGTAGGAGGATTTGGTCAAAAGAAATTCCGTATCAATACTCATATCAGATTAGGGGTTAATTGCTGTGACCATCAGGTTGACCTAACTTAGAATGTTCTCAGTCCAAACTACCATTTTCATGATAGTTGTAGTATCCTTCACACTTTAGTAGCCCTAAAGGGATCCTCATCCGTGGCCACCTTCCCTCCTTGATTATCACCCATGATTTACCTTTGCCGTAGACATTTTAGTAGATTTTTATTTGTTACTTTGTATTTTCATTGCATCAGTCAAAGTTGTAGGTTAAACAACATGCAAAGAGAAAGTAAGAGTAACTTTTTGAGCCCTGGGGATACGACCCTCTCGTGCTTGCATGATAGGTATTACTTGATGACCCATGCACTTGTGAATCTCAACCAAGTATACATATTTTTCTATATGTTTTAAATGTATTAAGCATCATTTTTACCATGATTTATGTTTCATAAAGTGTATTTGGTGTTCTTTTGTGCAAATAGGTTGTGAAAGCCTTGAAAGAAGAAAAGGAAGTAAAGATAGGTTTTGAGGTACCTTTTGGTAGTTTTTGTGCAACATAAGGATAAAATCACAAGAGGAGCTCATGTACACAGGGGTGTGTGCCAACTTCCATGAGAATTAAAGCCAAATTGCGAGTTGGAAGGGCACAAAAACAGTCACATTCCCATGTCCCTACTTGTGTGAAGAATGCAAGAGCTTCCCAACAATGATTCGACGATGAGAAGCCTTATAACCTATCACGTGGACTTGTGCCCGTCCAATATGGCCTCAAGAGAAGAGTGTGCAGCCTTATTATAATTTTATACGGACGATGAGTAAATCACAATAGAAGTAATGTAGTAAAATCACTATATATGCGACCATGTGAAATTTCCATGAGGTCACGTGGTGTGTTTTCCAGACCCACACGGTCGTGTGGGAGGCTCACATGGTCGCGTGGGGCATGTGACAGACCCAGTTTTTTTACTTTAAGTAGCCATTTTACCCTATTCTTTAGGGACTTTTGGCTAGTGTTTGAAAGGCAAAGGGGCTAGGGTTTTGAGAGGAGGGTCTTTGGTGAATTTGGGGGTGTTCTTCACCAAACTTTGATAGATCTCCTCTTCATCATAGCATCAAGAGAGCCTTCGGTGACCTAGCTTCGGAGAGGAATCTTTCAAGACGTTGAGCAACCCATCAAGGCCATCATCACAAATTCAAGGGGGTTTTATTCCAGGGATTTTATTGATTTTCATTACATTATTATTTGCTTTGTAATTTTGCCCCATGGAGGGCTAAACCCTAGTAGGTATTTGGGCATGTGAACCCTAGGATCTTATCTTTGTATTGATTTACTTTTGTTTTTTTTCTATTAAATCCGAGTTTAATTGAGTTTCAATCTTGTTTTCTCATTACTTGCATATTTTATTAATCCTTATGGTTGATTTGTATTGCATATTTTGTTGCCGTGGTGAGAGAGAGAGAGAGAGAGGTCTCCATTAGGATTAGAACTCCAATGTCGAAGAGGGTTGAGAGAGTGAACCATGAGATAGTTGAGTGTAACCTTTCTCTTTCGATTAGTGCATCCTATCTCCGTATTCCCTATGCTTTATGCAACCATATTTTGTGTAAGGAGTGAGATTATGAGATTTCTCTACTGGGACCTTGTAGGGTGTTAGAGATCGTTCACCTAGAATTAGGGTTAGGTTTATCCTTAGAAATCGGGTATACTCTTTGGTATCCCTAGTGTTTATTGCGGTCATATGTGGTGTGAGGTGTTGAGATTTAGCGATTTCTCCACCGGTATCTTATATTGATCTAGTATCATTGGCCTGGAGGCAGGGACCAATTATTCTTGGATTACCTCAACTCATTTATCTCGGTTTAGAAACACATAGTAAGTCTTGCACTTCTTGTTGGATCCTAGGTGGAGCATTGCCCAAATACCTCATATTTATTGATTGAGACTTCCCCTATTTTTACTATTTATTTCTTTCTTGTGATGTTTATACTCTTATGATTGAGTTTATTTCACCAAATTCTTGATTCCGACTAGATAACTCAAAAGTAGTTACTAATAATACTTCTGTTCCCTGTGGATTCAACTACCGATTCATTAGGCATTTTATTACTTTGACAACAGTGCACTTGCAGTACATGCACACATGATGTGTGTCACGTACCCTCAACTTACCTCAGGGTGGATGAAATGGAGGAGAATTACCTTTTGTCTTCTTGAGCACGTTGATTGATAAGTGCTAAACTTATCATATTTCTATATCATTTACACTGCATTTATCATGAAATTATGCTTGTTTAGTTTCTCATTAGTACAAAATTTTATTCTTTTGTTCACAATGTCCTTTATTTCTGTTTTAGAAAGAAAGAAGTGAATTTAAGAATGCTTTGAAGCAAAATAAAATAAGTTGCTAAATCAAGGCTGCCCCATAACTCATAATAGGTGTTATGGCAACATACACCGCCCCCTGTCTACACTTAACACTACCGTGATCAAGCTGTGGTAGAATGAGCTCACTGGTAGCAACATAGAATCCATAACAACCTCACAATGATCGTTGTCAAGGTACATGACACCCAAAGACCGTGCCAGGATGTGGCTTGAAGCCCAAGCAACAACTTACTCACAATACTCACACTAGCCATTACAACGCCCGTGGTGAGGCCGTGGTGGAGCCAATTACTATAAATACCCCAGTATTCTCTAAATTTAGAGAGGTTCTTTTGCCGAAGAATCTAGGGCGGCCGAATTTCTGGAGATCAAAGTGGTGGGTTTCTCAATAGCACATCAACGAGCATCATTAGAGAAGAAGATCATCATCAGAGGAGTGTGAGTAACACACATCATCTAGACAATCTTGAGATCCTCTAATCTATATCTTTGGAGAACTATTGGAGGAAGTTAGTCTAGGAATATATTAAAAGCTTATTTATTCTTTATTTGGTCTTGTGGCTCTCTTGTGCTTTGATGCTTTGCTTGTTATGACCCATAAGAACCTAATTCGAGGAGAATTGTATGTCTAAGTCCCTCGGTTATTATTTATGAAACTTGATTGATTAATATAAATTGCTCTAGTTTTCACAATCATTGCATGTTCTTAATTGATTGTTACATGTTGATGTCGATGAGGAGGATATGCCCCCATATTGATGACGCCCATGCCATAATAGATCTATGCATGTTCTAAGAGGTTAGGGATAGCTAGGTTTCCGGATTAGGGATTGATTGTCCCTTATGCTTATGGTCCGATTAGTCTATTCGCATGGGATTCCCGCACTTAAGGCAAACTTAGGAGGTCAGGATAGAAGAGATTCCATCTTAAGTTCGAAAGGAAAAGGGGATAGGGTTTTGAGAGGAGGTCTTTGGCAAATTTTGGGGCGTTCTTCACCAACTTTGATAGATCTCTTCTTCATCATAGCATCAAGGGAGCCTTCGGCAACATAGCTTCGAAGAGGAATCCTTCAAGACGTTCAGCGACCCATCAAGGCTATCATCAAAAATTCAAGGGGGTTTTATTTTATGGTTTTTATTGATTTTCATTGCATTATAATTTGCTTTGTAATTTAACCCATGGAGGGCTAAACCCTAATAGGTATTTGGGCATGTGAACCCTAGGATCTTGTCTTTGTATTGATTTAGTTTTGTGTTATCTATTAAATCTGAGTTTAATTGAGTTTCAATCTTGTTTTTTCATTACTTGCATGTCGTATTAATCCTTGTGGTTGATTTGTATTGCATGATTTGTTGCCTTGGTGAGAGGAGGTCTCTATTAGGATTAGAACTCCAAGATGGAAGAGGGTTGAGAGAGTGAATCATGAGATTGTGGAGTGTAGCCTTTCTCTTTCGATTAGTGCATCCTTACCTAAGATTTATGCAACCATATTTGGTGTAAGGCATGAGATTAAGAGATTTCTCTCCTAGGACCTTATAGGGGGTTAGGGATCATTCACCTAGAAGTAGGGTTAGGTCTATCCTTAGGAATCGGGTATACTCTTTGGTATCCTTAGGGTTTATTGCGGTCATATGTGGTGTGAGATGTTGAGATTTAGCAATTTCTCCACCGGTATCATGTAGGGATCTTGTATCAGTGGCCTGGAGGCAGGGACTAATTATTCTTGGATTACCTTGACTCATTTATCTCGGTCTAGAAACATATAATAAGTCTTGCACTTCGTGTTGGATCCTAGGTGAAGCATTGCCCGGGTACCTCATATTTATTGATTGAGACTTCCCCTATTTCTACTATTTATTTCTTGCTTGCGACGTTTATACTCTTGTGATTGAGTTCATTTCACCAAAACCTTGATTCTGACTAGATAACTGAGAAGTACTTACTAATAATACTTCCGTTCCCTGTGGATTCGACTACCTGATTTATTGGACATTTTATTACTTCGACAACAGTACACTTGCAGTACATGAACACAAGAGGTGTGTCACGTACCCTCAAATTACTTTAGGGTGGATGAAATGGAGGAGAATTACCTCTGGTCTTCTTGAGCACGTTGCTTGATAAATGCTAAACTTATCATATTTTCTATATCATTTACACAGCATTTAGCATGAAATTATACTTGTTTAGCATCTCATTAGTATAAAATTTTATTCTTTTTGTTCACAAGGACCTTTATTTCTATTTTAGAAAGAAAGAAGTGAATTTGAGAATGTTTTGAAGCAAAATAAAACAAGTTGCTAAATCAAGGTTGCACCAAAACTCACAATAGGCGTTATGGAAACATACACCGCCCGCTGTCTACACTTACCACTACCGTGATCAAGCCATGGTAGAATGAGCTCACTTGTAGCAACATAGAAGCCATAACAACCTCACAATGGCCGTTGTGAAGTCCATAACGGCTGTTGTCAAGGTACAGGATGCCCAAAGGCCGTGCTAGGACGTGGCTTGGAGCCCAAGCAATAACTTACTCACAATGCTCACACTAGCCATTACAACGCCCATGGTGAGGCCGTGGCGGAGCCAATTACTATAAATACCCCAGTATTCTATAAATTTGGAGAGGCTCTTTTGCAGAAGAATCTATGGGGGCCGAATTTCTAGAGATCAAAGTTGTGGGTTTCTCAAGAGTACGTCAACTATCATCATTATAGAAGATGATCATCATCAGAGGAGTGTGAGTGACACGTCATCTAGACAATCTTGAGATCCTCTAATCTCCATCTTTGGAGAACTATTGGAGGAAGTTAGTCTAGGAATATATTAAAAGCTTATTTATTCTTTAATTGGTCTTGTGGTTCTCTTGTTCTTTGATGCTTTTCTTGTTATGACCCATAAGAACCTAATTCGATGAGAATTGTATGTCTACGTCCCTCGGTTATTATTTATGAATCTTGATTGATTAATATAAATTGCTCTAGTTTCACAATCATTGCATATTCTTAATTGATTGTTACATGTTGATGTGGATGAGGAGGATATACCCCCATATTGATGACGCCCATGCCATAATAGATCTATGCATGTTCTAAGAGGTTAGGCATAGCTAGGTTTTCGGATTAGGGATTGATTGTCCCTTAGGCTTATGGTCTGATTAGTCTCTTCTCGTGGGATTCCCACACTTAAGGCAAACTTAGGAGGTCGGGGTGCAAGAGATTGCATCTTAAGTTCCTAGTTATTTAGACTTAGTCGTCATGGCTTATTGGGGCTAGGAGGCCTTTAAATTCCCCCCTGTTTGAACCTAGAACACGATTGACACTTAATGCCTATCATAATTAATAATCAAAATATTTATAGTACATACTCCCAACTTCTTCAAAGTGTGCTTGAAGTCATATTCAATTGTATTGTTTAATAGTGTTGTATAAGTAAAGTAAAGAAAGAGCATAAATGATTAGGCTATTGATTAAGTGAAAAGAAAGTAATAGGAGCCTCTCGTTGTTCCTGTGGAAAAATGACCTCGTGTTCACCCACGAGGTATTACTTGATGACCCGTACACTTGCGGTATAATGACCAATTGTAGTATTAAGTCCATACTTGCTTGCTCATATATTTGCATAATTTACACACCCATAACCTGTCTATTATTGTGACACACCCCTTGCATGTGTGTACCACAAGTACACAGGTTGTCGAAGTAATAAAGTACCCAATCGGGTGTGTTGTCGAATCCATCGAAAAATAGATGTCTAGAAACAAGAAGTATTGCTACTTAGATAAAGTGAAAATTGATTGGTAATTGTGATTCAAACTATCAATGAAAATAAAAAGAGAAGAAAAAGAGAAAGAAAGAGTAATTGGAAAGAATAACCAAATGTAAAATGGGGTACTCGATCAATGCTCACCCTAGAACTGTTGTTTTAAGTGCAAGACTAATATTATGCTTCCTAATTAGAGTTTAATGAGTTATGGAATCCAAAGGCACACGGTTCCCAAACCTAAGGTCAACCGTGACTAACCCTCTATACTATGCCCCGGTGGAAACGGATACTCTCAACACCTCACACTGTGTGGGACTGCTTAAGGCACTAGGGACTCCAAGTGATAAACTCTATTCCCTAATGTAGATCAAACCCTTTAGTCCAGGCGAAAGATCCCTAACCACAATTAAGCCCAGTACTAGGGATGCCTCAACACTTCACTCTATCACTCACGCAACTAAGCCTCAGCGGAGAAGATCGCTTATCACTTTACTCTATCATGATTGCAATGAACTCTTGGAACATGGAGGTAGGATAAATCACATCGGAGGGGAAAGGAGATGTTCTGCTACCTCTCGACTCACCCTCTTAACCCACTTTAATCTTGCTAAGTCTAACCTTAATGAAGTGTCACTCATTCAAAAGGTTACCTAGAAGGATCCTCAACCTAAGTGTTATTCTAAGGGAAAATCAAACCAATAAGTACACAAGATTGAAACTCAATTAAAACATCAATTAAAAGAAACATAATAGAAGTTAATAAAACAAAATCATCCTAGGGTTTAGAAATCCAAGTATCCACTAAGGTGAACCCCCTTGCTTTCCGTGGTGATGGTCTTGAAGAGCTGCTTCTACTTCTTCAAAGACTCCCCCATCGAGCCTGGGGCACACCTCGCCAAATCAATGCTATCGAAAACTCCCCCAATAACTCTCTTTCGAAGGAAATCAATGTCGAATGTCATAGAAATGCTCCAAAATACCATCAAAAACCTCTCTAAGCCCTAGCCGCACTCTATCTAAAAGATAGGAAAAGGATCCCCAAAACGATACTTCGAAGCTGTATTTAAAGGGCTGAAATCGGAATTTCACACGCTCCTGTTGAAATTCCACACGGATGTGTGAATTTCTGGGCTCTTCATTTTCTAAACGTTGTAAACAGTAACTGCTACAGTACTTTGCCACACTGAATTTCTATAGCAAATGCTACAGTACTCCCGAAATCCTCTTCTTACATTAAAGCCGCATGGTTGGGCACACATCCATGTGGTAAATCATGTCACATCTTTACTTTCAACACATTGACAAAGCTCTTGGCAATATTACACAAGTTGGAGCATATGTGTGTGACTGTCTTCGTGCCCCTCCAATTTGTAGATTCACTTGCACACTTTGGAGGTTGGCACACACCCATATGCCTATGATCACAACTTGTGCATTGATCCTTGTTTGGTAGAAGAGATTCCTCAAACTCGTGTTCATGATCTATTTTTGCTTCCTTTTCTTCCAAACTTGTCTCCACAACCATAAATGCATAAAAAGAACACAAATACACATGAATGAGCCACAAAAATTGATAAAAGTGATGCTCAATGTAAGAAAAGTATACTTAATAATACTTATACTCAAGCACTTATCACATTGCTACATGGGAAGTTCATTGAAAAGACATGAATACACTTGAAATTTGCCTTGACCATTAAAATACAGCCGGACTGCCTCTTTTGGTAATAACAGTGTGTATACAAGACCTCGAAAGGTGTCTTTCCTAAGATGCCTGGCATTATGATACCTCCATGCTATCTTATCTTGGACATTAACCAAGCAAGGGTCATGAGTCTTACGGGATTCTTATTTCCTCTAGAACATGGTAGCTAGGGAGCCAATCCACATCGGCCATGCTCTAGCCTACCAGCTATGACATCAGTCCCATGAACCCCGCTTGGCGACCATTTTCCTTGGTCCTTACATCACCAGGCTTGTATGAGGTCTAGGCCTGATAGACTATTATGCATACATGAGACATGTAGGAAGCATGCAACCCGCTTAGAGTCACCACACTCTGGGTCATCCGCATGATAAAGTAGCGGGACACATCCCATGGGGTGCAGTACTGGGTGGCACATGGATCTAACTCACAGTCTTTGAATAATGAGGAGTTTCTCCCGGTGACTACTTCCACTACATTTTCTCTAATCCAAGCTTTTAGTCACAATTGTTGTTGTTGCTCCTCTATTACCGACTATGGCACTGGCACTATCTATTCCACCAGCGATAGAAAAGCACCTAACTTGTCTCGAGGAGGGTCAGATAAGGATTGAGGAACTCCTCCAACAAATCCTAGCGTATCTGCAGCTCCAGGACCCTCATCCGCTCTAACGCTTCCTTCACCGACAGTTACAATTCCAGTGGTGCCTGAGTTCCTCAATCCTTATCTGACTAGTGTATCTGTAGCTCCAGGACCCTCATCCGTTCCAACGCTTCCTTCACCGATAGTTACAATTCCAATGGTGCCTGAGTTCCTCAATCCTTATCTGACTAGTGTATCTGCAGCTCCAGGACCCTCATCCGCTCCAACGCTTCCTTCATCGACAGTTACAATTCCAGTGGTGCCTGAGTCTCCTCAAGGATCCTCATCCGCTCCAACGCTTCCTTCACCGACAGTTACAATTCCAGTGGTGCCTAAGTCTCCTCCTACTTCACCGACACCACCTATACTGCACCGCCAATACACAGCGCTAGAGTTCCTGTGTCTTCATCTGCCATTTTGATTTCCTTTTATCACTATTGTATTTTCTATTTTTCAGTTGTACATTGCACTTTTGATTTCAGTAAGGGACTCCTGCCCTGCTACTTTTGTACTTATATTTTGATCATAGTGGACATTTTTATGACATTCTATTTTATTTGTGTATTTAATTATTTTCATTTATTTCTCCATCAGGTTTTGAGGTGATCCGGGTGCTATTTTGGCCTGCACAATTCAGAGCTTTGGACAAGGGTAACTTCATCACCTCATCATCTCAACTAAAAACCAGGGAAGTACTAGTGTCCACACACTCTTTCATTTTAATTTATTATTTTCTTTTACTACACTTGTACATGCATGCATATATAGGATAATGTACATCTTTAAGTGTGGAGAGGGTGTGTGTGATTTCTTTGTTCTATATTGTGAATTTTTTTTTTGAAAATATTGGTGCTTGTGGTTTATAGATGCTAGTGTAGATAATTTGAAGGCATTCCACTAATTGGTTAGAGTTTCTTTAGTCTAGGGGACATTATATATGTTAGATTAACATTTTTTTTCTATGCTTATCAAGATTTTGGTTGCTTTATGAGTTTTTGATCTATCTTGTATCCCTCTTGAGTACACCTTGCACCTTATGTCTAGAAAGTGAGGTTTTATAGTAGGGGTATCGTTAGTGTTAGTTATTTTCTTGCTTTAGTTAAAATGTGTTCACTACAGAAAGAGCTATCTTTTGTAGTGCATAGTCACTCCCAATAAGTTGGATACAAAAAAAGTATGTTGTAGTAGGAGATAGGGATGCCTCTTGGGATGTATGAAAGTTGCTATTTGAAAAAAAATTTATGTGTTTGTGAATAAAAATTTATGATAGGCATATAGTTAGACTGAATAAAACCTTAAAAAGGTTTTTTTTTGCAACACGAATTAGACTATATGATAGTGGCCCAAGGGATCGACGCTTGAAAAAGTATTTTTTGCTGGAGAGTAGACTCCTCTTTCGAGAAGCATGTCCCATGTTACCAGGAATTTGACAATTCATTCGTACGATTAAAACTTCTTCTCTTGTTGCCTAAGATTGAGCACTTATCATATTTTTCATTTTATCTTTTCTATTTTCTTGAGGACAAGGAAATGCTTTAGTGTGGGGAGATTTGATAAGTTTTATAAGTACATATTTTCCATATCATTTATACCAAATTAGTATGAAATTTCATTATTTTGTTCACCATGGGCTTTTATTCTATTTTATGGCTAAAGAAGCAAATTTGGGGAAGGTTGGGTGGTACTCACCACAGGCATCACAACAGTCTTAGTGAGGTTGTGGCAGACCCGACATTATATAAACCTCTAGGTTTTTCTATGTTAAAAGAGGGATTTGTTTGACGAATAGGGTAGAGTACCAAAGTTCATGAGATCTTAGCAGCTAAAGACGAATTTCATCACTATTTCAATAGATTCAGGTAAGTTTTCCAAGGGTTTTTATTTTTCTTTCTTATGTGGAGCTTGTTCTTGGATTTTCCAAGTATTTGGTGTGGGATTTTGTTGTATAAATGTTGTGGATGTGATTTCTTATGGTTTTATGTAAAATGTTTTGACTTTTCCAAGATTGTAAGAAGATCTTGCAAAATTGATAATGGGAATACAAGCTCCATACGACCTGTATGCCCACTTTTTACCCATTTTGGCAATTTTTATGATATTCATACATCTTGAAATGATTTATATCAGATTTCTTAAAGCTTGAATGGGTTTTTCTTTGGTTGTAGGAATGTTGAATGTCAAGAAACTAGCCTCTAAGCATTAATAGAAATGACATACCACCACCCGGTGACCCTAGATTTGAACGTACCCAACATAAGGCGAACTATAAGATATTGAAGATTAAACCATTTGGCACACTTCAAAGGATTGGGTGGAACATTTTGGAAACTCTTCAGGTGCATGAAGAAATTAGGATGTTGATATCGTAAGGTGGTTAGGGATAGAGTGTTCACAATCGATGATCCAGCCTATCGCCAGCTAACCTTGGAAGTATTGGGTACTTTTGAAGTTGACCAAACCCAAAGGATTGTACATACTCGGCAATTTGGGGCTATCCGATTTTAAGCATTTGGACAAGCTCATAAGATCAGTTATATGCAGTTGGTGGAATACATGAGAATATATGATACATAGTTCATAAAGAGTGTTGATAAGTGCTTGTATATACATATTTTTATAGTTTATTTTACATGCATTGTGCATCACTTTTATCAGATTTTATAGCTCGTAGATTTTATTTGGTGTTCTTTTATGCAAACAGGGCTGTGAAGGCATGTAGCAATAAAAGAAAGTAAAGATAGAGCATGGAGCCCCATTTAAAGAGTCTTCTATGCATCATATGATCAAAGCATGAGATGGGGACACATACATGGGTACGTGTGCCAAACTTATGAGGATTTTAGAGTCATTTCATAAGCCGGGAGGGATGAAGATAGTCGCATACTTATGTTCTAGATCATGTGAAGATTTTAGAGGAACTTTCATTATTTGCAATGGACAGAATGCCACGTAACCTACCACATGGGCATGTGCCCGACCATGTCATCTCAAAAAAGAAGATTAATATATCAGGTTACTAATCATGAGTATTATATTAGGTTACAATTCACAGTTTACTGTAGAAGAAATCCACACAGTCGTGTGAGTGCCCATGTGGAAATTCCACACGGGCAGGAGGCAATGTGAGTACCCATGTGAAAGCCTGATCCCAAATTATAAAAGGCCGATTTGAATAGTTTTCATCTATCTTTTTGCCTATCTTTTGGAGAAAGGTCTGCTAGGGTTTGGAGAGGTCTTTATCGAGCAAAGGGAGTCCTTCTATACCATTTGACATTGAATGCTTCCGAGGATACTTATTGGGGGAGTCATCGATGCCATTGTTTCACCGAGGTGTACCCTAGACTTGATGGAGTGGTCTTTGGAGAAGGAGGAGTGACTCTTAGATATCATCGTCACAGAGCAAAAAGGGTTATTCTTATGGATTAAATTAACTTTTATTTAAATTCATCCTTAACATTGTATTGCTCCATGGAGAGCTAAACCCCTTAGTGGGTACTTGGACATGTAAACCCTAGGATTTATTTTCATTGGGTTTTATTGCGTTTCCTTTAATTGAGAATTTATTTGAATTTTAATCTTGTGTTCTTTATGTTTGATTTTTCCTTAGAGTGACACTGGGGTTGAGAGCCATCTAATCATCTCACTGATGAGTGACCATCACCATTAGGATTAGATTTACCAAGACTGAAGAAAATTAAGACGGTGACTTGAGAGATAGCGAATATCGCTTTTCCCTTCCGATTTGATTTATCCTACCTCTATATTCCACGAGCTCATAGCAATCATAGGTGGTGTAAGCATTAAGAGTTTCCTCTCCATTGGGACCTTATATGGGATTAGGGATTTTCGCCTAGACCAAAGGGATTGATCTATTTTCGAGGAATAGGATTTATCATTTAGAATCACTAGAACCTTAAATAGTTATATGTGGTGTGAGGCATCGAGAGTCTTCTCTCTGCAGGGACCTTGTAGGGACTAGACATAGGTTGACCTTAGGTTTAGGACTGGTGTGCTTTTGGATTTTTCGTTACTCAATTAGTCTCAATTAGGGAAGCTTAATTTCAGCCTTGCACTTGAACATAAGAATCCTAGGCAGAGCATTATCCAGGTACCCTATTTCTCTTTGACTATTTCCTCTATTTTTTCTAGTTTGCTTTATCTCTTCTTCTCCTTGATTTGATAGCATTTTGATCACCTTCAACAATTAATTTTTGACTTGGCTACTTAACAAAGTTTACTTGTTACTAAAATCCTATAACTTGTGGATTTTGACTACCCGACCTTCAGGTACTTTATTACTTCGACACCCATGCATTTGTGGAACACACATGCAAAGAGTGTGTCAAGTGTACCATTTGGGTATCTGGAGGCTGACTTCCCATGACACATGATTGTGAGCAAGTATTGGAACAACTTGGCAAATTAGTGGCAGTGAAGATACCCAAAAAGCCTCTTGTCTGAAGAACCCAGTGGACATATATATTCATGCTCTCATTAGTCTATCATTTGGGGATGAAAAGGATAGTACCAAGGTGAGTAACATAGTAAGACTTATATGTGATGTATAGCATTTTTGAGTAGTACTCTATCCATCTTGGGCACTTCCTTGTAGAAGTTATACTAAACCATGGACAGTGTGTGTTCTTACAAGCCATCTTTTTCAGACCATACATCATCAGGTTGATTCATGGCATGGGGTTGATTGAGCGAACCCGCGGTATGATGATTGTAGGGGACATGAGACCCCTTGAGAATTTTGGCGTTATGTTCAATCGGCTTGATGGAGCTCAGGGAGCAATGAGACAAAGCCAGAGCACGAGGAAATGCACACTCCAACTATCCCTTAAACCATAGGCCCACCACCGAAGTAGTCAAAACAGGGTTGAATCGGACCCGGGCACTAGACAGATCTGGTTCAATCCATAAACCTATTAAACAAAAAACCTGCCTTAAACCGTATGATCGGGTTGGTTCATCCGGTTCAATAGTCAATTAAAAAAATAAAATAAAAACCCTTAATATCTTATCTTATCATTGGCTCAGCAAAAGAATCTTCATTTTGTTTCCAATCTCCACCCGTGAGTAGTACTTGATCATGTCACTTGACTGATTTTCCTTAAGGACTGTGGGATAGGAGATTTCGCGCAAATGATATATGAGTACTCTAAGTAAAGTAGGACTATCTTACTTAGTTTCGTTTAATTTGGCATCTTGAGCTTTTTCCCTTACTATTGACATTCTTCACTTTTAAGGTTTAGGTTGACATTTGGCCACACATCATTCTCTTATTTTATATGTTTTACTTGCTTGAGGACAAGAAAACGATTAAGTATCGGGATGCTATGTTAAGTGTCAAAATATCCATGATTTGATATCATTGTTTTAGACACTTTGCATGCATTTGTCAATTAATTCATGCCTATCTTCTGCTTAATTTGTTACATTTTAGTTCCATGGGCATGGAACGGGTAATCAGAGTTTGAGTGCACATGTCTTAGCGAGTATTAAGTGCTTGATGAGTCATTATTTTCATAATATTTTTTTATAGATTTCGCATGATTCTTGAGACTTTTGATAAGTTTTGATGCTAAATTTTGTTATTTTTCATATCAAGGGTTCTTTTATAGGTGTTGGAGTAAAAATACATGATCACGTATTGTTCAATGGGGTCGTGTTTCAAAAGAACACATCCATTTTTTGATTCTACGGGCATGTGTTTACAAGAGATGTTTATGCTCAAAGATGTTGTTTCAAGAATCCTAACTACCTGAGACTCTAACTAAGCACACTTGTGTTTATTGGTCCTGTTTAGTTGTTCAAGAACCTATAAATGGATTCTCAAGAGAAAAGATGGGAATTTTCCAAAATTATTGGTGATCTTTTGGCTGGGGTTAAAACATAGCTTCTTGGAGAAGGAATCATAGATCTCTCATCATTTCAATAAGCATTTTCAAGGAGGATTTATCCTCATTCCATAGAGAGGCAAAGCTAGAAAGATGAATTAAAGAAGTAGATCAAGCTTCAAGGAGGATCAAATTATTTTGTAATTCTACACTAAGACTATAACCTATGGGATAAGTTTGGCATCACCTTATCCTAATCTCACTATATTGAGAAAGTGTTGGAGAAATATAGATATCTAGATTGAAAACCTATTGCTACACCTTTTGATCCCAATGTGCACCTTATGAAAAACAAACAAAATCTATTAATCAAAATCTCCATGCTCAGATCATAAGATCTCTAATATACCTTTCAAGCAGAATTAGACCTGACGTTATGCACTGGTACACCCCTTGCGTGTGTATACCACAAATGCACTCGGTTGTCGAAGTAATAAAATACCCCGGTGAGTGGTAGTCGAATCCACAAGGGAATAGATGTTTAAAAACAAAGAGTATTGCTATTTAGCTAGAGGGAAAACCAATTTGTGATATTGATTTAGAATATTAATGCAAATAAAAGTAAAAGAGAAAAGAGAAAGTAAGAGGAACAAAGAGAGGTAATGGATGGTGAAATGGGTTATTCAGATAATGCTTACCCAAGGACTATTGTTTCAAGTGCAAAACTAATATTATGCCTCATAATTGAAGTTTAATGAGTCGTGGAGATCTAAAGACACACGGTTCCAAACCTATGGTCAACCGTGACTAGCCCTCTACACTATGCCCTGGTGGAAAGGGATACTCTCAACACCTCACACTCTGTGGGACTGCTTGAGGTCCTAGGGAACTCCAAGTGATAAACCCTATTCCCTAAATTAGATCTAAACCTTTGTTCCAGGTGAAAGATTCCCTAATCACAATTAAGCCCCAGCACTAAGGATAATTCAACACTTCACTCTATCACTCATGCAACTAAGCCCCATTGGAGAAGGTCTCTTAGTACTTCACTCTATCATGATCGCAAAGAACTCTTGGAACATGGAGGTAGGATAAATCTCATTATAAGAGAAAGGGGATGTTCCGCTACCTCTTAACTCATCCTCTCAACCCTCTTCAATCTCGCTAAGTCTAACCCTAGTGAAGTTGTCACCCCTTTCAAAGGGTTACCTAGATAGATTCTCAACCCTAGTGTCACACTAATGGAAAATCAAAACAATAAGCATGCAAGATTGAAACTCAATTAAAACATCAATTAAAAAAACATAATATAAGTTAATGAAACAAAATCATCCTAGGGTTTACAAGTTCAAGCACCCACTAGGGGTTTAGCTCTCCATGGAGCAATACAAAATCAACAATGAAATCAAAAATAAGTGCAAGAAATCCATAGAGATAATCCCCTTGTCATTAGTGTCGATGGTCTTCAAGAGCTGCCTCATCTTCTCCAAAGACTCCTTCATTAAGCCTAGGGAAAACCCCGCTGAATCAAAGCCGTCGGAAGCTCCACTAATAACTCTCCTCCGAAGGAAATTGATGCTGAATGCTCGTAGAAATGCTTTAAAATCCTAGCAAAAATCTCTCCAAACTCTAGCCGGGCTCTCCGCAAAAAAATAGCCAAAAGATAGGAAAAGAATCCCCAAAATAAACTTGTGAAGCACTACTTAAAGGGCTGAAATCGGGGTTTCACATGCCCATGTTGAATTTCAACATGGGCGTGTGAATTTCCAGGCTTCTCATTTGTTGCGGCTATGAAATAGTAACTACTACAGTGAAATTATTGCTCACCAAAAGTATGCAAAAGAGGCATTCTAGAAGTAAGGAAAATTCAAACATCAAATAAGATAAATCATTGCTTTGGCTTAAAACTTAAATAAAAAAGGACAACAAACCCGATATTGTGTAAGTGTGTGTAAACTCACTCAAGTCAACCCAACATGTACTCCCCACAGTTCTTATTAAAAAGGACTTATTTATACACAGAAAGAGAAGGTAGTGGCTTCACACATCCTCCAAGGTAGCCCTTTTTCCTCGATGGCCGCCAAGGTGGCATTCACACTTTCGAGGTGGTAGATTTTTCTGCAGGGGTAGTAGCTTTCACTCATCCTACTAGATAGCTCTTTGTCTCATTAGGGCATAACTAGTATCCGACTTATGAGAGTAGCTTCATAATTCATAGGTGGTAGCTCTTTCCACCGCCAATGCATAAACAAAACACCATCTCTTTTTTTTAAAATTTAAAACAAGACAATGCTAAAACAGTTCCTTAAGTGTTGAACTTGAGTTTCCACAAGGTTTAATGAATGAGTAGTGCAACAAAAGATAATAGGGCAAAAATTCCTCAAAATTCAAGTAAAACTAGAGCATGATGGTATTCAATGTTCAAAATTCCCCTAAACGTAAGAATACAACCGTTCCAACTAAGGTGAACCCCCATTGGCTACATAAGCATGAACATATAATGCACAAGTATAGAACATGTGTAATGTGAACCTCCCCCCCCCTCCCCACACACACACACACACTTAAGATGTACATTGCCCTCAATGTACACATGTAAGCACAATAAAGATTTAAAACAATCAAAACATGTGTATGAAGATGGGTAATTCAAATAATACCCCCTTGAACTCCTAATGGTGCATTTTGATGGAGCTATATTCATTGATAGTTGAGTTTCAACGAGTTGTGGAGCACACATGGCAATATGGAATGCCACATGACCATGCCAATGACTATTCCTCAATTCCAAGACTCACACGATCATCTGCACGTATACACTAGGGGGTTTAGTAAAGCTCAACAAATAAAATAAAATCGAGTCTATAAAGATATGAAAATGAAATACAACTCGATACAACTGAAAAGAAATAAGATAAACTCAGAAGGAAGAACTTTTCTGAGTAGAAACAAGTCCAAAATGAAACATTGAAATAAAATAACAAAACATAAAAACACAAAAATATAAAGACACCTCAAGCGTCAGTGTCGTCTACTGTTAGTGCTGCTACTAATGGTGATCCTGGTGCTTCTGGAGATGCTGGTACTACTGGGGATGGTGATGATTTTCGCGGTCTCATAAGAAATGGCGAGGTCATGTCTCTCTCAAGGATCTGCTAGTGTATAGCGAGACGTGCCATCACCTCAGCGTGGTTCGCAGCCTGAGTAGCGTGAACCTCTACCAAGTCTGTCTGTAATACCCCTACAGCACTCTCGAGCCTCTCAAAATGATCATGGGCTCGAGATGGAAAAAAGATACATATTGGAGGGGGCTCCTGTGCTGTAGGGAGCCTCGGTGTCCATCGGTTCCTGCTGTGGCTGTGGAGCCGGTTGAGAACCCTCTGCCTCATCATGCTCATCTTCGGATGCCTCTGGTGATGGCATGATCATCACGTAAGTGCTCGGTCCATATCGGCGCACCATGCCCATCTGTCACATAGTCGTAAGTACGAGAGGGGATGGAACAATGGTTTTCTCGGCTCCTCTGATCGCATCAAGTAAACCCATCCCCATGATGAGTCTAGTAATGTACGAGCCTGAGAATAACACTCTAACCCTAGCATACTGGCCCTACTGATGCAGATATTCGGCCATGATGTGTCCCAGGTGGAGTGGCTTACTCTGAACCATCGAATACAAATACAACAACTCCTGTCGACTGAGAACTCCAGTACTATCACTACGATAATTCACTGAACGGTTGAGAATGGCTTGGATATATCTGTAAGCCGGTCAAGAAAGTCATGTCGCCTTAGAGATCCCTAGCTCATACTGACCCTGAACACACAGCATCCTGTAAGCGCACTATAGAGTCAAACTGTGATGATATCGATAGGTAGCTACTCGTACTCCTCAGTATCGATGTAGTCCTCATCATACAGATCGAGTCGGATAAAAAACTGTATCACACTCATGCTATGGTACTGACCGAAAGCACGGAACCAAATAGCATCAATACTCGTGAAACTGGAGAATGATTGGTCATCTCAAATGACACGAGCACCTCCAACATCAATATACAGATAGCTGGTTCTCTGATAGATAATAACTTATACAAGCTAGCCATAGGAAGAAGCTCGTCTACCTCCTGTGCCATCTCATCTCCTAACTATATATCTCTCAATGCACTTAGGTCAGGAAATCGAGGGTGGCCAAACTTGAGCTTCGACAGTCACTCAAATCTTGCTTGATGTTCAGGTATAGCGAACTCAAGCTGCTCAGGGAAAGGCTTATGAGGATGTTTTCCGGCCAATTTCTTCGATCGGGGAGCCGTTCTTGCAAAAATTGAAAAGAAATCATCAATTGATACTTAAAAACCAATCCTACAGAAATCCACACGGTCGTGTGGAAATTCCACATGCCCGTGTGGATCTTCAAGGCGCAACAACATTGAAGCCAAAGTTTCCAAAAATTTTCCAATACATCTCAGAAGTTTCAAAATTCATCATATAAGCATTCACTAGTATTTTAACCATGAAATCTATGCTACATTGACCAAAACAAGTAAAAAAAAAAGAAGATTATCAAAGAAAAGTGGAGAAGAAGCTTACCAATGAAATAGAGATCAAAAACTTCGAATACGGCCGGAAAACAACCCAAAAACCCCTTAGATAAATTAAGAGAAGGTCAGGAAGATGAGATGGGATGCGTTCATTGGTGTGGAGGCATTTAGATTTGAAAAGGCGCGAGTAGGTTTTAAAGAAAAGTCGTTGCCTTTTGTGCTCCATACATCCACACGGGCGTGTGAAAATTACCCACACCCATGTGCCTCCACAGTGGAGCTTCACAGGGGCATCCACACACCCCTGTGTCTTCTCAGGATGAAAATTTTTTTTGGTCTGTAGAGATCCACATGCCCCTATGGAAATTCCACACGGGCATGTGAGCTCACAAGGTCACTCATAGGGGCATTCACACGCCCCTATATCTTCTCAGGATTGAGAAGTTGAGCTCTGAAGAAAACACATGGCCCATGTGGAAATTCCACACGGTCGTAGTGTCCGCTCTGGATTGCTCAAAAATTTGCAAACTCTATAGAACAAGTCTATAGCACCAATACACTACACAAAGACTGCAAATACATCCCATCCCTAGGACATCTCTCATGTAATGGTTTAAAGTTGAGCTTAGCTCTTAATGAGATCAAGGGTTATTTTAAGTAAGATATTGAAATACAGATATCTTTGGAGATCTTGCCTATGTGGAGATAGTTGTCAAGTTGCAACGATGAGAGTATTTGGGTAAACTTTCTATTAATCTTCACAAAATGATATTAAATGTGCCAACCCTGTTAGTTCAAGTGTCACACATGTTTCTCATTAAAGTTGAATTAGGCTTTGAGCTACCAAGGTTAAGGTATATTCACTACTAGTTCAAGTATCACACATTGTCAAATCCTTAAAGACACCTTAGCTTGATCTTGTGAAAATCCAAGGCTCAGGTTGTCCATATGTGCATAACTTTGATTTATCTTTTGTACTACAAGTTTTATTTAGTTTTTTCAAATAAATATTGGTTTCCTAAAATTTGCTTCAAAGCTTCATGAAACTTTACTATTGTCTTCATACGCATCTTAATTCTCATTCCTAGGTTATGGAAGTAGTAGGGGATTGTTGGATATGGGCCAACCCAAGCCTATCTCACACACCCAAACCTAGTCATGTGATCTCCTTGATTTATTCTATGCTTATATTTTAGCACAAATTTTGGATAATCATAAAATCAATCTCCTAATTGGATTTTTCTTTACTTTGACAGTGTTAATTATTTATTTCCTTGGATTGTTGATCTTTATTTATTCTTACCATGGATTGATGAAGCTAATTGATTCTTTCCTTGGATTGTTGATCATGATTGATTCTTTCCTTAGATTGTTGATTCTTTCAACGAATACGTTTTCTTGCTCATTGGATCTCTCTTACATTATAAAAGGGCCAAGAAACTCTAACCCTAGTGTGTGACTTCTTCTCTTCCTCTGTTTTCACATCTTCTGAGATCTTTCTTGCTTGAGAAACTTAAACCTTGGTGATGGTTGAACAAAAGTTTTTTGCTGAACTTTCCCCACGATGAGTGATGATTGCATTTCATATAAATATTTTTATACCTTTTTCATGCATTTATCTTATCATTAAGTGTTTATTTGTTGTGATTTGATGCTATGATGGGTATTATTATGTAATTGAGTAGTAAAATATTTTCTTGTGCAAAAGAACATGATTCACTACAAATACAGTGTGAAAAGAAGTCAAAACACAGTATTACAGGTGAAGCATGGTTTGAGCACGGGCGTGCCCCCTCCCCATGAAAATCTCTAGAATTCCACATCAGGTGAAGAACTAGCACTGTAAAAAAACAATATAGCTAAATTACTACAGCAATTTATTGTATCAGATCACTGTAGCACAACTTGGAGGAAAAGCACGGTTTTGGTGCCTAGATCACGAGCATGCTTCTGAGAGCACAAACTAAGCACGACCATGCTCACTGATAAGTGCTTGTGTATAAGTATTATGAAGTATATTTTTCTTACATTAAGCATCATTTTTATCAAATTTTATGGCATTTAGGGTTGTGGAGACAAGTTTGGAAGAAAAGAAGCAAAAATAGATCATGGACGCAATTGTTGAGTAAACTCTTGGACCAAACAAGGATCAAAGGCACAAGTTGTGCTTATAGACATGTGGGTGTGTGCCAACCTCCAAAATGCTCAAGTGAATATACAAATTGGAGGGGCACAAAGGCAGTCACACTCATATGTTCCGACTTGTGTGACATTGCTAAGATGGCATTTGGTTGGATGTAATTCTAAATGCAGGGGATTTTCAATTACAATGTAACTGAAAATAATTGGATTTCAAAATACAGTGTATTCAAATTTTCTGTTTGGTTGGATGTAATTGGAATTACTGTATTATAAGATTTTCTATTTGTTTGAAAGGATTTGTAAAACTAGAATTGGAAAACACATGTTTGGTTTAATGAATTTTGGGTGTATGATTACTCATGGTAAGATTACCCCCATATTTTATTATATATTAATTTGTTATGATATTGTATTTATTAATGATTTATTAATGATTAAATTTAGTATAATTTCATTTGGAAATTATTATTATATTTGAACCATACATCTTAATTATTATTATCATTTAACAACAAAAGTAACTTATTCATTAAATATTTATTAATTATTAGATTTTTAATTATAAATATATTTTGAATAGTATTTATTCTTTCTAACTTATTAGTATATTTTGAACAGTACCTTATAATTAATATTACCATTTAACAACAAAATATCTAACAAATCTTCATTTCCTTCCACACTTCTTTCTTCATTCTCTAACAAATTTTATACTTAGCTAAGGAGAAACAGATATGTTGGTTTGCTCCTCTTATACAA
>NC_052476.1:5396341-5479048 GCF_009730915.1 Dioscorea cayenensis subsp. rotundata | reverse complement strand
AAAATTTTAAAGTATAAAAACCCGGTTGTCCGAATTTAATTGGCTAGACTCGGGATTTAAATCTGGATAACCAAACTATATCTAGACCAGTCCCATATTAACAAAACTTCTGTCCAACTTTATATTAGGTTGGACAAAACCGACAAGCCCAGATTACTGCCACCCGTAATTGAGGTAAACAAAAAATCAATCAAATTTTTTATTAAAAAAAACAAAATAGAATAATAATAATAATAATAATAAACAAAGGTGAACCAACCATACACTGAAAAAAACCAAAAAGAAAAGAAATTTCCAGTCCACAGATGCTAGTGCTCAGCCACCAAGCATTCCTTCATCCTCCAAAGCCCTCATCTCTCCCTCGGATCAAGCCCCGGGCATCCATGAGCCGGAGCCGGAGCCCCTCTCCGCTGCTGGACTTCCCCTACCTCCCTCCTCCCCACCGGGAGCTCATGCTCTCCCTCTTATCGACAGTCCATTCTCGCTTGGCCTCTCATCTCCTCCCTTCCTCTGTCCCCTCCGACGTCCTCTCCTTCCACAACGATGCCTCCACCTCCTTCGGTGCCCTTGATATCAGATCCGGTGCCCATGATTCACCGGTGCGTTTTCCCTCTTTCTCTATATTTCACAACTCTCATCCTGTTTTTAATTATACACCTTAAACCTGCAAGTATATCATTTAAATCATTCACTTTGCTGCAAGTTTAATTTTTGATTAACATGCTTTTTTTTTTTAAGATTTCTTTGTGCTTTCTGTTGTTTTTTTTTTCTGAGAAACTAGTAACAAATTTATCTTTGTTCAGACTTGGTATTGCCTTAAAAACATGTTTTTTTTTTTATTATTATTATTATAGATTTCTATGTGCTTTCTGTAGTTTTTTTTTCTGAGAAATTAGTAAAAAACTTATCTTTGTTTAGACTTGGTATTCCCATTTGTTGGGTTTCTGTGTGTGTGAGAGAGAGAGTGTGTGTGTGTTGAGAGAGAGAGAATGGTTGTGTTCTTCTTTGGAGAAGATAGGTCTTTGACTCTTTGGTCCTCTCAGAATTTATGGATATAAACCACTAAAAGATTGAACCCCTTTGATAGAGAGTAGTATTTTCGAGTTCATTGAGGGATAATATCTCAATTTTGAAAGCCATTTTTTTTTTTTTTCGCAATGGTTACTGGTTTAGGAATGTCTGTGAACTTTCTTATGTTAATCTTGCCTTGTAATTGTGCTTGTTTTCATTTCTTATACATCTATGTGTTTGTGTTTCTTACAAACTAGGTGTACAAAATAGAAATCTCAAGTCACTGATCACCATCCAATGTGCCTCGCAGATTGTGATATTAGTGGTGTCGAGGAAAAAACGATAGTGGTGACCAATGAGTTGAGTTGGGAAGTCTATTTGGTAAACCTAGTTTATAATGATTTGATTGCTCTTAGTTTGTTAAATCTTTGATACTTACGTTTCTAGCAGATATCATTTTTTTCTTTGATTGTTTTTGTTTTCTACTGGTGACTGGATTGCCTGTCGCTATGCCATTTATCATAAACAATTTATCAGATGCATTCATGGATACTCGATGATTACAAGAGAAAGATTCTAAAATACAATGATTGAAAAGTCATGCCTTTGAAGAAAGTGATTAGATGCAAAAAGGTGCTATTTTCATGATAAATCTAAACTTTGTTTTATTCAAAATTCTTATGTCTCAATTTGATACTGCACTATTTATTTTCTTTCAGTTTTGTTTGTTAATACATACAATGGTTAGTTTATCCTTTTGTTATTTTTTTAACATTTTTTGAGTCTTGGGAAAACTGTGTCAACAAAAATGATTCTATTTCACGAATTCTGATACATGCATGAACTAACATTTACATATAAATATAAAATCTTATGAAATATAATACATGTATATAATTTTGTTTTTGTTAATTAACTAAAGCTTGCAAATTGTATAAGAAAATAATGGTCCAAGGATTTTATTTATTTCAATTTGTATATAAGCATGTGGCATAGAATTGAAAGAATAGTATTAATTTGGCATACAATTGATACAGATAAAGTTTGAAATCAAACTGAAAACCTTTTGACAGTTTGGTTTATTTTTTTTACTGTTTTGTTATCATAGTTTGAGATAAATTTGGTTCTTTGTAGGTTGACTTCATTCTAGAGTCTTGGCTTCACTGCAAGCTTCCAACTGGTGCTCTCAACATAACCACTTTATTCGGCTTTCTCAATGCATCAACTGAGGCACCACACCTTCTCATGGAGTTCATACAGGGTAGCCCAACCTCTCTTGTTCTCTTCATGGATTTGCTCCCAAGGAAAGACCTTGTCCTTCATCCTGAATACCTTGCTGAATTCTATCAAGACACTCAACTCGAGAAACTCAGGCAGGAACTCAATAACTTACCGTATGTGCAGCCATATTGCTCTTCATCTCTGTATATTCGCAGTGTACTTTCACCAACAGCCGTTGCGGTTAATATCAATTGCGGCGCCGACGGTGAGAGTTCTATGGAAGAGGTAATGGGGGCTCAATTGAGCAGTGTTGCCAAGGAAGTCCTGCAAATATGGTTGGATAAATGTGCTTGCAGCAGTCATCAAATGGAAGAGAGCAAAAAGAAATGTTTTGATTCAAAGAGATAATTTGATAAAAACTAAGACTGTCGAGATTGATCTTTCTGCAAATTTGCCAAGGATGTTTGGTCCCAATGTCGCAGAAAAGATTGTTGGAACAATACAGAAAACTTTCAGAATATGAGACTGGAATGATAGAGATTGGTCAGTTGGTTGGTTGATTGGTTGTGGTTCTCAGAATTGTAATAAAAATTACTGGAATAGTATGTGTTAGTGTGTGATTTGAGTCTCAGTTGATAATTACATTAGAGTGAATAGAGAGATTCATCTTCAACTGAATGTATTAAATTTAGCTCATTTAAACTTCATCTATGATTTGTAGGAATGGTCATAGGGCGGGCATGGAGAGTCCCTCCCCACCCACTCTTCCATTCCGGCCAGGATTCCCCATCCCCACCCCGATTAGACAACTAAAGAGAGGAACGCCAATTCTCCGCCCCGATTGGCGTTCCCCTCCCCGATTGTTTTTTTCCGTTAGAACCAGGGTATTTCCGCTCTATACAAGGCATATTCCTGAAAGGGATGGGGAATCTCGGGCCATGTCCATCCTTGTTGATTTGTCTGATGCTTTCAGTTATTATGAAAAAACTCATCCTTTTGTTTGGATTTTATTTAAGTTAATGAAAAGAATAGAAAATGGAAAGAAAATTTTACTCATCCTTCTGCATTAAAAATCTTGTGGATCCATTTATGTGGTGATAGTGATGTTATCATCTGGGTGTGTCAAATATAATTTTATATTTTTATTATTTTCACAGTAGTGATTATTGATCTAAAATGATTTTTGCTAGTTTGGTTGTCCATGTTTAAAATCTTGTTTCTATGTATTTGTTTCTTTATTAGTTTGATTGGTTGATTGTTGTTAGTGTTGTTTGATTTATTGGGCCTAATTTATCTGTACATGTGATTAATTCAATTACTTGTTTGTCCTTTTCCCAATAATTTAGTACATATTATTATGACTTAAAAAAATCAAACATTCCTTTCCCCAATAATTTAGTACATTATTTTTGACTTAAAAAAATCAAACATTCCTTATGTGTGTGAGAAAGTTGATCTTATCTTGTGACCTATTGCTTAGTTTGATTTTTGTTGTGGATTCAAAATGGTTAATATGATTCATATATTTTGTGGGGACCAAAACTATGAAATTAAGATGTATTAAAAATTGAAAGCAAATAACTTTTCTTTTAGATATAAGGCCAATGGTAGCCCAAAGAATGGTATCCAAGTCCAACACACTTTATGGGGAATACACCATATTCTTCCATTTCCTTAAGTGTGAAAGCCATCATTTAAACAATTCAAGTTATTCTCCATACCTTAAACATGCATTAACTCAATTAATTCTTGAAACATGTGCTCAAAAAAATAATTAATTAATTCATACTTAAGAAGTGTTAAGTAGATTCATTTCTTTATTATTAAGTATTAAGTTGATAGGTACTTAAAAACTTAAAAAGTTTTGACAATGTCATGGAAGGCTTAGAAAGGGATGTGTCGGCAGCCTTTGGGATTCTTTTCTCCATTCCCATCTAAACTTGAGGGTTTTTCCATATATACCCTTACAAATTGCAGAGACAAATGTTACTTGTATATTTAAAGATACACCTCTATCATTTATATCTTATGTCTTTATAGTTTCAGGTGTTATTTATTTACCTCTTTATTAATTTAATACTTGTGATTTGAGTTGTAACAATTTAGTGCAATGTAATCTAAATCGTTTGCAGAAAAATACCAAAACACTTAACTTTGTTAATATAAATCTTTTTTTTTTTTCTGCCCTTATTATTCAACTATACCTTCAATTATAATTTGAATGATTTTTAAATACTATGCAAATAGACCTGAATGGTTCTTATTAGTACATGCTTTAGTAATTTAGATAAGAATAAAAAGATAAATTCAGGTCTAATTTTATATCACATTAGTAAGAATTAACAGAGTTAAAGCATTTTTGAAACGTTTTTCTAAACGGTTTAGATTAGAGAGTATTAAAGTATTACAACTTAAATCATAAGTTCCAAATTAATAAAAAAGCAAACCACAATATAATTAATAATTTAGTAAAATTTCCCAAAAAACATTTATGACATATAACAAGATGTCCTCATTGTGATAATTTCTTTGCTTCCACAACTTTGCTATTCCTTTAACACATAAAACATTATTTACTATAAGTTAAAATATTACATTATATATATATATACAAAATGTAACTCAAAATTTGATTACAAAAGTAAACTCAATACTTTCATTAAAATATTTGCAATTAGAAACTTCATTCACGGCAATATAATTTCTTTGACTTCATCCGTAACCTACATAAAAAAAAAAAGAAAGAAAGTATTAAATTTTGAATTTAAGTATGAAGCATCGAATAATAAATATATCCATAATTAAATTTAACAAAGATAGAAATAAAGAAAAATCACCATGTATTTTTTTTTAATACAATAAGGAGAGGAGTAAATCCATACCTTTGTTTGGATGGTCATGAGTGGGAGTGAGAGAGGAGTGGATAGGGAGTGAGTGGGGAGTGAGCAATCCTCCCAAAATGGGGGAATTGCTCCACTCCTCCCTCACTTCTTAGGGAAAAATAACCTATTTACCCTTTTATTTAATAATTAAAATAGTAATTTAATTTAAATAATTAATAAATAATTAATTTTAAAAATAATTATTAATTAAATAATAATAGTTTAATTAAATATAATAATTAAGTTGATAATTTTACTAATAATTAATAATTAAAATGAAAACAATAATAACTAATAATTATAGTTAAATATTTATTTATAATAATTAATTAGTTATATTTCTTCATTAATTTATTATTTATTATAGTTAAGTAATTAATTATATTAACAAAAAATCATTAATTATTTATTTGAAATATCTTTAAACATGTAATTAGCTATTTATTATAGTTAATTAATTACTAATGATATTAACAAAAAGTTTTTGAAATATTTATTTATAACAATTATTTTTTTTCAATTTATATAATATTCATTTGAATAAGGGCATAAGTGTCTATTTATCATATTTACTTTCTTTATTTTTCTCATTCTCGATAAATTACGCTCTCGACCTTATCTACCAAAATCGTTCTTCATTCTCACTCCTACTCCACTCCCCTCATCTCACTCCTCCCCGATCCACTCCTCCCCACGTTGGCCAGTGCGGGGACTCGTCAGAGAGTGGGGCAAAAGTTGACCGAAAAATTTCCGTAGCCAGAATAAACATTCCGACCAGGTCAACAAAAAAATCGGCATACAAACATGAAACATAAATACATAAAAACATATCAAAAGTTAATTGATCCATTCAATAACAAGAAAAGTCAAATTAATTCAAAAACTTCATTATTATACACAAGTACATGAATAACAACTAATTTTTTTCCTAACCAATGGAGTACTCCAAGCACGGAACCTTTGAGAGGTTTCAAAATAGTTTTTCGCGAGATGCCAACTTTTGAAACCATTGCATAGTGTTTCTTCATCAATGCTAATGAATATTTTTTTCTCAATGTAACACACCAAACAATCGGCGGTGGTTCATCCGCAAGTCGGTTCGCCAAATCGGTCTTCACAACATTCATTCCTGAAAAACATCTCTCAGCGATGGTGAGGGCAGCTGGTAACACCAATGCTAGCTCGATGAGTCGATACACCAAAGGAAAAACAAATATGATATTTATGCTTCACCATCTTTATTGCAAGAGCTCCAACATCAACAAGATTATAGAAATCTGGATCCCCTCTTACGACATCAATGTAGAGTTCAAGTTGGTAGTGAAGCTCGGCTAGCTCAACGATAGAAATCTTGAGTATAATCTAGCAAGATGGAGTATTTCATGATGATCAAAACGAGCAAAGTTGTTGGAAGGATCAAGACTCAATACACCCTTAAGCAAATTAGTGTTTGCCTCATTGAAATGATTGTTTAATTCTTCAGCAACCTCATCGATTACACCGCCATATTTAAACACAATTCATTTCAAGTATAAAAACCAATGCCATACATATTTATCAATTATAAGAAAATGAAAATAGAATGAAATACCGTTGCAAAAGATTTCCCACGGAAATGATGAATATAAGTCATTGGTTCTCCATCAACAAGTGTAATATGACTGACTTTTCGATAATTTCGTCCATGCTTGGTACTTTAATTTTTTCCAGTTAGGGAGAAACCTCCTTTTATTAGTTTGAGGAAATTGATGCCCAACTAGTTGACAAGGCCCTCTAGCTAAGTATCTCCTTCTCAATGTATCCCTCATCTCTAAGTGAAAGCTATCAATTGGATTTCTCAAGCCCGGATCACTAACTATATCATTATCGGAAACTTCTAACTCTACACGAGGTCTTTTTCCACTAGCTTGGTCAATAGGAGTTTCATTATTCGTTGTTAATGGTTCTGGAGTTGATGAAGGACTTGGGTTTATTGGCATGAAATACTTTTTCATTTTTGTAATTCCTATTAATAACAATAACAATTTACAATCAATGCATTTAAATAAACAAATCAAAGATCATAAGCATGCAAACAGATGTAAAACCTCCAAGAATCTGATAGTGAAGTCAATTGACAAAATATTACATGAAAAAAACTAGAAGTCAAAAAAATCAAAAAAACAACATATCGGTGATGGAATTCTAAAAAACAATTAAACAAACACTTACCAATATGGTCAATCTTTCTATGTGCAAAAGCCAAATCTTGATATCAAATCCAGGAGATGAGATTTTTTTACGAAAAAAACAAACATAATGAGTCAATGTCAAATCTCTAAATGGTTGCCTTTCATTCTAATAATGCATGAGTACAAAAATATAAGGAGACAAGTTACTACAATTACAAAGTGGTAATAGGCTAATAGCTCATATGTGATATGGTCGACCCTATGAGGCATTTCTACAAACATGTGCTATGCCGGCACCGATTAGTGATGGTCGATCCACATGGACCACATAACATAATCCAATTAGTAATTAGCCTTATTTATAGCATAACTTCTTGCCATCAATAGATAGATATGGAGAAAAAATAGTTCATTAATTATCCTATAAGCTAAACCATCACAAAGTAGCAATGAATGGTGCCATGCATATCTTTGTTGCTACCACTCGTGACTCTACACGACCCGTCTGCTGCGAGAACTCAATCCTCAGAAGCTAAGAGGTTTTTTTTTTCCGGCGGAGGGTGTGGCAGATGTCCCTCCTCGCCACACCCCGGCGCCGCCACTGCCCCCCCTAATCCACTCTTAACAACCAAACACTAAAGCTCTGAAGCCAATCTTCTCCACAAAGTAGTACTTGCACGATGTGCGCCAACTCTGACAAGATTCAAAACTTTAAAGTATTTGAATTCCACTATTTTATTACATTAAATTATGATGCCTAGTTTGGAGTACATATATACACTCCCTCTTCAAAATACACATCTAATTCACACTTAACATGTTGAATGGTGTCAACTATCATAATGTAATCATCAAAAAGCTTTTAGCCCACAAACAACACCTTTACTTTTTACCACTTCCACCGTCAAATCACCACCATCACTTAGTTGAAGATTCTCGTGACTTACATTATCAATTGTTGATATATAAATTGCAACATAATTCTTAAAATTCTTATAAAGAGATTCTCTCACATAATTGATATAGAAATCAACATCTTCCGCATACAAAATGAGAAAATAATATCCAATCATCTACATTTTGTTTCTTGGGTATAAAATAGCCATAATATATATCAATAAATTACCGTCTCCTCAATATTTGTTATACCTATTTCTTATCTCACTCACTATTTCTCTCATTTATTCATTTCCAAAAAGTAAAGCTTCTCATCCGAAATTGTTTTTTTATCCATGATAATTTTTTTAAAAGTGCACAAGTGTAGTTGTGTAATAGTGATAATTTTTTTAATAAAAATATAAATATTATGAGTCTGTATGCTTTGGAGGATTAATGCTCCATTACTTATTAGTTTTTTATATAATTGTAATTTTAATAAGTGTATATTAAAATTTAAACGGTATAATTCAACATTATATTAATTTTTTCAAAACAGTAATTTTCCTAAAATCAAATTTATGATTAAGTTTTTTTAAAAAATTATTACTAGATTTAAACCAACCAACCTTATATCTTTAATTGCTATTTTGATAATATTTATAGGAATCCTTCTAATTCATTATTATTTTTATGATAGTCCTAAATCAATATAAAAAATTGCTCTCTATTTATAGAAAAATTACTCCAACAACATAAACCCAAAAATAATTGTGTTTATGGAACAATATATTTTAATAAATATATGTTTTATTAAACATAACGAACCATTTATTTCCATTAATGCCTTTAATGTGATTTGCTGAATCTATACTACTAATATCTATATCAATTTATATAAATAACATTATTTTACATCAATCCCAAATTAAAACTAGTTACTATAGTAGTCTACTAATAAATTTTCAACTTTTAAAAAAACAAAAATAATCAGAATTTAAATGAAATTTTACTTATGATCAAGAGTCGGGCAAGGTATGATTTGTTTTTTAAAAAATAATATGAAACATTAATTATACTGAAAATTATAAATTCATTTCTTTCCCTAAATTTATATTAAAATGACATGTGATTTTCTTGTAACATTAATAGTAATTTGTAAACAAGCTTGTTAATGATGCTATAAAAGATCCTATAAATGATCCTATTAATAATTCTTATAAATGACACTTTAAATGAGCCCCTCAACAATTCTTATAAACAAGTTTTTAATAATACAATAAACGAGTTGTTCATGAGCCTCAACAAACCGATTTTGGTAGTGCTCAGGTTTAGCTTATTTATTTTATGGTCCAACAATTAGATTTAAGAATCAGTCGTTTAGCTTAATAAGCTGAGCTTCCAAACTTTTAAAGAATACATTGGTTTATTTGCAACCCTATTTGTATGCTATATTTTAAAAAGTATTTAAGAAATTAAAAATTTTACACAACCTTAGCCTTCTAAAACCTATAAAAATTTAATGAGACAATATTTCTTTAGTACCATAAAGGAAGAATATGTGTGTCTAGATATCTATCAAACACAACCATTGCAAGGGTATATTAATAATTGCAAATTCAATCAAGCACATAAAAAGAAAGAAAAGAAAAGGCCCCACCATGTCGGCGAATCAAATCAAGGGCGGCATAAGCATAACCCCATCCACAAACCAAGTCTAGAGTCTAGACCGATCCATTTCAAATTCGATGGTTGAGTCGTTGACTAGCGTTTCTGTCTTTATTATTATCAACTATCAAGTTTGAAGGGTACTGAAAAGTTTTGACATTGTTATAGAAGTCTTTGAAATGGATGTGTAGGCAGCCTTTGGGATTCTTTTTCCATTCTTTTATAAAATTGAAGGTTTTTCATGTATACCCTTACAAAACTTGTATATTTACAGATACACCTCTATTATCTATATTTTATATTTTTATAGTTTCAGGTTTTATTTATTTATAAATAAATAAATATATTTAAAATACATTATCATATCATTTTATTACAGTTTTACGAATAACAAATGTGCTTGCCCGGTATGCATATGAAGATGTTATTTGTAGGACTATAAATGCAAGTATATGTTTTTAGAGGGTATATTTGCAAATTTCTCCAAATAAGGGATGTGAATTCTCATCTCATTTCTAATGAAGATCCTATATGGGTCAAATAATTAGTCAGCCTAATAAACAATTATTAATATGATAAGCATCTATATATCATTTATAATATTAGATAAAAATTGTGAAAAGTATGCCCAACACTTATTTATGTTTTAAACTATAGGTGGCAATAATCTATTTAGATCTAGTGGAATAAAACGGGTTTGGACAAAAGTTGTGTTAATGTGGGTTGAATCCGGACATTGCTTGGTTATCAAGATTTAAATCCGTGCTTTGGATCCGGACGTGAAAAATTCGGACAACCGGACTCTTTTACTTAGAATTTTAAAAACCCACAATCTTAAACCCACCTTTTTCTAAGCTTATCTTCCAAAAAAACTTGAAACATATTTTATTATTTCTAAATAAAAAGCGTTAGATATTTTTTTATGCAGGTAGTCGGGACCCGATCGGGGCATTGACTCGGCCAAGATCAGTGGTCAGGGTCGATAGGTTCGACTGGGTTGAATCAGAGGCAATAATAAAATATTAAAAAAATATTATAATAATTAATAATAATAATATAATCTATATTTTAATAATTAAAATACAGAATTACTTAAATGTGATATTTAAAACATTAATCATATATATTTTTTCTTTGATATTTAAAATATCTAAAATACAATTAAATTTAATATTTAAAATTTTAGTTTTATATACTGATTTTTAAAAAATATAAATATTTAAGAAAATCCTAATAATTCTACTCTCACAGTTAGGGATGTAAATGAGGCGAGGCGGGGGAATGGGATTCCCGTCCCCATTCCCGCTTCCCACAAGGCGGGGATTCCCGACTCCAGATTCCCGGCGGGGTAAAAAATCTCCCCACTCACTCCCTGCAGGGGATCCCACAGGGTCGGGGAATCCCGCCCCCTACCAATTTTTATTATATAAAATTCTAATAATACTATGTGTAAATATAAATATATATATATATATATATATAAAAGACCTATTTGACACTTGTCAATTTCTCATAAAAATTTTACCAATATTATTTTAATAATATTAAAAATATTGATAACATAATACTAAATTATATTATTTTTAAAACTAATTTTTTTATTATTTTTATCTCATAATATATAACAAAAATTAATTTTTTTAAAAAAATATTATATTTTTAAAGTTGATAAATAGCTTATTTTATCTAATATTAATTTTTACCTTAATTTTTATAGAAAATAAAAAAATTTATTAATTTTTTTAAAAAATTTCATATAATTATATTAAAGTACATCACACGGGAGTAACATTAATATTACTTAAAAAGTACGAAACATTATTAATAAATACCAAAAAAATATTTTTTTTTTAAATCCAAATATTTGATCCTTATAATCTTATATTCATATTGAATTTTTAAAATAAATAAATAAATAATCATATAAGTTATTTTCATATATATATATATATATATATATATATATATATATATATACATAGATGATATATCTATCTATAGTAAAATAGGGTAATCGCGAGGCAGGGAATGCCCTCCCGCCCCTCTGCGTGGAAGAGGGGTTATTTGGGGAATCCACCCTGCACTGAGCAGGTCCCCAGCAAGACGGAGATTCCACCCATTTACATCCATACTCACAGTCCCACCCTTAGAATTCCTTAGGAACTCACAAAAATAAATAAATAAATAATTAAATAATCACTTGCACACATTCACTCGCACTCTTTTTCTCCTCCCTTGCTTCGTTCGGCCAGCCCTAACTTCCTCTCACACTAGCGTTCTCTGTTTTTTTTCCCTCTCGCAGCTGCTCCCTCACTTCCTCTCGAAACCGGCTTCTTCCTCATCTCCTCCCGCCGCTCTCTCACTTTCTTTCACTATCGGAATTCTCTTTTTTTTAAAAAAAAATTTTATTTTTTTATTTACAGTAGATCCATCCGAGTCAATCGGTTTTCGAGGGTTAGTCCGCTGGTTACCCGATTTTTTGGGTCGGGTTATTTCAACACCGAGTCGAAAGGGGTAACGGACTAGCCTCATGGCCATGTCAATCCGAGTTTGACAACATTGCTTGTATGATTTGAGTTAAGTTTTGGATTGTTGACATTGGTTTTTTTACATTTAATATGAATTAAATTATTTTTTTATAATTTAATATTTGAATGAACTTAAATGTAGTTTATAGAAATCGGACAAATTTAGACATCCGGATAACCGGGTTTATTTTTTAAATAAACCAGATTTAGATGAGTTAGATTTGCCCAGATTTAAAACCGGCCTGGTCCAAACAACAAATTATTTATTTATTCTAGTAGTTATCTGAACCCAGTTTTACCGGACCCAGATTTTTGCCACCCAATTCTAAACATTGTGCAATAACAATTCTTGTGGAGCATGTGTAGCTCTGTGAATTAATTATTAATGGTGGTTATCTTGTTTAATCAGAATCATTTTTTGGTAGAAAATTTTTTATATTAAATTAATTAAATTTGGACTTCATTACCAACAGTAACAGATATTAATGTAATTAATATTAAATATTTTTTTAATTAATTTTTATATTTAATTTACTATTATTTTTTTAAAAAAAATGATATTTTCTTTTCAAATTTTCATGTGTGACTATTTTTTTTTTTCCTTTCTAATACCCTAAAAGCATCCATGTTTTAATAACTTCACTTTTCAATCCCTTATATTTTTTAAGAAATGACTCTCCTTTGGGCTAGCGAACTCAACAGGGAGCATTCATTGCTCATTGAAGTAGGGGCCTGAACAAATTTGTCTTAAAAAAATAAAGCCATTTTTTATCAAAAAAAAAATAAGAAAAAATTAATTATCTGTATTTAAGGCTATACATGAGCCGAGTCGAGCTGAGATTTGCCATGTTCAAGCTCATCTCGTCACTATTTTAATCGAACTCAAGCTAGAACCGAGCTTATTTCGAGCTTCATTTGTCGAGCACAAGGTTAGCTCGTTAAAAAATTTTGAGGCCCATTAGCTTGATTAAGGCTAGGCTATTTTTTTATTATTTATTTTTTTTATTTAGTATAGTACCATTTGAAGCTTGTTTAATAAATCATTATAAGGCTTTGCTTGGCTCGATTTGAGTTTGAGAGTCATTTTAGTAAAAGAATAATTTAAACTTGTTTATAAAATCATTAGAAGCTTGGCTCGAGTTCAAGCTCATTAAAAGCCTCATTAAACAAGTTAACAAATAACAATAATAACACAATGAATATTGGAATACAACCATCCATAATTTTTTTTATATCCATATAACATATACACAGCATTCATTTTATTCATCCATATCAACATGATCACATAAAGATTCAAATCATGCATAACATAATTAGTCTAGACATCATAATGAACCATGTTCATCAATCAAAACATGATGTAATTCAAACACCAAAGTCTAAAAGATAAAATAAAATAAAATAAAAAAATAAAAAAAGCATCACAACATGTAATGATCACATAAAGATTTAAGTTATACATAACATAATTAGTCTAAACACCAAAATAAACCATGTTCATCAATAAAGTCATGGCATAATTCAAACATCAACATAATTTAGTCTACGATTGAAAAAAAAAATCATAACATGTAACAAGGTCTTCTTGTTGTGATAATTTCTTTGCTTCCACAACTTTGGATTTCCTACAACACATAAAACATTTTTTACTATAGCTTAAAATATTACATAGTATATATACAAATTGGAATTCAAAATTTAATTTGATTACAAAAGTAAACTCAATACCTTCACTAAAGTATTTGCAAGTAGAAACTTCATTCATGGTAATAAATTTTCTTTGACTTCATCCATAACCATAGTAAAAGAAAAGAAAATATTTAATTTTGAATTTAAGTATGAAATATCAAACAATAAAGATATCCATAATTAAATTTAACAAAGGTAGAAATAGAGGAAAACTTCCTTGTTTTTCCTTTAATATAATAAAAGCTCTTAAGCCAATTAATACTGTGGTGTTTCGTTCTTTTTGTGTGTTGACTTGAAGTCTTATTCGAGCTGATTTGGTTTTTGCCTCGTAGTTTTTGACCGAGTCCATTGGAGTATGTTCGAGATTGAGTCATTTTGACTCACGCGGTAGGGCATGAGCTTGCATGCTCACTGGCTCGCCACGGGTTAAAGGTTGTGTCATCTGCGCAGAGTTGTCCGGGTAGTCCGATGGATTGTCGCACTCGAAGGCAAGCGCATGGTTGGCCTGCGCCTGCTAGATGAGCGCGGTAGGTAGGAACACGGCACACCTGCTCCCGCTGGATGGGCGCTTGGGCCTAGCCCGCACCCTGCGCCCGACTCCCACCGACAAGGTGGTCACAAAGGGTAGCATGGTGCCCTTGTGAGCTACGTGCCCAAGCCTTATTTTAAGGCTTTTTTTAGGCCTTTTTGTGGTGTTTTCTCTTCTTGGTGTTCTCCCCCTCTCTTTTCCTTTTCTCTTCCTCCCTTTTTTCCTTTGGTTTTCTTTGAAGCAAGAAGAAAGGTGGATAATCTCCTCTTCTTGTTAGTGGAGCTTCGAGATCCATCATCCTCCTCCTTGAGCTAATAGGTAAGTTTCTCCATTCTTTCTCCCTTGTTGTTTGATGGATAGATGGATCTAGGGTTAGAATAATGGTCTAGAAATCTCTTTAAACTCTAGCTGTGGCCGCTGCTAAGTTTAGAGCCGTCAAGGTCCTCATGCCCTTAATGTTTACCCATCGATCCACCTTGTGGTAACTTCGGCTTTCTGAAAAATATCCAATCAGGGTTCTATGCTTCCACCTGAATCTAGACCAATAAAAGCAGTCGGTCTTCCATAACACCTCAACAGGTTAGCTATGAAGACCGCCTACTTTCTCTTTCTATTCCTTTTATTTCCAATCTTATATATATTTCTTATGAACATGTTGCATTGTATAAGGACATAGATCCACTAGCATGTTAAAACTCTATATGCATGCTTTATATGATTGACTAGTTTCTAATTGGAAACCTTGTTGTATTTGTGACGAGCATGTTTTATCATGGTTTGGTTTTGTTGATTCCTCTGTGCTATTGTTGTACTACATTCCTTGTTTATTTTATATTCTTGATATTTGTGATCAGGATTGTGAAAATCCATTGTTTTGGTAGGCTTGCGGCGACTCGAGGGTTGAGTGGTGTGGGTGTTCCTCCTCGAGTTGTCGCTACGGTTGTTGCGTATCAATCCTACGAGATGGGGCGTGACATATCTTCTCCATAAAGTAGTGATTGCACGATATCAGTAGCTAAAGATGAGTGGTATGGCTCAATTACTCTACCATTGGTATTAAAAGAGGATTCCAAAGCCACTGTGGAGATAGGAATTAATAAAAAAAAGCACATGCCATCTTCGATAATATTTGAAACTTCAAAGTATTTGAATTTCACCATTCTATTACATTAAATTGTGATGCCTCATTTGGAGCACATATATATACTCCCTTTACTAAATACACATCCAAGTCACATTTAATATATTGAATGGTGTCAACCATCCTAATGTAATTATCAAAAGATTCACGGCCATTAACTACACCTACGCCTTCACCACTTCCACTAGTTAAATCACCACCACCACTTGGTTGAAGATTCTTTTGGCTTACATTATCAAAAGTTGATTTATGATTTTGCAACATAATTCTCATAAATCTCATAAAGAGATTCTCTCACATAATTGATATGGAAATTAACATCTTTCTTACGCATTCAAAGTGGAAAAATAATATTCAATCATCTTCATCGTGTTTCGTGGGTCTAAAATTGTCGTAATAGATATCAATAAATTAACACCTCCTTAATATTTGTTATACTTATATCTCATCGCTCTCACCATTCCTCTTATTTGTTCATTTCCAAAAGCAAGCTTCTCATCCAAAATTGTTTTAATCCTAAAAAGTTCTGGAAGAAATAAATTTGAAGTTGCATTTTCTGATTCTAAACAATATTGGTAGTCATCTTGAAAACTCTAAGAACAACACAAACTTTTTTTACTTTAGTCCACTCCTCAACACTGGGCAAATACTTGTAGTTTTCATCTCTTTGTTGGTATTGAGGAAAATCATCCTTAACTCCAAAGCAGTAGACAACATATCATATGTAGCATTCCACCTAGTGCAACAATCCAAAATCACATCTTTAAAAGGCAAATGCAATTGCTTAGTTATGTCACTTGGACATCATAAGACGTGACTGGATCATGAAAGATATTTATAAACACATTCTTGCACTTAAAAAATCACATCTTCAATTGCCCAAAGCTCATCTTTTACCAATAAATTGATTATATGTGCACAATATTTAATATGAAACAACACTCCCCCAAGCGAAAAAGCCTTTCTTGATAATTGAGGCTTTCCTTTAATAAGCATGCAACAACATCATCATAAGATGCATTATCTATGGTAATATTGTAAACTTTGTTTTCAAGCTTACAAAGCCATGAACCTTTTAAAGCTCAATCTTGAGCCGAGATTGATTGTGGGAAATTAGTTAAGTTGTGATTCAGGTTTCCAAAGTCAAAGGCGGTGAGGTGGGTTCAACCGCGGATTATCTTTGGGGATTGTTTGGATTGACTTTTGGAATGCCCATAATTGAAAATGAACATCATTGAATTTAAATATTACATTATTTAAAATATATTTTTTATTTTTTATATTTATTACAAATTTTTATTAAATATAAAATACAAACACTTGTGAGTATTTGAATAAAAAATAAAAATTTTGATTGATAAAAAAAATATAAATACAAACGTTACATTAATTAATAAATAAAAACATAACATACAAACAAATCGGATAACAAAACAACACATACAGTAACATACAACTATTAAATAGAAAACAAAAATAAATAAAAATTAAAAAAATAAAAATAAAAATAACTCATGGTATACGATTATTTATGCGTCACTATTGCAAAATTTTTATTTAGGGTCGCTTGAAGTGCATCCTATCCCAAATAAGGACATCTCAAACCGATTTGGCGCTCAACTGCTGTCATCGGTAATCTGTCAAGCACAAAGAAGCAAAATAAAAATAAAAATAAAAATAAATGGCCCCACCATGTAAATGAATCAAATCAAGCGCAGAATGGCCATCCACAGCCCAACTCTAGACCGAGTCATTTCAATTCGATGGTTGACTCGCGTTTCTGTCCCTACGCAGCCGACCTAAACCTTTATAAACATTCAATTCTCACTTCATCACCACTTTCCCTACTTTGCTACCTGAACATGCACCAATTATATATGTACACATATATTGACATATATAGTTAAAAAAAACTGTCGTATTACTTTAATACATTAACCAAAACTTTTCATACTTTTTGGAGAAATAAAAAATAATTCTCCAGCTAAAAATTAAAAAACTAAAAACTTACCTTTCTTTCACTACCCAACAATTGATTGAGATCAAGAAGACCTCTCCGGAGGAGACCGGTCAAGATCGAAACCAGAACCACTCCCCGCCGAAGTTCCGGCCAACTTCAACAACTCCCCAGTTCCACTATCCAAAGTAAACAAATCCTGCAACCCATCCCAACTCCCCTCTTTCTCCGTCCTCTCCTCACCCTGCAACCCTTCCTCAACCTCACACTCTTTGTTTGAATTGGAAGCTTCTTGATCAGGAAAAGGAAAGTTGAGCTTCGCCCGGGGTCCCCGAAACCTAATGGCGGCAGAATCATAAGCTCTCGCCGCCTCCTCTTCAGTATTGAAAGTCCCTAACCATTTCCTCACAGCCTGTGAAGGATCCCTAATCTCGGCCGCCCACTTCCCCCAAGGCCGTTGCCGCACTCCTCTATACTTATTCTTCTTATTCTTCTTCTTCTTGCCCTGTTGGCTATGTTCTTCAGCAGCGACGAATAAGTCACAGCCTAAGCATTTTTCGATGCCGCATTGGTGGCAAGTGTCACTCACTAGTAGCTCTTGCAAAGTAAACGCTTGGGTGGCTGAAGTAGTACTAGTGTCGGACACATTGCCGGAAATGACGTTGATTAGCGTTGACACCATGATTTCTAACTCACGCTCCGGTGATAGAAGATTTGAGGTTTGTTGGTGATGGTGGTAGTGTTCGTTGTGTTCCATGGTAGATATATATCGGATAAGATTGGCTGCAGGAATGAGAGGGAAGGGTGGCAAAAACGGTAGTTATATAAATGGGAGAAGAGAAGCAGTAGTGAACGTAAGATGCCGGTTGGATATTTATAGGCACGCGCATTGAAACTTTTTGTTTTTATATGTTCAGAGAACAAGTAAAAAAACGTGTTTCAGGTGTGAGAATGAAGGTGGACACGGGGTGAGTTCTGATTGGTTGGGGGTTTTGCACAGGATCTTGAACAATGGTGTGATAGGTTGGAGGTTTGCACACGATCTTCAGTAGGGGAATGCTTGGTTGGATGTTTGCATAAGGCCCACTAGTTGCCGCTGTCTGTTTGTTGGAAAACCAGGACTTTATGTCTATAAATTATGACTTTATATAAAATTTCACACAAAGGTTAAATGTTCCATGTGATTTTAATGCCGAAGGAATATAATTGTTATTTATACATCATTATCGTTTAGGATCAAGGTAAAAGTTAATCTTGGTTAGGTTATTATTATTGTTGTTGATTATAGTTACCATTTATAATTTATACTCTGATTAGTATGGTTTTTGGAAAATAAAACCGGTTGTAATTCTTAAATATGATTATTTCTTACAAAATATAATTAATTTTTAGTTTTAAAATAAAGATAATCCCCCAATAGATTAGCTTTGCAAAACAAGCCTATTTTATTTATTTTAAAACGATTTTGAATTTTTTTTGACAAATAAGCGACAAGTATTAACTATTTAAAATAAGTCAAGGATGTACATAGGCGTGGAGTTAATATTTCAACAAATTTATACTTTCAATTTATGTGGACTTTCGTGTTTAATTTTGAGTATTTTTCGAAACAAACATCCTTGGTAACTGTCACGCCCCGAACCTAACCGGGCACGTGGCAACCGCTACGACGACAAGAAGTGGGTCCCACGACGACTCCACCTTCAGGTCGTCGTAAGGCTCAATATAAACCTGTTATCACAAGTACAAAGCTAGAAGACAACATAATAATAATAAGATCACAATAAGGTTCCCTTATACTAGGGACCCTAAACATGAGTAGCATCAACAACAATACAAACCAGGGTTTTCAGATACAATCAGAAAATACAAATACATGAACACCATATAGAGGTCAAGTTTGGTGGATCCATAAAGTTTACATGCACACTATAACAAACCTAAACATGGAGCACAGATAAATCACTCTACTGCCCGCACCGCACAACTCTGTCCAACGTCACAGTCTGAAAACGAAGAAAAGGGAGTGGTGAGTAACAGATGTTACCCAGTGAGTGGTGACAGCATAGATGTAACAGAGTGATAAAGTATTTCAAATAGTAATTCCACAAGAATAATAATGTATAAAATCAATTCCAAGTATTTAACATATTAACAAGTAACACAAGTTTCATCAATAGTAAAAGCAAATAGCATTTTACAAAAACACAATAAACATAGCTCCAAAATACAGGCTGACCTAAAACAATTCCCACGCTAATCGTGGTCGCGACTAACTATGGGACCACCAAGGAGTTTTAAAACTTTTTAAAATTTTAAAAAAAAGTTGTCTTTCCTTGGTGTTGGCCACTGAGATCCCAGTGTGGTGAACTCGGGTTTCTCACATAAAAGAACCCCCTATCAATGGCTCCACGCACCACTTGTCCACGGTAAAACCAGGGTTAACCACGCCGTCTCCAGTCAGGCCGGACCGTGGAACCCCACACTGCAGTGTCGGACTAAAGTCCGCCGTCACTATCAAAACTGAATGCCACAATATAATTCTTTCCAATTTCCAATTCAAAGAATCCATCACACAATGTTTAAACCAGGAAATGTACATCAAACCATGTTCCATTTGCATATAAATACGGAAATATACATCAAATTATATCTCATTTGCATATAATTACGGAGATGCAAGTAAACATATTTCTTTCAAAATAAATAGGTATAAGCATTCTAAGTTCAACCATTTCAAGTAAATTCTTGTTCAAAATATATATTAAGGAAACCAATTTATCATCAAATTTTATGTGATAAAACACATGAAGAAATACTTTAGCACTCTTATTAAATCTATGCAATTATAAATTTAACCACTCACAGAACTAGTCGTCTCGTCCCGAGATGAGCTCACTGATCGGCGAGCTCCTTCTCCTTAGAGGACGCTTCGCCACCTAGATACAAGCAGGAATTCAAATTCTAATGAACACAAGAATGATAGCCAAAAGAAGATGCATGAAAATGCAATTATACATGTCTAATACGAAACCTTAGGGTTTTAGGGCAAAACATCGTCATTTTGGACCCAAACGACCTCAGAATGGAGTAAACCTAGTTCTAATGAGTTCAGGGTAAGAAGAGCTTCAATGTGGACCAAAGAAATACCAAAAAAGGCTCAAAACTTTCTGTGCTACAGTAACTTCGAGGTTTCTACAGTAAACCCGACCTTATACTATGGTTTTCTCCCAATTTATAACACTAAATCAAGAAATTTCTTCAACAACATTTTCACACATGAATCATAAATCATTGGCTCCAATTTAAGCCTATAAACCATCAAATCCATGGAGAGATTGAAGTTTTTATACATTTCCAAAAATAAAGAAATACTGGAGAAATACAAAATAAAAACATTGGATCTAAGGCTTACAGAATTCAGGAGTGAGGGAGGAAGGATTTCGGTATTTGAGTTCGCCGGAAATTATCGCCGGGAAAAAAAATTCTCTCTCACGTTGAGGTCGGTCGAACAAGAAACAAAGAAGAAGAAAATGAAGAAGGAGACAAGGTTGATTCCTTTTTCTCATTCATTCATTCTTTTTTATATATGTATATATATATAGAAAATGACTTAATTTCCCTCCTAATAGAAAAATCATAGAGAATGGATCCAAATGACAGAATTGCCCCCGATTTTTCACATAAAAACTACTATGCAAAAATGCCACTACTACTAAATGACCATTTTACCCCCCTAATGCAAGCATAAAAATTTAGATAGGCCCGAGGTCTAAATCAGGACAGGATACAACAGTAACAATTTCAAATTATTAAAAAAACAAAAATCAGAATCCAGCACTCACACATCCATCGGTCACCACTCATCTAAATTGGGGCACGGACAGGTTACCCGTAATTGGCAGTACTGTAAAAAATATTACAACCACTCACCAAGATTCGGCTCATGATCTCCTAGTCACCAATCAAACATCTTAACCACCCAACCTAACCCTATTTTTTGTTAAGAAAATAAAAAAACTAACACATTTTAAGAAGAACATAAAATTATTTTTCATTTTCTTTTTTAATTTATACATACTCAAAGTGGCGGAAGCAGGATGTATTGGCGGGGAAACAGGATGTATTGGAGGGGTAAATGCCAAAAGTAAAAAAAATATTGCCTGCAATATAAAATAATACGATAATATAACTTTTAATGAAAACAACCACAATCAAATACATATATCAGTAACAGTGTCAAATAAGTACTCTGCAGCATTTGAAATGGAAATATCGGCAATTAGTGGGGGAAAAATTAATAAACATGCTAAATAAACAAAATTATATATATTTATGTATAAATGTCCTAAATTTATTATTTGTTATTAATAAATGTTTCGATATTATGATAATAATTAAACAAACAAGTAAAAATAATAATTAATAAAAATTTTAATAATTTTAAATAAATAAGTATTTGAAATGGAAATATCAGCAATTTGCGGCATAAAAATTAATAAATATGCTAAATAAATGAAATTATATATATTTATATATAAATGTTCTAAATTTGTTATTAGTTATTAATAAATGTTTCGATATTATGATAATAATTAAACAAACAAGCAAAAATAATAATTAATCAAAATTTTAATAATTTTAAATAAATAAACATTTGAAATGGAAATATCGACAATTTGCGGCATATAAATTAATTAATATGGTAAATAAACAAAATTATATATATTTATATATAAATGTCCTAAATTTATTATTAGTTATAATAAACATTTCTATATTATGATAATAATTAAACAAACAAGCAAAAAAATAATAATTAATCAAAATTTTAATAATTTTAAATAAATAAGTATTTATATATTTATTACAAAAATATAAATATTATCTTAGGTCTTTATTTAAAATCGTTAACTCTCATCTTTACAATCCTGTCCTTTCCTTAATCTCTCAAGTTTAGTTTTGGTAGAATTTAAAGACATTCACATATTATAAATTACTAGTATAGATTTATTAATTATAAATAAACATTCACATATTATAGAAATAATTAAATATATAAGTGGGAATAATAATTTTTCAAAATTTAAAGAGTTAGATTTCCCAAACTCCACTCTTGATAGTCTTTATTTCTTTTTGTGTAATTGTGTGCAAGTGTCTTTTTGTATTATATTTATATATGTGTCTATCCCCACATGTTAATAATAAATATTTAAAACAATTAGTTAGGGCGAAAATAATGATTTATTAGTTAATAAATATAATCAGACATAGAATAAAAAAAATGATTAGCATGTTTAAGTGTGATTATAATTTTTAAATTTATAAGAGAATGATACTTGCAGTGTCGTGAAAATCATAAATTTAACCACTAATTCAAGGCTTAACCATAACTTGTATCTTATTAACTTGCTATGATCATTGGGAGGGGCTAAGGCTTCACCATCAACCATTCTTCATATCTTTTTCAACTCCTGTGGAAGAGGTCTCACTTAGTTCCGCCACTGACTGATACTTTTTACATCCCATTATTTTGTATTTAGTGTCAAATTATTTATTTTAATTGTTATTAGCAAAAATTATATATAAAAAAATAGATATTACTTGTCATCTTGGTGTATTAGTCAACATTATAATGTATTGTTTTTATTTGTATTATTCACCTCTGTTATTAATATTATTTAAGATGAATAGAAAAACATAATGTGTGTAATAGTAAAATCATATTATTAATTTAAACTATAATTTTTTTCAAAATTTTTTGTGTATTTTTGGGTGAAATTTCAAAAATTTTATGTATTTCTAAACATATTATTAACTTTAAATCCTAATATTCACTAAAATCTTGATGAATAAATAATTAACTTAAAATTTTGTTAAATTAATACAAACTTTTTGATCAAATGTAATTTACAAATTTTCTATTTGTCTTCATTGATATTTTAAAGAAATAAATCTAAATTACATATAAGTATTTATTAAGAATTGTTAATATTTAAATTTTTTTCTTGATTTATCATTTTCATATTTAAGAATAACTTGCATTTAAGAAAATAAATTGATAATTATAAATTTAATTATTGTGATTTATTTAAAATTATATTAAATATTTTTATTTTTAAAAATTATATTTATTGTTTGGAAAAAGAAATTCAACAATGTACTTATGAAATTTGAACTCATAACACAGGGCAATTTAATAACAACACTACTAGACTGCAAGTTATTAGTGGTACTATGTGTTTCGTAAAATATATAAAGAATTTATTACTCTTATGCTATGCAATTTTAGTTCCATGTCAGGGTAATTTATAAAAAAACATCATAATCTTTTATGCTATTAACTTTAATATTTTAAAATACAATTTTATTTTAAAAATAGTACAACTTAGTGGGCCGACCAGAGAACCGACATGTCTTGGCCTGACCCACCAGTTTTGAAAGGTGGCTGAGGCTGCATATGGGTAACCTTTAGGGGGTGACTCGGACCCGTCGGGTCCACCAGGGCCAATCCAGCATGCATGCACTGTTCGCCGATTAAGATTGGAATTTTTGAACTGAGGTCAAGCTAGTAATTAAGTGTCAGACATTCCATTCTAAACTTATTTCTATCAGAAACAATAAGCGAAAAGGTTTTCATTTGTCGTATCCTATATATTCTTTGACTTTCCCTTAAATTCAAAGCGTAAACAGCCTTGTTACAAACTGTAATCAATATATGGTCAACGCTTATTTTATTTCAATTGTAAACAGGCTAAAAGGACCTTTCCGTGTTTGTCAAACTTTTAGCATCCCTTATAAATCCTTTTTATCATTTGCGATGGTCGTAAGTGCTGACGTTTTTCTCAAAATTTATATCAATCGACAAGTGAAACTGACCTGGTTTCCTTTTTAATTTAATTATTTTTTCATAAAATTTATATTTTATTTTTATCTCCATACAAATTCCACATTTCCTCATGCAAGCTGTAATGAACTCATGTGAGACCATACATGCAGGGGCAAAACAAGAAAATTTTTTAGAGGAGCAAAATTTTTTTTATTAAGGCATAAGTAAAATAAAAAAAAACAAATAATATACTTTCACAATTTCTAAGACATTTTTTTATATTATATATATTAATTTATAAAAAATCAACAGGTCAAATAATTTGATTGTCATCATAAAGACATAGTTCTTCATTAGAATTTATGAATTATTTACTTTTTTTTTTAATATTTCTTTCTTCACTTTTATGAGTAAGAGAGAAAATTTGAGAAATTAAATATTTGTTATTTACAAAATATTTTTTAATAAATTTTGATAACTGCCCTGCATACCTTTTCTATATATATATATATATATATATGTCTGCATATATATTGTTTTATAAATTTTTCTAATTCTAATTTTAACCCTAATATGATTTTATTTTTATTATGATATGAATAAAAAAGAAGGTAATTATGATAAAAAGGGGGAGAATCTTAATCAACATAATAAAGGATACTAATATCCATTTTTAAATTTGGATAAATAAAATTAATAATAATAATGAATGATGAAACAAACCATCTTTATTCGAGGAGGTAGTTAGGATTATCAGATTTTTTTATATTTAAAAAATAATAAATCTAAAGAGCTGAACCTAAGAAAAAAAGGAATCTTTACGAAAGATGGTTAAAAAACAAGGAGAGATCGGATTTTTAAAATAAATCCGGGAGTTAAAAAAAAGTCAGGTTTATTATGATAAAAAATACTAAATAAATTAATTAATTAAAAAAAGTGAGGATAAAAAAATAATAATCCGAATAATAATCCTCATACTATATATATATATATATATATAGGATCATTCTTCTATAGACGTCCATAGATAAAAAAATCTATGGATGTCCATTATCAGCCATTTGATTCTATCGGTCAATATTAATGAACAGTAATTATTATAATAATATTTACAGTAATTACTATTTAAAATAATAACTATTCATCAATGTCGGTCTATAGAAAATATATTGTTATATATTTATACATATAGATATTCAAGAAACGGAGAATAAAAAATTTCAAAAAAAAAATGATGATGAAGAGATAATGATGATATTTTTTTTTTAAATAGTCCCTCTATTTTTCTCTCTTCCTTTTGTCCCTCTACTCATAAATGTTCCCGACTAGTCCCTCTACTTTTGAAAATGTGCCCACTTAGTTAAAAATGCTCTCAATCAGTCCCTCTTCTTTTAAAAATGTGCCCATTTAAACCCTCTAAGTGGGCACATTTTTAAAAGAAGAGGGACTGGCTGGGAGCATTTTTAACTAAGTGGGCACATTTTCAAAAGTAGAGGGACTAGTTAGAGGGAATAAAAAAAAAGAGAGAGAAAAGTACATGGACTATTTTGGTGATTATACCATATGAAATCCGCCGAAGGTCATGAAACAAGGATGGTGATAAATTAATAATAATAATAATAATAATAATAATAATAATAATAATAATTCCTGGATTTCGGGAACAAAACAACGTGTGGAACCATGATATCAGAAGAAGTGGGATCAGAGAAAAAAAATAGAAAGAGGAAGAGCAAACAGAGAAAAAAAAAGTGAGATGAAAAAATATAGAGAGAGAGAGAGAGAGAAAAAAGAGACTGAGACGAAGGGGCAAGGAAGAAGATTGGAGGAAAGAAAAGAGAGGAAATCACGATTGATGGAAGGCCGAAGAGAGGAGGAAAAAAAACGAAAAAGAGATAAAAGGAAAGAGAGCCGAAGACCAAGATTGAGGAAGTCAAGGATTGAGGTATTCAGGACCGGTCTGTCAAAGTTCAGTACCCAAAAGGATACAGTTTCAGTAACCAGAAGGAGACTAAGTTTAAAGGCAGAGAAAAGATTTTCTTCTTTCTTGAGAGAATCCTTTTTTTCCCCTTGCCCTTCATTGGGCTAAACCAAATCTATTAAAAGTTTTTCGAAAAGTTTCTCATCATGACATTTTAGTTCCAAGACAAAACAACGTTAATAAACCTAGTACTACAAAGATAATCATAAAACTGAGTATTCATCAAGGTTGTCAGACTCGACCCGGGCAATGACCCGGCTAAGGCCAGGGGTCAGGGGTCAATGGGTTCGACAGGGTCGAGCCGGGGTTAAACCGGGGTCAATAATTAAATATAAAAAATATTATAATAATTAATAATGAGCAAATATAATATTAAACTGACGCAGCGGGATATAGTTGAGGACTTGTTTAGTCTATGAATACCCAAGTCAACAACGAAATGGAAACCTAAATCCTGTTTATTCTAAGAATACCCAGGAATTTAGAGGAAAAACATATCAATTTTATTTCAAATTCAAGCTGTCTTCATAGCCCGAAGGTTTACAAATAACTAGACCAACAAGAGACACTAAAGGAGAAATAAATCGAAAATTTTCCAAAAATAGAAAATTCGCGATTGACACCATATAATAAATTAAAAACCAAACATAGCGAATGCCAAAAACGGCGTCTCAATCAGAGATCTTCAGCCCAAGATATCGATAGAGGAAATCTTTCCATAAACGGCAAAATTGCTGTTTTCGAGGCCCAGATTATGGAATTTGGCCGAAAAAGGGTGTGGCTCACGAGTTTGCACAACAAACTATGACTTTTGCTTGTTAACCTGTTTTTCATCTAATGGGGTCCTCTGATCACCAAAATTACCTCTTTAGGAAAATTACGAAAATGACCCCGCCTAGGTCATCGCATCCCACTTGTCCAGGTAGGCGCAAGCTAGCTCATCAATCAGGTCCGCATCATTCCCCCAGGTTGATTAGAATTTGTCCCCGAATTATCATCATCTGAAGAATCACCATGGTAAGGCACCAAATGTTCAACATTAAACACGTCAGTGGTTCGAACATGACTTGGTAACTTAAGTCGGTAAGTGTTGGGGTTGATCTTCTCAATAATTTCCAGCGGTCCAATCTTCTTGGCAGACAGTTTGTTGTACTCCACCACAGAGAACCTTTCTTTAGTCAGGATGGCCCACACATAATCACCGACTTCAAATTCCACATGCCTACACCTTTTATCCGCATTGTTCTTGTACTTTTCCGCAGCTTGTTCCAAGTTGGCATGTACCTTCTGGTGAAGTTCCTGCAATCCTCCCACAAAATCTTCCGCTTTCCCATGTAGTCTGGTCATGCTCGGTACTGGAAGTAGGTCCAGAGGCCCCTTGGGACAAGAAGAGTACACCACTTGGAAGGGGCTGAAGCCTGTGCTGCGGTTGACTGCGTGATTGTGGGCAAACTCAGCTTGGCACAGTTTCTGGTCCCAACTCTTCACATGCTCCCCAGCTAGACATCTCAGCAAGTTTCCCAGGGATTTGTTGACGACTTCCGTCTGGCCATCCGTCTGGGGGTGGTAGGCACTGCTAAAATTTAACTTGGTGTTCACCATCTTCCACAAACTTCTCCAGAAATGGCTCAGGAAACGAGTGTCCCTGTCAGATACAATAGAGGTAGGAATACCATGCAAACGATAAATCTCGCGGAAGAAGAGTTGAGCCACGTTCACCGCATCTGTGGTCTGCTTGCAAGGGATAAAATGAACCATCTTAGAGAAACGGTCTACAACCACGAAGACGGAATCATTACCTCGCTCACTCACTGTGTCCGGGGTAGTCCCATCACAAAATCCATGTTGACATCTGCCCAAGGTTGAGAAGGAATCGGAAGTGGCATGTACAACCCCGTATTGGTGGCCGCGCCCTTAGATACTTGGTAGATTTGACACCTCTGCACAAAGCGTTCTACCTCCTTGCGAATAGTCGGTAAGAAGTAGGAGGTTTGAACCAAGTGCAAGGTTCTGTCCCGCCCAACATGACCTTCCCAATGTAGTTCTTTGATGATGAGGGCCCGCAAACTACAATCAGGGATGCAAAGTTGATTCCCTTTGAACAAGAACCCGTCATGGAGCAAGAATTCAGTCTCCTCTCCACGTTTGACTCTTGCCAGAACACCAGAAAAATAGGGGTCAGAAGTAAGTAAGTTACTGAAAGAGTCAAATTCGGGTACCTCAACATGAATCCTGGTCAAAAGAGCCTTCCTCCTGCTTAGTGCGTTGGCTACTTTATTGGTCACCCCCAATTTGTGCTTCACCACAAAAGTAAAACGCTCCAAATAGGCCACCCATGAAGCATGCCGTGCGGACACCTTATCTTGCCGATGTAGATGCTTCAGCGCCTCATGATCAATGTATAGAATAAACTCCCTGTGGAAAAGATAATGGCGCTAATGCCTGACAGCCTGCACAACGGCGTAGAACTCCACATCATATGTGCTATACCGCATCCTAGCACCTGATAACTTCTCGCTGAAATAGGCGATGGGTTTGTTGTTCTGACTCAAGACCGCTCCAATCCCTATCTTGGAGGCATCCGAATGCAATTCGAAAGGTTGGTGAAAATCTGGTAACACCAAAATTGGGGCCGAAGAGAGGCGCAACTTAATCACCTCGAACGCCCTTTCCACCTCCTGAGTCCATAGAAGTCTCCCGCCTTTCATGCAGTCCGTTAATGGGGCCATGATACTGCTGAAGTGAGGAATGAATCGCCTGTAAAATGATGCCAGTCCATGAAAGTTGCGAACCTCCGTGATAGTGGTGGGTCGTGGCCAATGCCTCACTGCTTCCACCTTGGATTCATCCACCTGCAGGCCTTCTCCAGAAATGACATAGCCAAGGAATGATACCCTCGATGTCATAAAGACGCACTTCTTGGTTGTGGCGAAGAACCTCACCCTGCGAAGAACTTCAAGAACTTCCCGCAAATGCTCCAGATGGTCCTTGGGGTTAGCACTATAAATTAAAATATCATCAAAATATACAACAACACATTTGCCAATAAATGACCTCAAAACCTGGTTCATCACCCGCATGAAGGTGCTGGGTGCGTTGGATAGCCCAAAAGGCATCACGAGCCATTCATAGAGCCCTTTAAGTTTTTTGAACGCCGTCTTCCACTCATCTCCAGACCTTACTAGGATTTGGTGGTATCCGCTCTTCAAGTCCAGCTTGGTAAACATGGCCGCCCCGGTCAGTTGGTCAAGAAAGTCATCAAGGCGGAGAATGGGGAATCTATACCTGACCGTAATCTTATTGATGGCGCGGCTATCTTCACACATACACCAGGAACCATCCTTCTTTGGTGTCAAAAGGGCTGGAACCGCACAAGGGCTTAAACTTTCTTGAATATGCCCTTTGGCCAATAACTCTTCTGCTTGTCACCGCAGTTTTTCATGTTCTGTTGGGCTCATCTGATAGTAGGGCCGATTTGGAAGAGCCGCGTCGGGCTCCAAATCAATCTGATGCTGGATATCTTGCAATGGTGGCAGTTCATCGGCCAGTTCATCAGGGAACACATCCTTGAACTCGTCCACAATTGGTTTTGCAATATGTGGAATAGCTTCCTCCACTGCAACTCCCTTCCCTATCAGGGCAAACACCACATCTGACTGTAGAATTTCCAACTCGAACTTTGCCAAGGTCAATAGATTGGTACTATCCCTAGTTGGGCTGGTGTGGGTGGTGTCCCTACTAGGTAGTAACACAATCTTGACTCCATCCTTGGTAAAACTGTAAGTGTTAGTTCTTCCATTATACACAACGCTCCTATCGTATTGCCATGGCCGCCCAAACAGCAGATGACACGTATCCATAGCAACTACATCACACCAAATTGTGTCCTTGTACTTTGATCCAATAAAAAGGAGATCAAAGAACGCTGAGACACGGTCACTGCACCTACTTTCTTGAGCTATGCAAGCTTGTAAGGCCTAGGATGCTCCTTAGTCACAATTCCCAATTTTTGAATGACTGTTGCAGAGACAATGTTCTCACAACTTCCTGCATCAATCACAAATCTACATACCTTACCAGAGATAGTACAGGTAGACTGAAAGATGTTCGTCCGCAACCAATCTTCCTCAGTGACCCGGGGTGTGAGGCAAGATCACCTTACAACCAATGCAGTACCCACATCTCCTCCGATAACTTCCTCATCATCGGGTTGCTCTTCTATTGCCACCTCTTTATCTTCCTCTTCAGAATCTACTGCTTCAACGAGAAGGACCTTTTTACCGGCAGACTTCTTGCATTCAGATAGCCGATGGCCCGATTCTCCACAGCCAAAACACCGAAACATGCTGCTGCTGCCTGTTTTTCGGGCTGGGCAAGCACCCACACACTGCTTTCTTCAGCATGACTCACGCCATTAGGGGAATTGCTGTTGCTAGCACCACTGCTATGCATCCCAGAAACACTAGGATTACGCCTTCTTTGCTTCTCTACCTGTAGCGCCCTCTGATGTGTTGTAGAAACAGAAACAGGATCAAACATGTTAACAGTATCCTGAATCTGCATCCTCAACCCTCCAATATAAAGCGCCACCAACTGATCCTCCGTCTCCTGGATCTCGTTCCGGGCCACAATTTGGTAAAACTCTGTAGTGTAATCATCAACCGACTTGGTACCCCGCCTCAAGTTCTCGCGACCTTTGATACATCGCCTCTAGAAGTTATAAGGAAGGAATTGCGTGCTCAAATGCTTCTTCATCTTCTCCCAGTGCATGATCTTCGGCTTTCCCAACCGGGTTCCGAGTCAACTCGATTCTGTCGCCACGATGCCGTGGCTCTATTCCAAGCCTAGTAGCCACCAAAGGCACGCTGTGTCTTCCTGCACGCCTTTGAATTCCAAGATCTCCTCCACAATCATCAACCAATCGAGGAACTCCTCTGGTTGTAGGCCTCCATGGAATTCAGGAATCTCGGTGCGCATCCCGGGTCTCCCATCGCCTCGATCGTACTCGTAGGGCCTCGCCTCGTATTGAGTTATCTCTTCACCGTAACCAACATTAGTTTGGGTAACGTTTGGTACCTTGTTATTTATCATCGCCGCCATCCTTTGGGTCATCACCTCCATTATTCCCTCAAGTCGTTGATCTATCAATTGCACCAACCTTTGCTCCATTTAATTCATCTGGTCACGCTCATAAACGTCTTGAAGGTTCTGCTCACGCGTAGGTGTCATGTCTCCTCCAAGGTCGAACGAAGCTCTGGTACAAACAGACGCAACAGGATATAGTTGAGGACTTGTTTAGTCTATGAATACCCAAGTCAACAACGAAATGGAAACCCAAATTTTGTTTAGTCTAAGAATACCCAGGAATTTAGAGGAAAAAATATATCAATTTTATTTCAAATTCAAGCTGTTTTCATAGCCCGAAGGTTTACAAATAAATAGACCAACAAGAGACACTAAAGGAGAAATAAATCAAAAATTTTCCAAAAATAGAAAATTCGCAATTGACACCATATAATAAAAATTAAAAACCAAACATAGCGAATGCCAAAAAGCGACGTCTCAATCGTAGATCTTCACCCCAAGATATCGATAGAGGAAATCTTTTCCATAAACAAGCAAAATTGTCTGCTTTTCGAGGGCCCATATGATGGAATTTGGCGAAAAAGGAGTGTGACTCACAAGTTTGCGTAGCAAACCGTGTTTTTTTGCTTGATGACCTGTTTTTCCATCTAATGGGGTACTCGATCACCAAAATTACCTCTTTAGGAAAAATTACGTAAAATGACCCCCGCCTAGGTCATCGCATCCCACTTGTCCAAGTTGGCGCAAGCTAGCTCATCAATCGAGTCCGCATCATAAACCCATAATTATATTATAAAAAAACCTACTCAAATTTGATATTTAAATTAATAAATTACCTTATATACAGTAGAGTTTTCTAATTATGTCATTTATTTTTACATTTTTTAAATATTTACAAATTTAATATATTAATATATAATTATCGAACTTCTCTCGGTGTTATTTATTTATTTATTTGTTTATTGGTTGATTTTGTTAAAATAAATAAGAAATTAATTCACCAATTCTTATATCTCAATTGAGTTTTTATTTTGTTTTAAATTTTCTTATATTTTTTATTTAATTAGAATACTTTAATTTTATATTTTATAATAAAATTACACTCATTTATTGTTTTATTTTCTTAATAAATTAAATTTTTAGAAAGTATTTACATAACACATTGATATATTTTATTTTAAAATGTTAATTTTTGTTGGTATGTTTATGATATATATATATATATATATAATGTAATTCTATTTATTGATTATAAATTATAAATTAATATTAATAAATATACACGATTTTGTGGTTTCTAATGAGAAAATAATAATAAATTATTAAATATTGTAAAAAAAAATTAAACATTATGACCCGATTGACTCGGCCGGGTCAACCGGTTCGGGTCATCGGGTTAACATCGGGTTTTTAATTCCCGGGTCAATGGGGTATATCCGGGCCGACCACATGGCGGGTTCCTGATTTTTCCGGTTGAACCGGCCGGGCAGGTCCGGGTCTGACAACCTTGGTATTCATTGGGCTGCAGTGACTGTGAGAGATCTCCCAGCTCCTTTAATGCTGAGTGGAGAAGCATCCATGCTATTGGTTTGATGACAAGTCAACCTGCCTTTTTCTTCTCCACATTGCGCCCCTTATATTGGTGATCAGTCAACCTCTTCAAAGCCAGTTTCAAGCACCTTGCAACACCCTTCCTTGCTTGAAACCTCTTTAACTCTCAATTGTGTTCTCATATAATTATGCTTCTTCACTGGCAGAGATTTTGTGAGAATATCAGCCTTCTGATCTTCGGATTTGCAATATGTTAACACGATTAAACCATCAGTGACTAAGCCACGAATGAAATGAAAACGAATGTCGATGTGCTTTGTCCTCCCATAGTGTGCGGGGTTCTTTGCAATTTCTATAGTAGACTCGTTATCACACCACACTTCAATGGCTTTTATCACCCTTCATTCCACAATCCTCTAGCATTCTTCTCAACTAGATTCCTTGACATGTTGCGATGAGTGAGCAACATATTCAGACTTTCGGGTTATGCTTAGAGCTGTCACCTCTTGCTTCTTGGAACTCCATGAGATGGCCCCTGAACCAAGATCAAAAACCATCCTTGAAGTGCTGCGTCTGTCATCTATCGAGCCTTCCCAATCACTGTCACTGTAACCCCTTAGCTTCCACTCTTCAACTTCATTATACTTTATTCTAAATTTGGTTGTCCCTGCTATATATCTCAGCAGATACTTTGCAGCCCTGAGATGTGTTTTGGTAGGTTTGCTAACAAACCTTGAGAGTAAATTCATAGTGAAGGCAATGTTTGGACGTGTGTGTGTTAGATACAACAACCTTCCAATCAAGCTTATGTAATCCTTTGAATCAGCATCTCCTGAATTGTCATTGCTTTGGAGTTTCTCACTTTGCATTTCATAGGTGTGCAAACCGGGTTACAATGTTGCATCCGAAAACAGACTTCAACGTCAACTCCGCATATCTCCTTTGAGTAATGAAAATTTCTCTTTGATTTTGTTTCACTTCCAATCCTAGGAAGTAATTTAATCATTTCCCCAAATCCGTCATCTCAAAACAGTCCTTCATTTCTTGCTTAAAAACTCTCCACCATTGCTTGAGATGAACTCAAATAAATAATATCATCCACGTAGATGCTCACCAAAATCAGGTTACCATCTCCATCACTCCTTTTATATAGAGGATATTCATTTGCACTTCTAATGAACCCTTTGCTCCGAAAATACCTGTCAATTTTTGAGTACCAAGCTCTAGGAGCTTGTCTCAGACCATACAGGGCTTTTCTCAACTTGAGCACCTCGTTCTTTTCTCCTTCCTTCTCATAACCAGTTGGTTGTTCAACGTATACCTCTTCAAGTATTTCCCCATTCAAAAATGCCGACTTGATATCAAATTAATAAACCGGCCACCCTTGTTGAGCTGCCATAGCAAGGAGAAGACGCACGGTCTCCATCCTAGCCACTGGTGCATAGATTTCATGGAAATCAACCCCTGCTTGTTGAGTGTAGCCCTTTGCGACCAAGCGGGACTTGTGTCTTTGAACTCTTCCATCTGAGAGATACTTGGTCTTATACACCCACTTTAGCTGCACAACCTTCTTGTCATGAGGGAGATCAATCAATTCCCTTGTGCCATTTCGGTCTATTGCATCCATCTACTCTCTCATTGCTTCTCTCCACACCTCAGTCTTCACTGCTTCTTCATATGTGGTTGGGTCACAGACATTTAGAGCAAATGTGCAGCTCTCATAGATGTCCTTCAACAATTTCACCTTTCTCACTAGTGATTCTCCAACTTGATCAATATCATGATCAATGTCATCTCCTGCCTCTCCTTCTATATTAACTGCATCATCTTCACCAATTTGAATTGTTGGAGATGAACTGAGACTCGGGCAAACGTCTTCACTTGAACAACATGCGTCTGCAGCTGAGTCTTCATAGAGAATCAGTGGAGAGTGCCATAGTCTTTGACCTAGAATTCCAATCCCAACCTGCACCTTCGTTAAATATTACGTCTCTACTAATAATAACCTTAGATGTAATGGGATTATACAGCCGATATGCCTTAGAATCCAGGCAATATCCAATGAACACACATCTTTCAGATTTTGTGTCTAAATTTTGCAGTTTATTTGAGGGAATTAAAGCATAAGCTATGCATCCAAAGACCCTGAGATGACTCACCTTGGGGTTGCAATTATGCCAAGCTTCATATGGTGTCAAGTTTCTCAGAGCACTAGTAGGTGATAAATTGATGAGATGCACAGCTGTGTTCACTGCTTCTCCCCCAAAAACAATTTGGCAACCTTCTCTCCTTCAACAAAGCTCTGGCCATGTTCATAATGGTTATGTTCTTCCTCTCTGAGATGCCATTCTGTTATGGTGAATATAGAGTAGTGAGCTTCTTGATGACTCCGCAATCCTTACAAAAAGAATTGAAGTCATTGCCGGTGAATTCTTCTCCTCTATCCGTGCGCAACACCTTGATCTTCAAACCTGATTGAGTTTCCACCATCTGTTTGAATGTTATGAAAGTTTGTGGTGCCTCATATTTTTGCTTCAAACAATAGATCCAACACACCCTGGTGTGATCATCAATAAACAACAAGTAATACTTGTTGCCACCTAGAGAACTCGTCTGCATAGGCCCACAGATGTCAGCGTGAATCAATTGTAGAGGAGCACGAGCACTTCCCCCGGTCTTTGCTTGAAAGGATTTCCTCACTTGCTTCTCCATGTCACAGGTTTCACATTGATTCATCTTACCAATGTTGCCAAGCGCCAACACTAATTCACTACTCTTCATACTCCTTAATGCATCAAAATTCAGGTGCCCAAGCCTGAGATGCCATAACCTTGTTGTTTCCTTCACACTCATTGCAACATTTGCATGCCCCACGTCTGAGACATTGAGTGGATACATGTTATTTCTTGTCCTAATTATCCTCGCCATTATGTCACCAGTTTTATCACTACGAATCACGCACCCACTTCTTGCAAATGTCAGTGAGTACCCGGTGTTTGCAAGCTGGCCAACACTCAGGAGATTGTGTGCCAACCCCGGGACATCTCATACACCATGCAATAGCTTGGTCCTTCCTCAGATGCGTGAGTGACACTGTTCCTCTCCCTTGAACAACCATCTCCTTATTATCTCGAGCCCTTTACATTGATCTTCTGGGTTTCATCAAGGTTTGAGAATAGCTCCCTTGCACCGATCATGTTATTGGAGCATCCGTTGTCCAATAACCACACCGATGTGACCTTCTCACCCTCTTCACACACAGCCATGAATAGATTGCTTACATCTTTCTCCTCAGTGACCATTGTAGCTTCCTTTTCTGTGTTCTTGTCTTTATACCAATAGTCCATCTTCATGTGGGCCAAACTTCTTGCATATATGACATTGTATGTTCCCTTTGTAACTCCTTTGTTCACCTTGTTGTTGATAATTCTCACTAGATCGACCTCTTCCTCTGAATCTCCCTAGAGAGCATCCTCTTCCTCGACCTCTTGAATCAAACTTTTCTTTGTCTTTGCTTCCTGTCGCTTCACCCTTGACATGAAATGCTTTTTCTTCCTTCTCGGGCTGGTCATCGACTTGTCTCGATAGCTCTAGCTTCGTGAGCAAACAGCGAACCAATCACATCTTCCATTGTGAGTTTGGTGAGGTCCTTGGACTCCTCGATGGCGATCCACGACATGGTCAAATTTGGGTCCTAAGCTCCTCAGCGACTTCCCAACAACTATAGCTTCGAGATAGTGTCTCCCAAGCTCTTCATTTTGGTTTGCCACCTCTTGAACCCTTGTAATATAGCTCTGAACTCCTTCATTCCCTTTTATTCTGAGATTCTCAAAGTCCTGTCTCAGTGTTTGAAGCTTGACAGCCACCACCTTCGGGTTCCCTTGAATGACCTTTTTCAACGCAGCCATGCCTCAGTAGCTGTGTTCGCTGAAGCAATGCGTGCAAGAATGGGCCGTGAGAGAGCTTGCTGTATGAAGAACAGCGCCTTGGCATCCTTCTTCCTGTTCTCTCTTACTTTGGCTTCATCTTCCTTCTCTGAAAAACCCTTCTCTATAAGCTCCCATAGGTCTTGTGATCTAAATAGAGTTTTCATCATGAGACACCAAAGATCATAGTTTTCCCCATCAAAGATGGGCATAGCTAGTCCTGAAATCCCTCCTGGTGTATTGCTGCCGGATGCCATGGATGTTTGACAAGAACTGGCTCTGATACCACTGTTCAGGATCGGTCTGTCAAAGTTCAATACCCAAAATGATACAGTTTCAGTAACCAGAAGGAGACTAAGTTTAAAGGCAGAGAAAAGTTTTACTTCTTTCTTGAGAGAATCCCTTTTTTCCCCTTGCCCTTCGTTGGGCTAAACCAAATCTATTAAAAGTTTTTCAAAAAATTTCTTATCATGACATTTTAGTTCCAAGACAAAACAACGTTAATAAACCTAGTACTATAAAGATAATCATAAAGCTGAGTATTCATTGGGCTGCAGTAGGGGTGAGCAAAACCGGATCGGATACCCGGTTTAAACCGAATCGGATATCGGATATCCGGATCCAAATTTAAGTTTCATCTACTCAATGGATTTTTTTTATATAACAACATCAACATTCATAAAAAAAAAAATAATAAAAAAATAAAAAAATATGAGAAACTTGTAACTTATAAAGAGGATTAAAACCTTACATTATTCTCCCCACAAAAAAAGTCAAAAACATAATAAAGAGTTTCACCAATCTTAGGGCTCTGTTTGGATACCACTAAATTCCATAGGAATGGTAGTGGTTCCTATGGAATTTAGTGATATGTAGGAAATCACAATAAAAGGTGTTTGGCTACTATTTTTCATAGTGTAAAATTCATGTGGAATCATAGGATTCCATAGTATTTTTTTAAAAAGAGGAGTGCCATCAAAAATATTTTTCTCCCTTTGTTTTTCGGGTTAAAGAACTGCGTCCCTCACGCCTTTCTTTCCCATCGCCCGCTCCAATGCCTTCTTCCCCCATCGGCCGATCGAACACCTTCTTCCCATCGCCGTCTCCGACACATTCTTCCCATCACCCGCTCCGGCCCCGGAACTGCCAATGAAGTCCCTGCGGTTTTCCTCTCATCGGGATCTCGTCACTGGTGGCTTCTCCGGAGGTGTGTGAAGATATTTAAAGAAAAGCAAAGCGATCTCGCCGCCGCTTCTTCGTTTCCGGCCCGAGCATCCTCGTCCTCTCCAGCGATCTCGGTCCGTGCCCTTCACTTCTCTTGATCTCTGATCTCTGATCTCTTTCTTGGTTCTCGGGAATTCTTTTGGTGTTGATGCTTCTGAGATTGGCTAGGGTTTTTGTTGCTTTATCTTTTTTGTGTTGATTGTTGGATGGAAGGATCATTGAGTTGGTGTTGTTTTTGAGGGCTTTGGTTCCCGGAACACGCGTGGTGCCACCATTGCGAATTTCCAACGAGTGTTTGCAAGGTACATGGATTATTTATCTTTCTTCTTCTTTTTTTTTATGAATTAATTGTTTTTTATTTAGATTTATTTGGAGTTTTGAAGACAGTGATGAAATTGTTGGTGATTTAGTTTGGGTTTGAGCTTGAGTTTATGAAGTCTATTATTTCTTGAGATTATTTTTTTAAAAGTGTTTAGATGGTTCTCATTTGTTTTTTAGGTTGAATTAATGATGTTTTGTTTCTAGTTTATGGTACCAAGATTTCCTTGACATTGGACAAGGCACTGGTTTCTTGAGATTCTAATTATTTGTAATTTTTCGATTATGATCTCATTGACGTTGAACAAACCATCCTTTTCTTGATATTATATTAGAAGCCGTGTGTTGATGGTGATCATGGGTTTTTTTTTTATTTATGAATCAGTTTTTTTATTTTGATGGTTCTTAGTTTTTTATTATTTTCTTGCATTATTAAAGAACATTTAAGTGGACAAAGAACACACAGCATGGAGTATAATCCAAAACCGGGTTCCAAGACCTTGTTAATGAAAATTGCTTTGAAAACTCAATCTTGTTTTCCCTGAATGAATGCCTGCTTGTCACTGATACTCAAAATGAAAACAATTCCTAGCCCTGATGATTCCCTGCAAACCAAATACTAACAAACACTGCTCACATATTATTATTATTATTATTATTATTATTATTATTATTATTATTATTATTAAATGATGATTGAGACGCTTGGAAGCAGAGGAAATGAACATCTCTGAAAACATAACATAAAAAATAAAATAAAATAAGAAGAAGAAGAAAAAGATATCAAGTGGTTCATTACAATTAATGAATTGCAGAGTGGAAGTATGGCTTGGCCTTTTAAGAGCATTAGAAGACATATCCCATCCCTTTATTTTTCCTTGCTCTTTAAAGAACATTTAAAGAATGAATGAGTTTTGACTTGATACGGATGTTGATTCTTGATTGTATAGATTTGAATTCTCAGTTATTGTTTGCAAATTTATGTACTAGATTCCTTTCTAAATTGTATTAAAATTTCACCCTTTTTTTTCGGTCTGTTATACATATATGTCTTACTTAATGCCAACACTGAATTAGCATTTTTATCATATGCTCTGATTGTCATGTTAAATCTGTATAAAATTAACTTCAAAAGCTGTTGATCAACAATAAAACTCACAAAGAAAGAACTCCAAAATTAGGGTATGATAAGTTAGCACACACATGATATAATTAAATAGATCAAAAGTAAAAACATTTACATAATTAAAGTGAATAGAATTTTTGGCCATTGCATGACACGATAATAGATTTTCTGAGAGAAGAAATTAACACAATTTACATGCACATGTTTTGGAAATGTTTGTTGAGCCACACAATCTGAAATTACTATACAAGGACGAGGAATCATCGGACAAATATCGATGTCAGGAAGTGAAAAACCCCTTCAAGCAAGCAATAAGAATTTCCCAAATTTCCTTTATCTATATGTTAACAATCTTCATTAATATGAAAAGTCATGCTTGATTGCCTATAGTGAATAGTGAAATTTTATAAATAATGGCATCCATTTTGGCTTTGTACTATAGATGGCAACTCAAGAGAAGACCGACACAAGGGCTAAATGGAATGAAAATCATAAAGGCTCATATAGTGAAATTGTTAGGTGACTATAATGTTCCAGCGTACTGCTCGCAAAATGGATGGACTAAAGAGGCATGGAATAGAATATTGCGTGACATGGTAACGAAACTCCCCAATTTAAAATGCATTGTTGTACAAGTTAAAGCATTAGAGCAAGAGATGAAAAAAATTTACAAGCTTCTGAAGGGGTTTACCGAATTGAGTGGCTTTGGATGGGATTATGAAAAAAATATGGTCGAAGCCACTGAAGAAGTTTGGGCACCACTACTCGAGGTATATATTTTTATCACATAATTTACAAACTTTATGCAACAATTTATGTTAATCATTTTCACCAAAATATGCCGAGAAATAAAGAAGCTAGAAGATGGCATAAAAAACCCTTTCCATATTTCACAGTACTGCAGGAGATTTATGAGGGTAAGAAAGTGTTGTTTACTAATTTTTGCTTTAAAGATTTGTTCATATACTTTCTAATAATTTGTACATTTATTACACAGGGAGATATGTAGAAGGAAGACGCTCTCGTGATGTAGACTATTATGCAAATGTGCCAATGGACACTCCATCTCCAAGCATTCCGGCTCCAAATGATCCCATCCAATCATTGTCTACACCCGAAATAGAGATAGAGGATCCTAATTTTGTACAAGTGGAGCCTCCATGCAGTCAACCAAATATTTCACAACCCCAAAACTCATGTAGTGCAAGCCGGCAAAGGTTAGGGGATGAAGTGAAAAGAAGGAAAAAGGACCGAAAGCGAAAAAATGTTCAAGAGTCATTATTCAAACAATATATAGATATGCGTCGAGCTGAGACGGATAGATATATTGATGCTATGAAAATGAACCGGGTAGAGGAGAAGCACACCATTGGAGAATGCATGGCGGCATTTAATGCGTTGTGTGATCAATTTCCAGATGAAGATTTTTTAAAATTACAACATTGTTTAAAGACAAGGATAATCGTGAAATCTTCTTGAGTCTCATCAATGAAGAACGGAAAGTGTTGTGGCTTCGGCAAATGATTAATTAAAAACAATGTTATGTTCTATGTTTTTAATATTTAGTTACATGTAAAACGTTATGTTTTATGTAAGACGTTATGTTTAAATGACTTGAAACTTTTATGTAAGACATTATGTTTATGACATGTATTTATTTGTTTGAGATATACTTGTTTATTTGCTGGCAGGTTTTTGAATTATTTGTGGCTATCTTATTCCTTAATAACAAGAAAAAAGATTTTATAAATAAGGCAACATTGATAAAGTTACATACTGATAATTGCAGCCCCAAAATAAAACAACATCGATAAACTTACACATCGATTAAGTTACATTTCTACGATAGTTACAGTAATCATTTTGATATGTATCATCTCCATTTGGGACAGTAACTTCGTCAGCTGCATTACTGATTTCTTCAATTTCATCGGTGCCATTGTGTATACGTATGAAATTATGCAAGACACATGCAGCGACTACTATATCAGTTTGGGAATCTATTGGATGAAAGGTTGCAACTTTAAGTATAGGAAATCTCATCTTCAAAACACCAATAATGCGTTCAACATGATTTCTCAATGAAGCATGTCGCAAATTAAATAGTTCTTTGTAATTACTTGGTCTACATCCTGCCCGTCCTTGCTCCTGTAAGTGATAACGCACACCTCGGTATGGAGCAATAAATTTTGGAGTATTTGCATATCCTGCATCCACTAGGTAATATTTATTTGGGGGGACATGGAAGCCTTGGTCGATTGAATGCTGAAGTATTCTAGCATCAGAAGCAGAACCTTCCCAACCAGCTCGAACATATACAAAACGTAGGTTAAAATCGCATGCGACCATGACATTCTGGGATAATGTTTGTTTCCTATTTCTGTAAGGATCTTGCAAGGCCAAAGAAATAGTGATTGGAACATGTGTTCCATCAATAGCACCGATACAATCCTAAAATAAAAAACCAATAAGATTTGTTAAGAGAATATATAAAAAAGCAAATACTAAATAAAAAATATGTATAAAGATTTCTAACCTTGAAATATGGAAAAAAAAATGTCTATTATTCTGGATAACTGGTGATGTAATTATTGGTGGCAATTCTATATATGTAGTCGCAAGAGTAGTAATAGCTTCAAGCACTTTTTTAAAATAACGGCTAACCGTTTTTGCTGAATGTTGAAAACGTTCTTGCACATCACGATTACTAGCGTTGTGCGCAAGAGTGTACATGAACATTGCTAGTTGTTCCTCAATTGTAACCCTTTTCGAGCTTCGAAGAAGAAATCTTTCTCTTAAACAATTAGCAAGTGCTTGAAATATACGAGGCTCCATACGAAATTCACGCTTACAACGTGCGTCATGACCTTCAAGAATTTCTTGAACATATGCATCGCCTGTTAATATTGATGTATGACAAGGCCTAGTTTCTGAACTTACACAAAATAAACTTGGTAAAATGGCGGTCATGAATTCGTCATCATCGTCATTAAGCTTTCTCCATTGATCCAGATCCATATTGAAACAAAAGAGTTTGAGACGTACAGATTTAAGATGAAGAGAGATAAGTTTACAAATGACATAAGAGTGTTGGCTTTAAATAGAGAGATTGGTAACGGCTAGTTTTTAAAAAACTCCAACGGCTAGTTTTTAAAAAACTCAAACGACTAGTTTTTTTTTAAACTCTAACGGCTAGTTTCATTTTCAAAATTAAAAATTTCTATAGAAAAATTCCTGCGCACATCCAAACACTGATTTTGTAGGAATTTTTTTCCTGTAGTAAATTACGTAGGAATCATTTCTGAATCTATGGAATAAAAATTCCCTCTGAGAAAAAAATTTACTATACAACCAAACAGGACCTTTAGACATAAAGATTTGGAATTTTTCCTTTTACTTTTAATCCTAGAAGAGTTTAAATTTATTAATATGTATATATAATATAACTATATATAAGTAACTCTTTAAGTATTTAAACGAGGGATTTTTATTTTTCTACTTACACCCTTGTAAAATTTTTAAATTTATTAATATATATAATAAATTTAAATTTTATATCAGTCTAAAAAGTAAAAAGAAAAAAATTTATCTTCAAGGGTTTAAATGAGGGATTTGGATTTTAAACTTTTTAAACCATATAAAAATTTAAATTTATTATATATCTAATTATCTATCTATATATAATTATATATATAAGCGAATATATTAAAACCGGATCGGATTCGGATACCGGGTTTTTAATTTCTCCCGACCCGTATCCGATCCGGTTTTCACCTTAAAAATTCGGACCGAGTGCCGACCCTCTTTTTCGGATCGGGTATCCATTTGGGTAAAAACCGGATATCGGATCGGATCATCGAATCGGATGCTCACCCCTAGGCTGCAGTGACGGCGAGAGATCTCCCAGCTCCTTTAATGCTGAGTAGCTCCTTTAATGCTGAGTGGACAAGCATCCATGCTATTGGTTTGTTGACAAGTCAACCTGCTTTTTTCTTCTCCACATTGCGTCCCTTGTATTGCTGACCAGTCAACCTCTTCAAAGCCAGTTTCAAGCACCTTGCAACATGAGGAAAGGAAGAAGATCAAGCAGGTCATGCCCAAGAAATTTTATATGCTTACATTTGTACAGAAAAAAATGAAAACATTCAATTGAATGAAAGACATGCATGAACCACGTATGAGTGCATGAAAGCCCATCACTCTTGTCATTTAATGCATGCTTTTTTTATTCTCCATGCATGCAGTGGGTTGAGTATATTGCTTCCATGTTCATGCCATAGCTAGCTCTTCTTGTGTTGACATATATATGTGCATGGTATTTCTCTGGATATATTCCTTTCAAATCTTGCTTTTCTTCCTATTTTATGCCCTATCCTATTAATGATGAAGCAACAAGCCTTCTTTTGTTTTGAAAGCTTTTCTCTTCATTGTCACTCCACCATGCATCTTAAGCAACTATGTCCATGTATTTTCTCTTACAGAGATATTTCTTTTGGAGTCTTAGAGGGATGTAGTGATCTTGATGATAATGGTTAGGTGAGGCTCGCTGACATAAACTAACAAATCAAAGAAAATTGCCCCACTTAAATTAACCCAAAAATGCATAAGCCTAAAGATGTCATAGGTACGTACTTGTTTGATAGCATGCCATGCGTCACCATTGAGATGTATGTCCAGAAAAAAATAAAACAGTGATGATATGGTGGTGCATGTTTTTAACAAGATAAAATGGAAAATTGATTCTCTTGAATAACTTAAACATGGTTACTGTAATTGCTTGTTATACTATCATATTCAGTAGTTATAAAGGATCATCTCCTACTTAACTAGTTGTTTAATTCAATAATTTGATCATTGAAAACAAATAGCCTTTTCATTGCTATATATGCATGGTGTCCGCCCAATTCTGTCCTGGACTAGGATAGGTTATGATAGGGCTATGAATCTCATGTTATTGATTATAGACCAAAAAAAGTCTTCTACAAAACTAAGAATAAAAAACCGTGAATAAAGATGTCTAAACAAGAAATGCTAGGAAAATGATGAAACAGACAAAAATTAGGGCTAGTATGAGAAATTGATAAGAAAAAGTTCAAGGGTTATTCGAAAAAAGAAAGGTGAAAATAATAATAATAATAATAATAATAATAATAATATTATTATTATTATTACATTAAGTTATTATTTTTATTATCATTGGTGGGTTCATTATCATTATTAATAACAAGGTATAATAGTAACTTAATTAAAACTCAAAGAATGTCATTTTAGTAATTTACCACATCTAAAAACTTTGCTAAAAATACATATCCAAACAACTTCATACATAAAAGTACTTATGTATTGTCTTATCCAAATATAAATTAAAAGCACTTATTTTTTTTAAAAAACATTCTTGAAAAAGTGTTTTTATAAATTTTAAAAAAATATATATTTTTTTTAAAGTCAATCCCAGCAAACCCTGATCAAGCACATAGAAGACAAAGGGTGAAAAAGAAAAGGACCCACCATGCGCAGCATCACCATCCACAAACTAACTCTATAGACCGAGGCATTTCAATTCGATGGTTGACTCGCGTTTCTGTCCTACGTTGCCAAACTTACCTTTATAAACATTCAACTCTCACTTCATCGGCACTTTCTCTTCTTTGCTAAACATGTCCCAATCATATCTATAATTATATATAGTTAAAAAAAAAGGCTCATATTACTTTAATAAATTAATAAAAAAATATCATACTTTATGGAGAAATAAAAAATAATTCTCCAACTAAAAAATTTAAAAATAAAAATAAAAAACCTTTTACTACCCAACAATTGATTGAGATCAAGAAGAACTCGCCGGAGGAGGCCGGTCAAGTTCGAAACCAGAACCACTCCCACTATCCAAAGTAAACAAATCCTGCAACCCATCCCAAATCCCCTCTTCATCCCTCCTCTCCTCACCCTGCAACCCTTCAGGAAAAGGAAAGTTTAGCTTCGCCCGAGGTCCCCGAAACCTAATGGCGGCAGAATCATAAGCTCTCGCCGCCTCCTCGGCAGTATCAAAAGTCCCTAACCATTTCCTCACAGCCTTCACTGGATCCCTAATCTCAGCCGCCCACTTTCCCACAAAGGCCGTTGCCGCATCCTCTATACTTGTTCTTCTTCTTCCTCTTGATCTGTTCGCCGTGTTCTTCAGCATCGACGAATAAGTCACAGCCTAAGCATTTTTCGATGCCGCATTGGTGGCAAGTGTCACCCACTGGTAGCTGTTGCAAAGTAAACGCTTGGGTGGCTGAAGTAATAGTGGTGTCAGAGACATTGCCGGAGATGACGTTGATTAAGGTTGACACCATGATTGCTGACTCGTGCTCCGGTGATGGCCGGAATGAAGTTTGTTGGTGATGGTGGTAGTGTTCGTTGGGTTCCATGGTAGATATATATATATATTGGATAAGATTGGCGGGAACAAGAGGGAAGGGTGGCAAATAAGGTAGTTATATAGATGGGAGAAGAGAAGCAGTTGTGAACGTATGATGCCAGCTGGATAGGTACGCGTATTGAAACATTTTGTTGCAGTTTTGAACAGAATCTTCAACAGTAGTCTGATTTGTTGGAGGTTTGCACTTTGCATAGGGCCCACGAGTTGCCGCTTATTGTTTTTTGGAAAACCAGGACTTTATGTTTATAAATTATGGCTTTATAAATTAAAAGCTCCATGTGATTTTAGTGCCGAAGGAATATAATTGTTTTTTATACATCATTATCTTTTAGGATCAAGTTAAAAGTTAATCTTGGTTAAGTTATTATTATTATTATTATTGACATATATTACAACTTTTTTTCATTTTAATTGTCACATATATATAATTTTTTATATAAATATTAAGGTTGAAATTAAAGTTATTAAAATTAAAAAAATGCTTTATGATAAGATATTTTTATTTTTATTAAAGTTATTTACTTTTATTAATGCACATATTCTTCTTAAATAAGACGAAATGTAAAATTTAAAAAAAAAAATAATTAATGGTGATCTAACATTTAAAGGTGATATTAAAAGTAATTTTGATTTTGATTTTGATTTTTTCAAATGTGACAATGAATACAAACCTGAGGAGTATTCAAGTAGTGGCCCAATGAGTGTTCCTAAAATTTATTTAAATATTTTTTAATATATTTAAATTTTTATTTATATTAAATATGGTATTAATAATTAAAAAATTTTAATTGCATTTATTGTGTGCGACAAATGTTCATGAGACCTTTCAAAATGAAGGTAGGCCAATAGTTTCCATTGTACGGAGTTATTTGATCATAATATTAGAGTTTTAACTGTATGTCTATATACAATTTGTCTCAAAATCCTCAAAATTGTAAAACCTTTGATGAAGAACATGAAAATTTACCTAATTATTATTATTTGAAAATTTGAACAAGTCACCCACGTCAACAACGGATTAAAAGAGAGTTGAACTCTTGATCTATTATATGGGAGTCAAATGTCTTGATTACTCAGCTATTGTCATTGTGGCTTATTATTATTGTTATTATTACTATCATTGTTCATAGTTACCATTTATAATTTATTTTCTGATTAGTGAGTAATAAGGTTATGATTATTTCTTGCAAAATAATTTTTTTTAGTTTTAAAATAAAGATCCCCCTTTTCAAGTCTATTTTATTTTTTTAAAAAACCTATTTTAAAGAAATTAGGGATGTGCATATGTGTGAAGTTAATACTTCAACACACTTGTGCATTCGCTTTATGTGGATTTTGGTATTTATTCTTGGGGTTTTTTTTAAACAAACACCCTAAGGACTTGATGTCAATAGGTTAAGTGGCCGTGGGTAACTATTTCAAATTATTTTAACATCCATCAGTCACCACGTGCCCATCCCTATAATCTGACCATAGTTTGCACGTCTAATCAAATTACATGCACTGTTTACCGATTAAAAATAGAATTTTGAACTGAGGTCAAACTAGTAATTGAGTGTCACACTTTCAATATAAAACTTAAGGCATGTTTGGTACAAAATAAAATAATATGGCATAATTTTATTATGTAAAAAGTGCAATGATTATTATAGAAATTGTGGCATATTTTATTCTTACATAATGAATGTTTGGTTTAATAAAATAAAAAAATTATAACCAGTCGATCAATCACTAGAGAATGACCAATTATCAGCCGGACCGCTGGTGGATTGGTGGTCAGTGGCGGCCGGTCGCCAGAGGCTGGATGGACGGTGAGCGAACCACTGGTAAACCGATGGCTAGTAGCCAAAGCTCGGTTGGACCACTGACAAATTACGATGGCTGGCCGGATGGTGGTTGGACTACCACACACTTATAATAAAAGAACATTCCACTTTGAGTAAAATATTATTTATATCATAAAACCCAAGTAAATTTTTTTGTAGGTTACCAAACTTTCACCTTTTTTCTTTAAGGTATCCAAACTTTGATTTGTATCAAAAAGGTACCCCAACATTGACTTTTGCTTCACCGGCTGGTCACCCGGCCAATTCCGACAACTTAATGCTGATGTGGAGGCTGTGATTTCATTGTCATCACAGGCTTTTGCCACGGCAGCAATTCCATGTCACCACTTAAAGGGTTATAATGTCATTACACACACATCAAGAAGAAGTCCATCCCCTTTTCTCCACCGGTTGGTAAGGGTTTGTTTGACACCTCGGCGAAGGCAAGGCCAGGAGTTAGCGAAAAAATTACGGAGTAATTGGAAATCTAGCAAAAGAGAAACATAATTAGCCATTTCGGGGAGAGACGGAGTGAGCGAAGAACCCAACTGCGCAGGATTGCCAACTTATTGGCTCGCCGGAGAAAGGAGACGGCTCTAGTTTCTTTTATTTTTTGGATTTTTTTTATCTCTTTGGTTGATTTGGTCGGGGGAGTTGGTAGACGTGGGTTTAAGTGGTTTCGTTATTGTTGTGAAAGAGCTCATAGATGAAGGCTTTATAGTCGACAAGAAGAGCTCTCGTAAGACCGAAATATAATGATTATATAATAATTATATAATGAAATGTAAAAGTTAATTTTTATTCAACATTGAATTAATTACATGGTGATGAATAATTGTAATTAGGAGGTATGGGTTGTTAGAGAGGTTGTTAATGATTTACAACTTTATCCTGGCATATTATGTGTTTGTTAAAATGCCATTTGGAGTGTAAATTCAACTCCTGCATCAGTTTTTCTGTATTTTCTACTGTAATGGCAGTAATGGTTGCATTTGAATGTATTGTTCAATTTTTGGATGTAAACATAGATTGATCAAATATGTGGGAAATAATACTATAACAAAAAAGTTGAATTTACATGTAAAACAAATTGCACTTAATAAGCGCTACAAGTTTAATGAAGCTTTGTGAGATAGGGACATATACTGAAGCTGTGAATATGCACATATGCAGTTGGTTCAATTTTTTTGATTTTGCAGGTTAAGAGAGAAATGAGATTGCAAGTGCAGGCTCCTCCACACAACAAATTTAAGCAAAGATTGTGAAGAAACAATAAGTTCAAATTGAGATTTTACTACATAAGAAACACAGGCACTGTATAACAAAGCTTTACAAAATTGTTGTTTGATAACACTAAAACCATATCTTCATTAAAACTAAAACTGCAGCTTTACAAAAAAAACACTACAGAGCAGTGCTTTACAAAAAATGTGAACACTAAAACTATATCTTCACTAAAACTGCATATTTACAAAATTAGGCACTGCAGAACAATGCTTTTACATAGTAAAAACTACAGACTTTTACAAAAACATTGCAGAATAGTGATTTACAAAAAATGTCAACACTAAAACTATATCTTCAATAAAACTGCAGATTTACAAAATTGGGCACTGCAGAACAATGCTTTGCAAAAATAGTAAAACTGCAGCTTTTACAAAAACACTACGTAATAGTGATTTTCAAAAAAATGTAAACACTAAAAACTATATCTTCACTAAAAGCTCGAGATGTACAAAAATCGGGCAAGCAATTTTGCATCTTAAGAAGGTTTTTTGTAAGGACCAGTTGAACTAGAATAGGCTCCAATTCCTGGTGGCAACCAAATCTTTCTCCTTTTGTCAGCACCTCCTCCCTTGTTGGATGGCCCTGCTTCTTTAGTTTTTACTTGAATCTTCAACATTGCTGAAGCAGTTGTTGATGATTTGTTGGTAGGTTTTCTTCCATAAGGTTGTGCTTCCATTACAAGGTTTGAAGTTTGTTCATTCCCTCCTGCAACTTCTTTCACTGCCATCTACACATTTGATTAAACATTATATAAATCAATCCTAGAAGTTAATTATCCAAAGATACAAATTTCAATAACCCTGAAGGAAAAATAAATAAATATAGAAGAAGCTAAACATGAAGAAGAGATGTGGAATGAATTTATTCCATGCCAAATTGTTGTTATCTTGCAGTGATGTGGTAAGAGATCCATGATATATATAAGAGGAAATTATTGAATTAATTGAAACAACATCTCTAATTATAATTGACATATATATAATTATACATCATCTCCAAATATGCAAACAAGTTAATTATCCAAAGAAACAAATTTCAGTAACCTTGAAGAAAAAAAATATATAAAAGAAGCTAAACATGAAGAACAATAACAACAAAAGCAAATCCCCACAAACAAAAACTAACATGAAAATAAAAATCCAAACTAAAATGCCACAAAAAAGTTTGGCATTGTCTGTTCATTTCATGCCAAATGGCATAAAAAAATTCTGGAATGATTTTATTCCATGCCAAATTGTTGTTATCTTGTAGTGATGTGGTAAGAGATCCATGATATATATAGGAGGAAATTATTGAATTAATTGAAACAACATCTCTAATTATAACTTCATATATTTATAATGCAACTAATCAGATATTTCAATCTTTTCTTAAGCAAACCACTCTAAAAGTCATGTTATCCTCAGAATTCTTATATATTAAAACCTCAACAAGCAACAGTAATGTAAACACAGTTTATTTAACAAAATATATAGTTTGAGATGACATATATATAATTATGCATCATCTCCAAATATACAAACAAGTTAATTATGCAAAGATACAAATTTCAATAACCACGAAGGAAAAATATATATATAGAAGAAGCTAAACATGAAGAACGATGACAACAAAAAGCAAATCCCCACAAACAAAACCAACATGAAAATAAACATCCAAACTAAAATCTCTAGCAAGAGCCACAACATGAGCAACCAACCCTGAACAACAATAACAATGAAAGATCAATACCAAAGTGACACACACATGTAAACAAAGCAAAAATATCCGAAAGTAAATATGTATCATAGAAAAATAATGATGTGAACACCCAAATACTCACAACGCAACCCTACAATGTTGGGGCTACCTTTCCCTCACACCGAATGTCCTACAATAAAATTAACTAGGACCAGGGAAAACATAAACCTCCTACCATAAACAACAAGTCCCTAGCTAAGAGGGGTTAGGGTTTTCAGAAGAGCACTCTACAATATCGTCGGGGCTACCTTCCCTCACCCTCGAACCTCCCAGTTAACGGCCATCTTCGCCGATGAGTTCACCTCTGTTCAACGACCTTCTCGAAGGTAACAGTGATCTCCGGGCAGCAACTTCGGCTCTCTTCACAGGCCGAACGATGACTTCCCTTTCCCTCACTCACTGTCCCCTTCTCGGAGATGAGAATGAATTGTCCCAGCTTGGAATACGTGAGAAGGGGTTTTACGGACGCGTGGCAAACACTGTTGGACATGTGACTCCCTTGTTGATGTGGAAAGCGCGCGTGCCATGGTGCTGATTTGGAAGCCACATAATGAATAACCTATCGGAATTGGCTGGGTGACCAGCCGGTGAAGCAAAAGTCAATGTTGGGGGTACCTTTTTGATACAAATCAAAGTTTGGATACCTTAAAGAAAAAGGTTAAAGTTTGGTAACCTCCAAAAAAATTTACTCCATAAAACCCATATTATGTGATAATTGTATATTTCAAATTAAGTGCTCAAATAGTCAATAATATATAATTCTTTAAATTATTATATACTGTACGAATTATATTATAATTTGTGGCTATCTAGACATGCCTTAGGGGCTGTTTGTTTGTAAGGCTTGGATTGGGAATAGATTGGGAATAGGTCCAATGCTTTGTTTGGTTGGCAGGCTTGGGAATGTGGGAGGAATCTATGAGGAATGAGATGAGGGGAGAGGGTTGATTGGCATTCAGCCCAATTGTGTGAGGAATGCCCAATCCGGATGAACAAATGTCCATTTTACCCTTGCCTTTTAAAGTTTTTCCACTCAACTTTTGTCATTCTCCTTTCCTCTTCCTCTGGTCCGTGAGAGAAAGTTGCAGAGAAACCACCACCGCCGCTCTTGTCGGTTTGTGTGAGAAATCCATTCGACAGCCTTGCGATCTTCAAGGTTTGCATTTTTCTACACTTGAAATGTTAGTATTTGCACTTTTCTTTGATGGACACTGGTTAGTATCTTCAAGCTTGTCATGTTTGTTTCTCCTTATTTGGATCTTCAACATTCCAGATTTCTTCTTTTTTTGTCCTTGTTCTTCTTCATGTTCTTTATTTCTTCTTTCTTATCTTCTGAAATTTTTTCATGTTCTTTAATATGTAAAATAACTCATATTTCTCCTTGTACATTCTAGATGTTTACTTATGAGCACTATGAAGAAATACAAATTGCACAGCAATATATTACAAAGCCTCCTGAAGAGGATTAGGAATTACTTTTTTTTCTTGGTGATTGTATAGATGATTTTTATCCAAAAACAAAAAATCAAAAACAACAAATTTTTGAAAATCATCAACACAACTATTGATTACAATACACACACAAACTATTTAAGTTCATGTATTGTTTTGTAGATAGCATGCGTGGTTAGTGCATTCTTTGATTTTTTTTTCCTTCTTATTTTTTGCAATATCAATTACTTATTATGGATTACACACTTGTTGTGCGTTCATGACAACCTGGGTGAAGTATTTCTTGGAGCTGTGATGTTTATTGCTGCAATTGATGAGAATTGATTGTGAGCAGAGGTGTTAGATTATGCGTCACGGATGAGGAGTTTGTGGTAGGATAGAGTATGTAGGTTGTCCTTTGAGTTGGTGTAAATTGAGCCTGTTAAAAGAACTTCAGAATATTTCTAGTACCAGAGAATCAGGACTAAAAATTGTTAATATGCCTCTTTAGATTTGAACTACAGATAATAACTTATTACAATTTAAATCTGCTTTTAGATCTCTTAACACTATTTGCAAGGTGAAATTATATTTGAATCTCATTTGAAAAACTAAGATCCCTTGACAGTGGATACTATAGACTTTCTTGAATATCATGCTGGACAGGCTTGTTACCTGGTGTTTCTTGATTATTTATTATATGATGGTTTGTACATTAATATTTAATTATTTATGCATGATCTCATCTGATGGCATGCAGATGAATGGCAGCCTGTTGCCTTACGAGATTACTCTCCAAAGAAAATAAAGCACCACTCACTTTCCAAATAAATGTTGCATTGATCACTTGAGTTACATGCCAAAACAAAAACGCACACACTCACTTTCTAAAATAAATGTCGAATTGATCACACATATAATTTAGTTAAGAATGAAAATAAAAACTTATTTGAAAAAAACTTAGTTACAATTTATTATTATTATGACACATTTCACATTTAGTTTATTATGTCTTAATCATCAATATGAATGACTATATCCATTATTATCATGCTCTCCACTGGATATTTGAAATGGTTTTTTTTATACATATAAGATAATAGTTTCATCTTATATACTCAAATGAACCATTTGTTGGAGAATAATTATTCTTGAATATAACAAAAAGCTAACTTATGCTTCATCAAATCAATTAAATATAAACATCCAAACCTTAAATCAATTAAATATAAACACCCAAACCTCAAATGAAATAATCACATGATATATAAACCTTTATCATTCTTCCATGTGTTCATTTTTGAATATATATTTGTTGCCATGTTAGTTTATACATATGAAGTGTGTGGCATTCATTGGAGTTTATATATGTAGGGTGTTGCGAAGTGGTGATTGTGGAAGTGGGAGCTCAAGTGGCCACAGGTATGTAATTGAAATCCCTCTTATGTTTCACATATATATATATATATATATATATGTGTGTGTGATGTGCTTGACATATATGTATTTGTGAATTTATTGTTAGCTTTGTTCAGTATGGAGTTTTTGAGCATTTCTGTGCATGTTTGTATATATGATCCCATGAAAGTACTTAAAATGCATGATCCTTCATGTACATCTTCGTGGAAAAACATTAGACTGAAATAATTAATTGTTATTTTAGATATGAAGAATATTAAACGACTTCAACGATATGCGACAATGATTATGTCTTACATCTATGTGCTGAGCCTCATGATCACCGCATGTGCAATCAAGCAAAGAAACAATAGAAATAAAATGATTCAACGGGAGATTGTTTGATAAGTTGATGAAGACTGATTGATTGAATGTTGTTTGGCCAGGTTAATAGAGGAAACCCCGATCGCTGATTGAAGAAGTGATCGAGGCCACAAGTGCAAGATTCGACCTTTATTTAGCATCTCCATGCAAATTAAACTTTTTAAAAAAATGTTGACTATGTCTCCAATTTGCTTCCTTAGTTTGTTTTATTTATTTATGCCAAGAAAAATTGTTTGAAGACACTACTATCATTCTCACTTTGAACTTGGATGCTTATTCTTTTTTAGTGTATGTTTGTTTGTTTAGGTTGCAATTCCTTGTTTGTTCTTGTTCCTTTGGTTGAAACTTTTTTAGCATTTTGTCCAAAAAGGAAAAAAACAATATCTATATATATAGAAAAGATGTTGACAACATTATAAACAAATAATAATGATAACATATTACAAAATAAATTTATACTATAAAAAAATACAACAACAACAATAACAATAAATTAAATTAATTCCCGAAAATAATAAAAAAATAAAAATGATAACATTGTAACAAAACAACAATATTAATAATGAAGGTTGATTGTAAAATTAATTATAAAAATTAATTATAAAAAATAATCATGACAATAATGACAATATATTACAAATAAAATAATATTATTGGCAATGTATTTATTTATTTAATATTTACTCTATAAGGGTATAAAAGACATTTTTCATATATTTTTCCTATTTACTTTTCTCATTCCCAATGAATTACTCTCCCATACCTTCCAACCAAACACAGTTTTCCTTCCATTCCTAATCCATTCACCCTTATTCTCATTCCTATCTCATTCCTATCTCATTTCTCCTCAACTCCATTCCTTGCAAACAAACAGCCCCTTATGTCTATCCATAACAATAAGCAAAAAGATATCATTTGCCGTATCCTATAAATTCTTTGAGCTTCCCTTAAATTCAAAGCTTAAACAGCCTTGTTACAAAGTCTAAACAAAATGGTCAACGTTTATTTCAATAGTAAACAGGCGAAAAGGACCTTTTCGTGTTTGTCAAACTTCTAGCATCGCTTATAAATCCTTTTTATCATTTGCGATGGTCGTAAGTGCCGACGTTTTTCTCAAAATTTATTTCAATCAACAAGGGAAACTGACATGGTCTCCTTTTTAATTTAGTTATTTTTTCCATAAAATTTATATTTTATTTTTATCTCCATACAAATTCCACATTTGCTCATGCAAGCTGTAATGAACTTATGTGAGGCCATGCATGCAGGGCAAAACTAGAAAATTTTTTAGAGGAACAGAAATTTTTTATTAAGGCATAAGTAAAATAAAAGAAACAAATAATAAACTTTCATAACTATTTTTCTAAAATATTTTTTTATATTATATATATATATATATCAATTTATAAAAATCAAGAGGTCAAATAATGACATAATTCTTCATTATAATTTGTGAATTATTTACTTTTATAATAATTTTGTTCTTCACTTTTATGAGTAAGAGAGAAAATTTGAGAAATTAAATGCTTATTCTTTAAAAAAAATAATTTTTTAATAAAATTTGATAACTGCCCTGCATGACTTGTCTGTATATATATATGTCTGTATATATATATATATATATAGATAGATAGATAGATAAGCCAATAATTTTTCTCATATTTTATAAAAAAATTATATGAATGGTATTAAATTTTTTCTCATATTTTTAATAATTTTCTCATATTTTATCAAAAATTATCTTTTTTTTTAAAAAAAAGGAAAGCCTTTTTTTTAAAATATTGTATTTTTTAAAATTATTTACCAAAATAAGTATTTTTTAATTAATTATCAAAATGCACAAAAAAGTATCATACATGGTACTTTTTTGCACATGGGTTATTATTAATTTTTTTTTAATTTTATAATAGTTTTATATATGATATTTTACATTTACAAGCTCATAAATTTTTTAAATTAAATTTTTTTTTCAAACCCTATTTAAATTTTACAATGGTTTTTATATAATATTTTATGTTTTAGTGCTTATATTTTTTTAATTAAAATTCTTTCTCACAACCCTATTTAAAATTTACAATGGTTTTTTAATATAATATTTTACGTTTAAGTCCTTATATTTTTTAATTTAAATTCTTTCAAACATATATCATTTGCAATAAAAAAAGCACATATCATATTCTAAATGGATGAAAAGGATAATATATATTATAAAAAAATTACGACAATCACATATTACGAACGACTACTTGGACCAGGTGCATTGGGACAATTCCGAAGACATTGATCTGAGGGTAACATTTATCAGGCCAAACAAGCACAAGCATGGCAGTGTGGGTAGTATTTACCGTGAAGAAAAGGACTTAAACGTAAAGTATAAAGACTTAAACGTAAAATATTATATGAAAAAATCATTGTAAATTTTAAATAGGGTTGTGAGAAAAATTTTTAATTTTAAAAAAAATTATAAGGACTAAAACGTAAAATATTATATAAAAAAACCATTATAAAATTTAAATAGCTAGGGTTGTGAAAAAAAAATTTTAATTTAAAAAATTTATTAGGTTGTAAATGTAAAATATCATATATAAAACTATTATAAAAATTAAAAAGAAAATTTAATAATAATCCATGTGCGAAAAAGTACTATGCAGCTTCAAGAGGTGGGACATCAGGCGGAGTTTCATCCATGGCCTGTGATGCAGCTTCTGTCTCTTCTATTCCGGCTAGGAACGGGAATTCCGTCACTACGGACGGAACGATCAGAAGCGGGGACCTGTGATGCAGCTTGTGGCTATTCTTCTTGAACAGCTGCTGGTGGGACTTGAACATCCTCTGCATCGTCTTCATTATGTGGTGAAGGGATGTCTGCATCGTCTGTATAATTCGTATTGTACTACTGCGTAGAACTGCTTTTCCGAAGCCGTGCAAACTTTTTGAACCTAACGCTAGGGACTAGGGGGACGGTTCGGCGAAGAAGGGCCGGTCGATCTCGCTACCTTCACGGAGGGACCCCGAATCCCGATGCGGTGACGATGACTCAGACCTTTTTTCCGCTTTGCATCTTCACGTTCAGGCTCGTCTATACGAGCTCGCAGGTCATGGAACTCTGATAAGACTTGATTTAATAACCGTCGCATTTCATCGTCACTTTGCGGAACCTCCCCATGCCTTTCTGCGCGTGTTGTCGACGGCCAATTTCTTGAGAGGTGGTTGGGGGATTGGTTCGGCGTCGCTTCTTTGTTGGCTCGTGGGCTTGATTTTTCCCAGTGCCGGGGCCTTGTTTGTCGGCGGGACTGCCTTGTATCGTAGCCCGATTCCAATGCTCCAACAGGGGTCTGCTTCTGATGATGCTCAACATTACCAACTAACATATTCTCCTCGTCGTTAGCTGGCAGAAGTTCAGAGAACTGGCAAGTAAATACAAGGCATCATAACGTTAGAACATTTGCAGAACATTATACACAGTAATTATATAATATACACAGAAAACAAAAAAATATACACAACAAATAAAAAAATATACATAGGAACATGATACTGTACACATGAAAATGATACTATACACAGGAACATGATTTCATACACATGTACAGCATTGCAGACATTGGAAATAACACATTCATAAAATCACCAATCATTTTAGACAGCAATATGATTTACTTACTTTTCTTCTTTTGATTGAGTTCAGTAGTAGCTCGATAGACGCCGACTTGATGAAACTGGAATCCCCATAGCACATGATACGGGGTGTCTTGCCTATTCTTTGTTTCTTGACACTGCCCGTCACCTCATAAAACCAAATAATCAGAGCAATGGAGTAGCCTCTCAAATACTCTGCACTAGGACAATTTCCTTTACAACGAAGTTTGACACGGGCGGCTGTCGCAGGGATGTCTTCCATCATCCACTTGTGAGTAACGTGCGCCCATGCGTAACGGCCTAGTGACCCCAGATCGTCGGCGTCCCTTGCCACGAATGGTGGAGCATTTAGACAAGTGTTGGCGAACAAAATCGTCATCATGAAGTACACCACAAGTAGCTTCACGAAGGTCTCCTCATCGCTGTGTTTGCTGTGCACAATTCTCAGTAGGCTATCTTTGATTGCATCTTGGTGATGGTTGTGTATTTTATGAAGATAGTTCTTCTCAAATTCTGACTGGACCCTCACATGCTTGAAAGAGACAGTATCTCCATGGCAACTGAGGCCTAGGATGAGAGCGACGTCTTCTGATCTGAACGGAAGCATGCTTTATCCCATCTTAAACATTTGGTGGTTCTCATCGTACAACTGCAGTACTGCATCGAGAACCCCTCTCTCTTGTAATACGGGAGCGATGTCCATAAAATGGGCAAACGGCTTACCGCGGAGTATCTCCCAATGGCGCCTACTCATTAGTTTTTTCAACTCTTCAATGGTTTCAACAACTGGACCCAGATAACACTGAGCATTAACAAGTATTGTTGCCATCTTCTGATCTATATAAAAAGCAAACACAAACTCAATCACTAAGAGATAAGTATCATTTTCACATAACAAAACAGACAGTATACACAGGAAAAGCGAGAAACTTTACACAACAATGTCGATATTATCAAATGAATCGCACAACATACACAGAAAATAGGGAAACCCACTCTGATAACCCTCCTTCTTGGGCAATTAGATATGTCTTCTCACCTTCGTGCTACCTTTTTCCCTTGAGGTGACTCGCCAATCTTTCACACAAACTAGGCGGAGATCTTTGCCAAAGAAATTCCTCAACAAGTGGAAACCGGGGATGAAAGTCACCTGAGATCTCGAAGACGAGGTTTCACAAGAAAGAAGATGAACGGAAAAAAGGACTTTGACGGCGTTCATTGATATAAGAAAAAGGCGAGAGGATGCGACCTTTGGCGGAAGGGAGGGTTTCGTTCCCGACTCCTGAGGTTTCACCGTCCAATCACCAAACATCGCGAGCGGTTCCCAACGGAAAAAACAGGAGTAAAAACATCTTTTCACACCGGTTGAATTAACTTCACAACACTCAACTCTCTCAGGGGCAGCACCGTCTTTTCACAGCCCATTTCACGCCTTCATCAAGCCCGTTAACTGCTTTTAGGCTGAAAAGGGATTTAAACAAAAAGGAGGGACCCCTGAGGAAACACAAACGTTTGGAAGATTAAAAGGAAAAATTCAAATTTTTCATGGTTTTTCTGGTACTTTCAAATTCAATAATTATACATCTAGATACTCAAAAGATCAATATATATATATATGTATATGCATATATATATATATATATATGTATATTTCAGTTTTGGTGTTTGGTGTTTAAAATGGAAGTAGTAATTTTGGTCCACTACTAGTGTTTGGTTGGTATGAGAATGGGTATATATGTATATTTCAGTTTTGGTGTTTGGTGTTTAAAATGGAAGTAGTAATTTTGGTCCACTACTAGTGTTTGGTTGGTATGAGAATGGGTATAAAGGGACCACTTCCTCATATAGATGAGATTACCATTCTATACGGATTTTTTTAATCTATAATTATTATGCAAATATTTTTAGGTTATAAATAATTAACAATCTATAAGCATGGAAGGATTTTCTACTTATTCTAAATCATTGGTGAAATGTCACTTTGCTAATTTTAATCTGTAAGTCAAAATGAGGAAGTGGGTGGCGTCTTTAATTTTCAGAAGTGCTTCCATGAACCAAACGCATGTTTTTGTTTACATCACTTATGAGCTCATTTCGGGGAACCAAACACTATGAGGCATGCGAATGAGGGCTGTAGAGTAAGCTTTTGCAATTCAATCTTATTGAAATTATGGCCCCAAGCAAAGTAACTTATTTTTCAATTATTTTTATTAAATAATAATAAATTACAGAATAAAAAATTGTGGGTCACAAACTTGATGATTAGATTAAATTAATGTACTTTAGTATTATTATAAATCAAGTAAATAACATAAGTTTTATAATTTAAAAAAACATCAATTAATATTTTTATTAATATGATTATGTGGATAAAGTAATAAGATAAAATCACTAAAATAGCCCATTTATGTTTTTTAATTCCTCTAATATAATTTGAGCATTTTTTTTCTCCTCCTATATTTTGATTTTGACACATTGAATCTTTCTGTATTATAAGCATGGAAGGAATATATCGATTTAGTATTCTAAATCATTGGATTTTTGGTATTTTAAAACATTGATTTTATATAATTAATATATACATTTACTCTAAACCATTAGTTATATAACATATATGCTTATTTTATAAATTAAAAAATTTGTTTTATTTAGTTATTATAATTATTGTTAGAAATAATTAGTGTTAAAATATTTTATCTACCCTATATATATACCAAAGTACAAATAATGCCACAAGCATTATTTATTTTATTGTTCAAACATTATTTATTTTATTGTTTTAAATTCAATAGTTACACATCTAGATACTCAAAAGACCAATATATATATATATATATATATATATGTGAAGAAAGATCATCCGGCGACATTCACAGGAACGCCCTAGATTTTGAAAGGTAAAGAGAGGATTGAGAGGAGAGAGATGGGTGTATGAACAGTGCTGTCAACAGTATCCATGCATGGTACCTTGTCTAGTTGGGTTGTTCTTGGTATGCTTTCTTTATACTTTAGGTTTTTGTGTTCCAACTGTAGGCCTAGTAGAAATGAAATTGAAAGGTTGAGATTGATTCAGTCACTATTGTGATCACAATTAACGGTTCAGATAAAAATGCATCTCACTTTTTCACTGTGCTACTATTCACAAGCACAGAGTTAACTATGCATCTAAATAATCCAAACTGTTGGCTTTTGATCTAAAGGTTAATAATCAACTTACTTAGATTTGATATATGAGGACATGCGTAGAATATGCACCCCCCCACCCCTCTCTCTCTCTCTCTCTCTCTCTCTCTCTATATATATATATATATATATGTATATATATATATATATATATATATATGTCAATAATTTTCATCAACTCTATTTTTAAAAAGAATAAATTATTTTTGTTATTACTCTCTCAGTTCTTTTTATCATCGTGAATAACCGAATCTCAAATACCAAGAAAGTTTGGTTATTTCACATAGTTTAATAAAAAATTAATTATTTTTCCAAAATTACCCATAATTTATATTTTCACATTTCTCTCTCATATTAAATTTCAAAAAGAGAATTGAAATTAAGTGTTAGGGCAATTTTGGAAAAAATAATAATAATAAATGCTTCTTGATGTTTAAAAATGACAGATAAAAAAAGACATGGGTTTATGACAGATAAAAAAACGAAAGAGTATTATCTTAAATACATATTATGCATTTATTTCATCACAATTAAATATTATTGAGTTAAAAACATATTGGAAGAAAAAGATATATATATATATATATATATATATATATATATATATATATATATATATATATATATATATATATGAATAACATATATTCCCGCTTCCGTGAGCAATTAAAATTACTAAGTGATCAAAGTCACCTGGTTTAAGTGGTTAGCGGCACCAAAAATAGGTCTCTCATGTGGCGTGTAGAGTGATGAAGGTTTGAATCCTCGTTTGAGGAATTAACTCGTGGGTGATATTATAGCCCACATTCATGCGCCAAGAAACAAACACTAAAAAAAATGATCAAAGTGTGGAGTTCTTTCAGGAGTGTTTGCATGCGCCGAACATATGAAAGTGACTAGAAGCGTGATCACTTCTATCATTTTTGAGCTCATTTTAGAATGCATGCAAGTGAGAGCTGTGAAGCTCTTGCAAGTCAATCTTTACTAAAATTATCGCCTCAAGCAAAGTAACTTATTTTTCAATTATTTTTATTAAATAATAATAAATTACATACTAAGAAATTATGGGTCGCAAACTTGATGATTAGACAAAATTAATATACTTTAGTATTATTATAAATAAAGTAAAAAGATAAGTTTTATAATTTTAAAAAAATAATTAAGATTTTTATGAATTTGATTATATGGATAAAATAATAAAGTAAAATCACTAAAATTTTCCATTTATTTTTATAAATCAGTATTTTTAATCCCTCTAATATAATTTAAGAGTTTTTTTCTTATCTTATTTATTTTTTTTCGCACATTGAGACTTTTTTTTATAAAACATAGATTTCTGGTTAACTTTCACAGACAAAAATTTCTATAAAATAAAAAAATATTATTTTAAAAAGTGAGAAGACAATAAAAAGAATTCCAAGCATCACCTAATTCCTACGAGCAACTTCGGCATCATCTCCATTAGAGATCATTAAAAACCCGGTTAAACCGTAAATCGGACTGGACCGGTTTTTTTTGAACCGCCGGTACGGTTTCAACCGGTTTCATCATTAACTGGTCCGGTCCGGTTTTGGAACCGGTTCAAGACCGGTCTGGTCCGGTTCCAGTTTTCGGAACCGCGGTCCAAACCGGACCGGACCGGTTTGCCTTGTTTAGTTCTTTTTACCTTAAACTCTCTCTCTCTCTCTCTCTCTATATATATATATATGTGTAAATTTTCTATTGCTAATGAAGCTGATTGTTTGTTTTTAACTCTATATATTAGATGGCCACTCTATTAATTTAATTTTTAATTCATAAAAAGCTGGGACCGAACGGATCTGGACCAAAACCCGGGTCCAAAAGCGGTCCAAAACCCAGAATCGGGACGGACCAGACCGGTCCAAAATGGTTTGGACCGGTCCGGATTTCTCTGTTATTTGGTCCGGTCCGGTCCCAATAATAAAAAAACCGTTTAACCAGTCTGGTCCGGTTTTAGACCGTGCACAGCCCTAATCTCCATTCCCGCCATATTCCACTATTTAAACATCCACCCACTCACCTTTCAATCCCCACCGTTGATTTCTCCCTAGCTCCCGCACCCCATCGCCATTGCATGGTCCTTCAGCAACCTCCCCCATTTGTTCTCAATAATTAATACACATGTGCCATTCTGGGCAGCTTCATCTACTTCTCAAACCAAGACTTGTTCTACTTTGAGGCGGCTAGTTGGAGAGACACCTTGAAGAAAAACAAATCAATGAAGAAATTACTTTGGAGAAGAAAATAGAATAGGTTTTTCATTTCACTCCAAAAAGAAAACAATATGAGATATTTAACGTACAAGTGTAGACTAATTACCCTAAAAAGTAGGAACTAATTGCTAACAAAAAGGAACCTAAAAGGAAAGAGTACAAATATTACAACTATGGAAATAATTCAAATGTTACAGCTATGAAGATATGTATCTTTGATTGGAGCAATTTTCTCTTCACCCACCCTTCAAGTTGGAGCCTCTTGGAAGCCCAACTTGGAACAAAGAAAGAAATGTTGTGACTCACCAAGGGGTTTAGTCATGAGGTCAGCAAGCTGTAATGAAGATGGAATGTGCGCCGCCTGAATGAAGCCATCTTGAATTTTCTCACGAGTAAAATGACAATCAATATCCAAGTGTTTAGTGCCCTCGTAGTAACAAGGATTGGCGGCAATCAACTGAGCAGCCTTGTTGTCACAAAAAAGTGTCATTGGTAACTCAATATTAACATGTAGATCTGCGAGAAGATAACTGAGCCAAAGAAGTTCACATGTAGTGGCAGCCATGCTACGATATTCGGCTTCGGTGGAAGAACGAGAAACAATGGTTTGTTTCTTGGTCTTCCAAGAAACAAGAGAATGACCCATTGTTGATTATGATTTATATAACGCAAGTATACGCTATCGTAAACAAGTAATATAATGATAAGAGAGTATCGTTCCCACGAGGATTGAGCTTATTAATTACCAAAATTACTAACCCTAATTCTACTTGATTAATGAAATTGAAGAAGTTTAATTTAGAAAATCTAATTCAAGGACTAGAGAGAGATAGAGATAAGGAGAAATCAATGTCAAGAGATTCTAGGGTTTCCGAGTTCACCTAGACTAATTCCACCTAGATCATCTAATTCAATCAATCAATGTTTGTTTCTTATGTTGTCATCAAATTTCCCTAAATTACATATTGATCTTTCTCAAGCATCAATAGCATATTCCACTAGATAAGTTAACATCATCTCGAGATAACTTGTGAACCTATGGAACTCATTAAGCTCTAGAAATTTATAATGATGCATACAACCTCATAAATATCTCTATCTTATGATGATTGTACAATATTTCAACCAAGACCTAATTCAATTATCACCTCTCGGTCTCAAATCAAATTAATAATCATGCAATTGGTGATCAAGCAATCACAAGCATTAAGCATAGATTAAAATATCCAACATAGTCTTGAAACAAGCATCAATTAAATTAAACAAAGATGAATCTAGGGTTTCATAGTCTGGCTACATCGTAGCCCTAGAAAAAGTATTTAGAACATAATGATTGAAAAGTTTGACATATTAACAAGGTTCATAATCAAATAAACAAAGAAAAACTAAAAACTAAAGCCTGGCAATGAATCCGCGCCGAATCTTCGCTCCCGGTCTCTTGATCTCCGAAATTCTCCTCCTTTTTCGTCTCAACCCTAGCCCCTTTTATAACATAAAAATCGGGGTAGCGCCTAGGCGCCAAAGACTGTAGCGCCTAGGCGCTATACTTTCTGTTTTGCACCTCTTGATGTTGGAGCGCCTAAGCGCTGCATGCTAGCACTTAGGCGCTAGATTTTCTGTTTTGCTCTTCTTCCTCCAATTTTGTGCCTTTTACATGTTTTTCCTTCAAATCATTTTCTTTCTTTCCTACAATGCAATAACAATAAGATTAGGAGTAAAATTGGTTCAAAATAATTCAAATTTAATTAATTATGAGTTAAAGAAGGTCTATATATTAAGTGCAAATTATACTCATCACCCATGAAAATACAATATCCAGTTAGAGACCGTCGAGTCATCAAGCAGCCCGCCCAATCACTGTCAGTAAAACCAGTGATTTTTAAAGATTGTTGAAAGGGATATAACAAACCTTTGGAAAGAGTCCCTTTTAGATAGTGAAGAACATGCATAGTAGCAGCCATATGGGGTTCTTTAGGAGCAGAAACAAATTGACTAAGGTGTTGAACCGCATACGAAATATCGGGTCTAGTCATACTGAGATATAGCAAGCGACCAATGAGACGTCGATAGCTCTCACTATCTGACAAGGGCGTGCCCTCATGAAGGCTGAGTTTAAGCCCTTGAGGGAGAGGGAACCGAGCCAGTTTAGCTCTAGTAACACCAGAATCAGTAAGAATATCAAGAACATATTTGCATTGGTGAAGCATTGTGCCTTGGTCAGTCGTGCAGATTTCAATGCCAAGAAAGTACTTGGCAAGCCCCAAGTCTTTAATAGTAAACTGATGATCTAAAGCAGCTTTGGTATGAGTAATTTCTGCAGGAAAATTACCTGTGAGAAGAACATCGTCCACATAGACAAGTGCCACGGTAATATGTACACCATCATGCTTAACAAAAGAGAGTAATCATGCTCGATTGAATATAACCAAGGCTCAACAAGAAAGCGAGTAAATTCTTGATTCCATTGGCGAGAAGCTTGCTTTAAACCATAAAGTGAGCGCTTCAATCGACATACCAATCCAGGTGTAGGAACTGAATAACCTTCAGGTGGATAATATAAATCTCTTCATCAATATAGCCATGCAAGAAGGCATTATTGATGTCGAGGTTGATGCATAGGGCCATCGATGAGCGAGTGGCGAGAGCAATAAGAACCCTAATCGTGGCCAATTTTAGCAACAAGACTAAATGTGTGTTTTGTAATCAAGTCCCTCCTTCGATTATACCCCTTCACAACCAACCGAGGCCTTCAATCGTTCCACATTACCATCGGGATTAAGTTTAACCTTGTAAACCCATTTTGGAGTGAATGGCTTTTTGACCTTGTGGCAATTTGCACCAATTCCCAAGTCTCATTCTTCTCAAGAGCAGCAAGCTCATTGTCCATCCATGATTACCCACCACGGGTCTTGTTTAGCTTGTCATAACAAGAAGGTTCTTGGATAGAAAATACATGGGCTAAAAAACTCACATAATCTTTAGGGTAAGTAGAAAGACTATGAGGTGTTAATAATGGGTAACAAATAATGGAAGGAGAAGAATCAGTAGTGGAAGGGCATTTAGCCTTTTGGACTGCACCAACAAAATCATCAAGCCATACGGGATGAGTTTTCTGCCTTTGAGATCTCCTAAGTGCAAGTGGTAGAGTGTATGAAGAGGAGGAAGAAGGAGACGACTCAAGAGAGGAAGAAGGCAACGTAGTAGAAGGTGATGGAGGAGAGATATGTGAAATACATTGGTTGTCATCATTTGAAGAAGAAAAGGGAACAAGAGAAATAGGGGTATGGCCCATGGTAGGAACATCATCATGTGAAAGACTATTAGAATCAACAAGTGGTGAGTTAGGTGTTGCATTTTCAGTAGAGTTTGGAAAAGAAGACAAGGGTTCTAATGGGAAATGACAAGAACCATGGGCCATGTCTTCAAAAGTAAGAGGATGTAGAGTAGGGGAAGTAGATGTAGGTATATCACAAGCCTTAAGATGAGCTGGATTAAAAGGAAAAAGTTGTTCTTTGAAGGTGACATCTCTACTATAAAGAATGGAATGGTTTTCCAAATCAAATAATTTATATCCTTTTTTATTTGAAGGATAACCTATGAAGATACAACGCTTAGATCTAGGAGACATTTTATCATAATTCGGTCCAGTAATTTGGGCAAAGCACAAGCAACCCATGACTCTTAAATGATCATAAGATGGTTTATGACCATGAAGGGCCTCAAAGGGAGTTTTCCAACCTAAAACAGACATAGGCATGCGATTAATGAGATAAGTAGCTGTTAAAATACAATCTACCCAAAAAGGCTTAGGAAGATGAGCATGAATCTTAAGGGCTCTAGCAGTATCAAGAAGATGACGGTGTTTCCGTTCAACAACCCCATTTTGTTGAGGAGTATGGGGCATGCTAGTTTGATGTATAATACCCTTTTTTTGAGAAAAATAAGCACTACACTCATGTTTGACTACTTGATTACCATTATCGGATCGAATTTGTTTTGACCTAGCATGAAAATGATTTTTAACAAATTTGAGAAAGGAAATAAAAGTAGAACAAACATGAGTTTTATTAGGAAGAAGATATGTCCAGGTGCCCCTAGTTTTGTCATCCACAATTGTGAAAAAATATCTTGCACCTAATAAATCAAGTGTTCTATAAGGCCCCCATAAATCAACATGAAGCAGTTCAAAAGGAAGTGATACTTGCGTAGTATGCTTTGGAAATGGCAACCGATGATGTTTAGCCAATGAACAAATATCGCAAAAGAAATCCTTGTGAACTAATTGTTTACAATGATCCAAATGAATGAGTTTTGAAACAGAAGAATGACCAAATCTTGAATGTAAAACATGTAAATCAAGCAGAGAATGCAAAGCTAAATTTTCAGAAAACACTACACCACTAGACTTATTAGCATCAACAGAAGCAGGAACTGGGCTAGTCTTGGCAAGAGACTTGAATTTGTACAATCCATTGGACCAAATTCCTTCAGCAATTACTGAGGCATTAGAAGGGTCCTGAAAAACACATTTGTTAGGTAAGAATAAAGCAGTAAAATTTGATGTTTTGAGCATTTGTCCAACAGATAAAAGGTTAAACTTAAAATCAGGTACATAAAGGACATTGGTAAGAACTAGGTTAGGTTGAAGAAAAATATGTCCAATGTACCTTACTAATTTGGTGGTAGCATCAGGAAGTTTTATGGGTATAGGGTGAGGTAAAAGTTGAATGGAATGAAAAAGAGACAAATGTGGGGACATGTGATTTGAAGCCCCTGTATCTATTATCCATTCACAATCTTGATATGTGTGACTAAAGCAAGAAAGAGCAATAGCTTTATAAAAAAGAGTACCTGCAAAGTTGTTTGAAGTATTCCCCATTTCATAAGTCTTTCCCACATGATTTTTTCCTTTAAAAATCTTCATCATTTGTTCACAAACAGCAGTAACAAGATGTTGATCGACCCCAGCCTTTCCTGATCTTCTTCTTCCTGCCTTTATACCAATCGGGATAACCTATGATCTCAAAACAATGATCAATAGTATGTCCATCGCTTCGACAATGAGTGCAAAATTTCTTATCCCCTGTTTTGATAGTTTTGATGTTTCTTTGGTTACTTTGAGTTCTCTTTCCCACCGTGTCGGCAAAAAAAGCAAATGATTCTGGAACAAAATGTGTTACTTGCTTCTGTGTCTCAACCTGTTGCACCAGATAATATGCTCTATTGATAGAAGGTAAAGGATCCATTGAGAGGATATGGTTCCTACCGATTCATAATCATCATTCAATCTCATTAGAAATTACATCAACTTGTTCTTCATTTCCAACTCCATGAATTTTTCCATGACACCACATGCACACTTCTCCATGTGTCCACAACTGCACACAAGTATCCCATTGAGATTATTTAATTCATCCCAACATCTTTTCAATTTGGAATAATAGGTAGCCACATTTTTGGTTTCCACTGTGTTATTTGATTTAAATCTCTCGGATTTGGTAGATTAAAGGGAGCATTACTTTGTCCAAATCTCTCCTTAACATCACACCATAAATCATAAGTAGACTTGGCAAACAAAAAGCCTTGAGAAAATTCAGTCACCATTGAATTAAGAATCCAACAAGTCACCATGTAATCACACCTTATCCACCTCTGCAAATTCGATATGTAGTTGCTGGTTTTCGACAAGAACCATCAATGAACCCCTAACTTCGGTTTTAGCACCCAAAGCCATTTGAATCGATCTACTCCATCCGAGAAAGTTCGATCCATTAAAAAAGTGCATCTGGTTAAGGTCATACAGGGTGATCCGAATTTGCGAGATGCTGACGGATCGTTGATAAGGTTAAGCTGAGGGTTGGGGATGATGGAATCAGTCGGCGTTGCCATTGTTGCAGATTTCCAATATTTTTTTCCTTCTAAAAAAAAACTTCAAAACTTTAAAACTCAATCAACTGATCGAATATTTCACCGAAAGCGATTAATCACTCCTTGCTCTCTGATACCATGAAGAAAAACAAATTAATGAAGAAATTACTTTGGAGAAGAAAATAGAATAGGTTTTTCATCTCACTCGAAAAAGAAAACAATATGAGATATTTAACATACAAGTGTAGACTAATTACCCTAAAAAGTAGGAACTAATTGCTAACAAAAAGGAACCTAAAAGGAAAGAGTACAAATATTGCAACTATGGAAATAATTCAAATGTTACAGCTGTGAAGATATGTATCTTTGATTGGATCAATTTTCTCTTCACACCTTATATCTAATTTTCAGTCTGGTTTGATCGGAACTAGAGCAGATCTTGTAGATTTACATGTCAGGGTTGGGTTGGTGAAGTGGGAAGAGAGTGTGAAGGAAATGGCAGGGAAATGATGGGATAATGTGTGAGGGGCTCAAGGTTGGGCTGTGAAGGTTGGGGGAGCTTTCATGTCTTGAAGGAAAAGGGATGTCTTGAGGAGCTTAATTGGATGTTTGGCCTCGTTATTTACACAGATACGAGGATTTTAGCAGTTCTGGTTTAAGATGAACAGAAGTGGACTTTATGTGAAAAGTATGAGAAATGAGTGATAGGTTGATGTGAAACCCATCCCTGGTGCTCTTGTTGTCAATGTTGGTGACCTCTTGAACCTCTTCCAGGTGTACGTTCATTATTAGAAGCATGATGTTTTTTTTTAGCTTACTTTTAATTTTGTTTTTATTTTTTAAAAAATAGTTTTTGTATTTTATAAAATTCACTTCAACAAAAGTTAATGGGAAATGTAACCCCGGTTAGGCAGAGAGAGAGAGAGAGAGAGAGAGAGAGAGAGAGAATGTGCAGAAATAAAAAAATAATGAGAGAAAAAAATTTGAATTATATTAGAGGAATTAATAAAAAGGCTGATTCATAAAAAAGAGGTTATTTTAGTAATTTTATCAGATAAATAGTATTTTTAAATAAAAATTTAAAAATAATAAATTTGAATTATATTAGAAGAAAAAAATCAAGAGAGAGAGAAAACATACTGACTTCGACTTGCAGATGAGTTTAGCGGCGGTGTTCGAAGCCTTGGAGAGGATGGAGGAGGTATCGATCCCCTCCACGCTCACGTTCGTCGAGAGATTCAAGCACAGTATGGAGATGAGGAGGCGGCCGGACGGAGTTGAGAAGCTTCGAAGAAGAAGGAGGAGGTGTTATGTCCAAGCTACAAACCGAAGTACCATCCTTCAAGCTTAAGATGATAAAAAACTACAACCAAGAACAAAAACAGAAGAAAATTCAAGAGAGGGAGAGAAAACATACAGCTTCCTGCTTGCCGATGAGTTTGGTGATGGTGTTCGAAGCCTCGGAGAGGATGGGGTAGGTATCAATCCCCTCCACGTTCACTTTCGTCAAAAGATTCAAGCACGGTATGGAGATGAGGAGCAGCTTCGGACGGAGATGAGAAGCTTGACTTAAAAAATCATTGACTTAAGAAAACTACAAATAATGAAAAAAAATCAAAATCAACCATCTAAATGATTTATATCCCAAAGAATGGTGGATTTTTGGTAGAGAGAGTCATAGTTTAGGCATCGGCTTGTATACAAGTCTCATGGGTATGTATGCATTCATATTGTTATGCACCACGCGACTTAATTTAGACTTCGTTAAAATTCTCAACCATAAGAGAGGTTTACTACAAATTTTAGTTAGAATGAGTAGAATAATCTAAAGGGTTATAGAGTAATCTTGTAATATGTTAACTCTTGTAAATATATGTATGTAGTGAATTGTAGCGGGCAAATTATAACTATTGGATTAGCTTGATCTCCATTGTCCACTAAAGAGATGGACTAGTATAAACATCTTTTTGTTAGACTAAATCATGGTTCATTACTTTAGTTCAGTTCATGTTTTTTATTTTTTTGCATGGGTTAGTGTGCATGCATGAGTTTGTGTGCATGCGTAAATTTGTGTGCATGCATGAGTTTGTGTGCATCTAAGTCAGGGGAGAAAGTTTGAATGAGTCAGTTAAAGCCACGTTCTGTTGGTCATGGTATAGCTAGTGTGGTCAAAGCAAGACATGGTACGAATGTGGGGCACGTTATTAGCCATGTAACTACTAATAGTTAATATATATATAAAGGAAGAAGAAAACCAGAAAAGGCTATGAGTTTTTGATGAGGGGCGTATTGAGGAGCAAGCCTGTGACTTTTTGGACAAAAGGGATATGGCCTAATAAGGGTATTCTAGTAATTTTTCAAGCGGTGGAGTTTTGGTTTTTAATGGTCTCACTTGAAGGAAAACGGGTCAACGAACACAAATCACTAGCTTTGCTTGTGTGTCATATCAAAATTTGGCCAAATTCCATCGTTTAGGCCTCAAAAACCCTAATTTTGCCGGTTTTAGTAATAATTGATTTCGTTATATCTTAGGATAGAAATCTCTGATTAGTGAGATGTTTGTGGCAATAGTCTTTATTTTGATAGCTCTTTTATTTCTTGCTGATATTTGAGAATTTACTATTTTTAGTGAATTTTCTAATTATCTCCTTTTTTAGTGCTACTTTCGCCTATTTAATGTAAGCCTATGGGCAAGAGGAAATCGGTTTTGTAATCTTTATTTCCTTGAGTAATAAGATTTTACTCTCTTCCCCAATTCCTGGATATCATTGATCAACAGGCGTTGGAAACTTGTTACCGGGCATTCGAAGGCGAATCAACGGGTTTCAAGTATACCGCTGCATCAGTTTGGTACCAAAGCCGAATCGATCAGTGCAGGTCGACCTACGCAAAGGATGGAGGAGATCTACGATCATGAGGACGATGCTAGATTTTAGCAGCGAGTTGGCCGCTTCTTAGACCGTCAGATGGAGTGGATGATGGAGGAGCTGACTGAACATATTACCCAAATGATCGGTTACATCAATCAAGTGTGTATCTCCAAAAGTGGAAGCGAATGCACCATTGAGGAAGACAATGGCTACTTTGCTGGCATTGCCCTGGCAGGGCGACGAGGAGGGCAAGATCATGGGGGTGACAATCGACACTACCGCGATGAAGATAGGCATTGGGAATTTGGTATACGGGTCGATATTCCAGAATTCCATGGAAGACTACAAGCAGAAGATTTCCGAGGGGGAGTTATTGTTGACCGTTCCACGGGAACTAGCATGAACAGGGGAAACAATAAAACCATTCAATGTTTCAGTTGTGGAGAAAAGGGGCATTGCCAAGCAGATTGCAGGAAGGAAGGCAAGAGAGTTATGCTTGCTGAGGAAAAGAGAATCGAGTGACATTATTCACTTTGTATTTGACAAAGATGACCTTGATGAGGAGGAAGAAGACACAATCGATGTAGGCCCCCTGATGTTTGACGAAGGTGAAACTTGATGAGGGAGGTCAGTCGAGGGGTGACGTTGGTGAGGCCTGTGTAGTACGAAGATCCTGCTTGACACCCAAGGCTACTGAAGACGATTGGCGGCGATCTAACATCTTATAGTCCACCTATACTATCCTTGGGAAAGTATGCAAGTTTGTGATTAATGCAGGTAGTTGTGCAACTGAAGAGACAATCCCAAAGATTGTGAAGCCAATTGTAGTTGAATTCAAAGATGTATGTCCTAAAGAACTACTTGATAAGTTACCACCATTAAGTGATGTTCAACATCAGATTGGTGTGGGCCTTCCAAATCAAGAGTGAATTCGAGGGCCAATTCTATTCAACCTAGGGAGAATGATGAGGGGTGTATTGAGGAGCAAGCCTGTGTCTTTATGGACAAAAGGGATATGGCCTAATAAGGATATTCTGGTAATTTTTCAAGCGGTGAAGTTTTGGTTTTAAGGGTCTCACTTGAAGGAAAACGGGTCAACGAACACAAGTCACAAGCTTTGCTTGTGAGTCATATCAAAATTTGGCCAAATTCCATCGTTTAGGCCTCAAAAACCCTAATTTTGCCATTTTTAGTAATAATTGATTTCGTTATATCTTAGGATAGAAATCTCTGATTAGTGAGACGTTTGAGGCAATAGTCTTTATTTTGATAGATCTTTTATTTTTTGCTGATATTTGAGAATTTACTATTTTTTTGGTAAATTTTTGAATTATCTCCTTTCTTAGTGCTATTTTCGCCTATTTAATGTAAGCCTATGGGCAAGAGGAAATCAGTTTTGTGATAATCATTTTCTTGAGTAATAAGATTTTACTCTTCCCAAATTCTTCGCTATCTTTGATCAACAGGGTTTGGACAACTTGTTACCGGGCATTCGAAGGCGTATCAATGGTCTCGAGTATACCGCTGCATCAGTTTTGCAGCATAAAATATTACATTGTATCTAACGTTGCTAATAATCAGAAGAACACTGAAGATTGGTTCCTACAAGTGGTATCAGCGCCAAGGTTACATTTGATCCTACCGAGATGTCGGAGCATTGGGCAAGATCTTCTTCAACGACAGCCATAACGTTGTGGTGCTGCAGGTGGTAAAGGAGACAGGAGGCACAATGGTTTATCCTATGTTGACATGCACAAACTATGGCGACTGGGCCCTCCTGATAAGGGTTAATCTACAAGCGCAGGGACTCTAGGATGCGATGGAACCAGGGAACGCTGAATACCAAAATGATAGAATGGCATTATTTGCCATCCTTAGGGCTGTGCCGTCCGAGATGATGGCAATTCTTGATGTCAAGGACACGTCCAAGCAAGCATGGGACGCTGTGAAGACCATATGGATGGGTGCCGAGCGCGTGAGAGAGGCAAAAGCACAGACATTGCGTTCATAATTTGAATTCATCAAGTTCAAGGATGGTGAGATGGTAGACGACTTTGCCATGCGGCTCACCGGTCTTATAAACAACCTGAGAATCTTTGGTGACGATATTGACGATGAGAGGGTTGTGAAGAAATTCCTTCACATCGTTCCTCCGAGGTACATGCAGGTCGCGATCTCCATCGAGACACTTGTCGATCTCAAGATGTTCACGGTGGAGGAACTCATAGGACGGCTCAAGGCCGTTAAGGAGCGCTATAAGCTCGGCAGTGATACTGGTGGCATGAATAGTATACTACTTTTCATTAAGGAGGAGCGATTCGTATATCAAAAAAGGAAAGAACTCGATGAGGGCTTTTCTGGTAGAAGGGAGTGGTAGTAGTGGTGACAACAGTCGTAGTGGCAAGCAGCGCGGCTGTGGTCGGGGCACAACAGCAAGCAATCACGACATGACAAAGGTTAAGTGTTTTAAGTGCAACATCTATGAGCACTACTCGAAGGAGTGTCGCAAACCTCTTCGTGAACGGAGGGAGGCGGTGAACCTTACGCAAGTGCAGGACAATGCACCAGCGCTGTTGTTAACTAAACACTGCGAGCTCAACCAGGTGGTTGTGAATGTGCTGCAAACAATATTCCTTCATGAGGAGAAAGTATTCCGGGTGTATAATAGCAGTAACGTATAGTATTTTGACATGGGTGCGAGCAACCATATGACCAGAGTCATGGAAATATTCACATTGCTGGATAAATCGGTAAAAGGCACGGTGAAGTTCGAAGATGGTTCGATTGTGGAGATCTGCGGAAAGGGCATTGTTATGTTCTGGTGCCAAAATAAGGAACACAGGGTGCTTCCTGAAGTGTATTTTATACCTCTTCTCCGTAACAACATCATCAATTTGGGCCAACTCGATTAGGCGGATGTAAGGTCATCATCGAGCATGGGGGAAATGTCGATCTATGATCACGAGAGACAATTACTTGCAAGAATGATACGTTCAAAGAACAGGCTGTACACCTTGTTTTTGAACGTAGCTGCACTAGTGCTTGTTGACAAAAAGTGAACGACATGGCATGGCTTTGGCATGCATGCTATGATCATCTTAATTTTTGCGCGTTGCGTGACCTGGCATCAAGCAGATGGTAGAAGGCCTTCCCATCATCAATCGTGTGGAGCAGCTTTGTGGTGGGTGCATGCCCTGGTAAGCAACATCGCATGCCATTCCCTCATGCTCTGACGTGCAGCGTGGGGCGAGGGGCTGGAGTTCTTTGCATGGTGATCTGTGTGGCCCAATCACACTGGCGATGCTAGGGAGGTAAATGTTTCTTTCTCTTGATGGGTTGATGATCACGAGTGATTCATGTGTATCGAGGTGCTTAATATATCTTTTTCTTATGTTTATAACACACACCGTCTTGTGCGCACACAAACACACACAAAAATCCCTTATCTTCCAAAGCCCCAAGTCTTCCATCAATTCCTCCCCTACTCCCTAAGAACCTTCTAGATTTTCAAGACAATTCTTAGGCTACAGAAATCATCGTCATTAACAATCTACATTAACCATCTATAGTGATAAAACTACAATAATTTTGCAGGAGTGTACAATAGTGGGCTAACTTAAGTCTACAGTAAAGAAAAGCCAAGCATAAGAAAATCCTAGGCAATGCACATATTGTCATGTGCATGGAACTTACACCAAGTTGCGTGAAGCACTAGCTTGCTTGTAAAACTTAATTGCCTTGTGCAAATGCTGACCAGGTTGCCAATACTAATTTGAGATGCAAAGGCTTTGAGAAAAGGGATTAAGTAGTTTGGAGAACTTAGAAAATGCTTGTATTAATTTAAAGTAGTTTTACAAATGTTCTTAGGTTGCCCTTGAAAGGGACCCTCAAAAGTGTAGGAACCAATCTTCAGTGTTCTTCTGATTATTAGCAACGTGAGAGACAATGTAATATTTTGTGCTGCAAAACTCATAGCCTTTTCTGGTTTTCTTCTTCCTTTATATATATTAATTATCATTAGTTACATGGCTAATAACGTGCCCTACATTCGTGCCATGTCTTGCTTTAACCACACTAGATATACCATGACCAATAGAACGTCGCTTTGACTGACTCATTCAAACTTTCTCCCCTGACTTAGATGCACACAAACTCATGCACACACAAACTCATGCATGCACACAAACTCATGCAGAAAAATAAAAAACATGAACTGAACTAAAGTAATGAACCATGATTAAGTCTAACAAATCACCCCCTTAATCATGGTGTTTTCACTTCACATTAATCATGGCCAGCTTCTGTCATATCTCGATGAACTTGATGTGCCCGAGCGCCTTCATTAGGATGTCTGCGAGTTATCTGTCAGTGCTGAAATACGCCATAACTATCTTGCCATTCTTGACACATTCACGAATGAAATAAAACCTTGTATCGATATGTTTGCTGCGGTCATGATGTACTAGGTTCTTACACAATTCAATCTCCGACTTGTTATCTTCCGGTGACTTGACCTTACTAGGGCACCATGCCGAGCATTCGAGTTTGAGCCACACCCCTTGACATGTCGCTGTCACCGCTGCAATGTATTTGGCCTCACACGATGAAAGTGCAATGATCTTCTGCTTCTGTGATGCCCATGTAATGAGGTGTGCACCAAGAAAAAACACCATTCCAGTGGTGCTCTTGCGGTCGTCTAAGTCACCGGCCGGTCGCATCAGCTGAACACGACCAACTCGGGCTCCGGCTTGACGTACTTCTTGTAATAACATCCAAAGTCAACCGTGCCGCTCACGTATCTCAGAATGTGTTTAACGGCCTCCATGTGCTGTATTATAGGTGCCTCCATGTACCGACTAATAATACCTACATCACAGGCGATATCTGATCTGGTATTCACCAGGTATCCTAGACTCCCGACTATGCTGTGATACTTAGTAGCATCTACTATGGAGCTACCATCTTTTCTTCTTAGCTTCAATTTATTCTCCATTGGGGTTAAGCATGGATTGCAGTCGGCCATGCCAGAAAGCTCCAATTTTTTGTGTGCATAACTGCTTTGGCACACTATGATCGTATCATCATTTTGCTTAACCTTGATTCCTAAGTAATAACTTAAGAGACCGAGATCACTCATGTCGAACAACTTCTGCATTTGATCCTTGAATTCAATGATGTCATCGATGCGTGAACCCGATGATGATCGGATCATCAATGTATACCCCTCTGACGATAGCGTGTTACCCTTTGTTCTCCTATACATTGCGTGCTCAAGAGACCTCTCTCGGCGAGGTGAGGTCAATGAGTCGTTGAGCTTGGAATTCCGCAGCGTGGTGCTCCTTGAGACTCATCTGAGGGGCCTTGCGAGCTTGAGTACCATGTGTTTGTGCTTGCTTTCAACGTAACCGGGAGGCTGCTGTACATACACCTCCCCGGCGAGTTTGCCATTCAAAAACACAGACTTAACGTCTATATGGTGAACTTGCCAACCACCATGAGTAGCTAGTGCAATCAGTAACCGCATGGTCTCCATACGCGCCACCAGTACGAATACCTCATGGGAATCCACCCCCTGTCGTTGAGCATAGCCCTTCATAACTAAACGAGCTTTGTGTTTGATGATGTTACCTACAGGGTTCTTTTTCACCTTGAACACCCACTTGGTTAACGCTAGCGGGTTCCTTAGCGGCAAGAAGACAAAAACCGCTTGGTTCATTGTCATCTTAGTACGTCATTGGCTGAGTTATATTGTAGATATCTGACACCATCCGGTACCGCAGCGCTGCATTCTTTGAATCTCATGATTCGCAGGGAGGTGGTGTCACCCACTCGATGCCACGTGGTGTAACCATACCTGGTGTCGGAGTTATTTGCAAGTCAACCGCTTGTGGTCTCGTCAGTGCTACATCAGTTCTCGGAGTGGCATGGATATCATTAACTGGAGCACCAACCCCATCATTGGTGTTATACTCAATGATGAAGAAATCCATGCCTCGAAAGCGAGGGTCGAGGCGAGGTCAAGGCCCGATACCATTTTTCTCCTCTTGAAACATAATGTCTCGAGTTACGTGTAACTTCCTTGCCTCGGGTCGAAGACACGATAAACCTGCATCCTCTTACGTAGCCTAGGAACACCATCGGAGTTGATCGCACGACAACTTTGTCACACTAGGACTGATCTTCTTCACATGTGCGACGCAACCAAACACTCGAAAGTAATGCATATGTTGCTTTCTTCTATACCATTCCTCATAAGGTGTTTTACCATCGAGACTCCGTGTCAGCGCTCGGTTGAGAATATGCACTGCGGTCTTGATCACCTCACCCCAGAATATAGCTGGCACACACATGCTCTTTAGTAAGCTTCAAGCCATCTCCACCACCATTTGATTTCTCCGCTCAACAACCCCATTTTGTTGCGGTGAGTATGGTGCGTTAATGTATTGCTTAATCCCCAGTTCATCGCAGTAATCGTGGAACTCGTTGGAATTGAACTCGCCACCTCGGTCTGTGCGGAATGCCTTCAGTATGACACCCATTTCGTTCTCTGCAGCAGCCTTGATCCTTTTGAAATACTTGTGTGTTTATGGTTGAATGGGTAAATGGAAGTGGTGTATTTTCATGTGTTTTTAAAGGTATGCATATATCCTTCTATGTTTTTGAGTAAAGATGTTGAAAACTTGTAATGGTAAATGGCTTGAAAACATTTTGTTAAAAGTTGAAGTATGGAGAATGGTGATTTTCAGGTTTGTTTGAATTGAGAGGAAATTGCTGTATAGAGCTAGAATTATATCTTCTTTTGTGTTAAGTCTTATTTTGATGATTTAAAATGTTCTTGAGAATATTTTGTTGATTGTGTTAATGTTGGAAAACATGATATATATATATATATATATATATATAGATATATATATATATAGATAATAATTAGATGTATGAGGAATTAGGAAAAATTTACGTGACATCAATTTGACAATTTGATGAAGACCTAATTTATTTTTCTATTTATTAAATATAGGTATGGACAAAGTTATCTTTGTATGTACCAAATTTGTTCCTCACGATGTCCCAAATTGGTTCCTCGGATTGTCCTTAATATTCTAATGTCGCATAAAGTTTCCATGCCTCTAGATCACAAGTCGAATTCATAAACAACTCCTTTTTCTTTTTCCAAATAGTGGCTAGGGGTTAGAGGAGGCAGAAATCAGGGAATTTATCTTACTAGAGAATGGACTTGTTCATTTAGGGCTAGAAAGGAGTCTTATTTATATAGACTTTATAAAACATTATAAACATTATCTTATTATGAACTGCTGATATAAATATGAGTTTTAAAGCAACTAAAATCACTTTTGTCTTCAAGTCCTTATAATCTTAATTAATTATTCGAGTCCATCGAATTTTAATCAAAATTTAAATGTAAGATAAAGCCTAGACCAATTTACAATTTCTATTCATCCCATGAAGTAAAATTGTAAATTAACAATTCTACACCTACACTAAAAATGAGATTGATCTTAATTCCCATAAGTGTGACGTTTTAGGTTCGTTTCGATTGGAAATTGTTGTATTAGAAGTGAATTTATTTTTATTTGTGACAATTGATTTCTGTATGAGATTTATAGAAGGCTTGGAATAATTTGAATGTAATTAAACATGTCATTTGTTAGATTATGTGTGTGTGTGTGTGTGTGTGTGTGTGTGTGTGTGTTGTAAACATGGGAAAAAAAGGATATATGATTAATTGCAATGCTTGTGTGTTTATGGTTGAATGCGTGAATGGAAGTGGTGTATTTTCATGTGTTTTCTAAAGGCATGTGTATATCCATCTATGTTTTGGAGTAAAGATTTTTATGGAAACTTTTATTGGTAAATGGCTTGAAAACATTTTGTTGAAAGTTGAAGTATGGAGAATGGTGAATCTTAGGTTTGTTTGAATTGAGAGGAAATGGTTGTATAGAGCTAGATTATATCTTCTTTCATGTTAGATCTAGTTTTGATGATTTAAAATATTCTTGCCAATATTTTGTTGATATTGTTAAAACATCTGCATGGTTTGTGCTTCAATCTCTTGTTAACCGATTGTTGTATTAGAAGTGCATTTGTTTTTATTTGTGACAATGGATTTCTATTATGAGGTTTATAGAAGGCTTGGAAGATTTTGAATATAATTAAACATGTGGTTTCTTAGATTGTTATGATGCTACCTCTTAATTCAAGCTAGTAGAAATCTAAAGCTTTGGTGTTGTTCTTAGTGTTGTTGTCGTTACTAATTTTGTTGGTGAGTGAAAGGGTAATGATTTGCTAATGAGGTTAATGAAATGGTGTGTGCATGCATAAGTAAGATTGTTTATGCTTTTGAGTATTTTAAATGTTTGGACATATATATATACATACATGTGTGTGTGTGTGTGTGTGTGTGTGTGTGAGTGAGTGATGTGCATATAAGTGCTCATGCTTAAGCTTAAAACTTGTAAGATGTTAAAGATAGAAGAGTTGTAAGCATGTTAATATGAGTATATACATGATATCCTCAAGGTGTTTGTTGAAATGTTTGAATGAGAAATACTTGGAGAAAGTAGTTGTGGATAGGGATGGCAATGGATCAGGTTGGGCGCGAGGTTTTTGCCATACCGCACCCTACCCTACCCCATGCCGAACTCAAAATCGAACCTAATGGGTTTTCAAAACTCCCAATCCACACCCTTTGCGACGGAGAATCGGGTACATGCGGGGAATACCCTTCACCTCATGATCCTAGTTTAAAAAAATATTTAAAAATAAAAATTGAAATACCAAATAGAAATTAAAAAAATGTCAATCCAAAAATCATAGTTGTTTTTGTTTGAATGAATACCATAGTGTAGGAATTGAAAATAAACATTCAAAGTAACACAAAAATAGACAAATTCAAAAGCAGAAATAGACATTCAAAGTAAATAGAATAAGAACAAGAACAATTTGTTCTATAAAGCAAGAATGAAATTAATACATGTCTCCATGGTCTCAATGTCACACACTAACTCATAGAATATTCAAAGTAGGAATTGAAAATAGACATTCAAAGTCAACACAAAATTGAATATATATAATTGGGCATTTTGTTAATTGAATTTTGGGTTAGGTTCGGGGTTTAGGTTTGGGTTTGGGTTGGGTATCGAGATTCCTATACCCGCTCTGGACCAACTTTATATTAGTCGGGTTTTACTCGAGACCCGACCAAAAAAACCCAGATTAGGCTGGGTTTTTCTGTCAAACCTCGGTCGGGGTTTGGGGATTATTGCCATCCCAGTATTGGGTTGTGGTTAATGCTTGAATTATTTGGTATAGGGTGATAGAAAGCTTGCTGATGGTGCATGCACATGGATGCAAGTTGTGTGAGGCTTATAGTTAAATTGAAATGTTGATGAGAATAATGGGCTTGAGAGATGGTAAATGATGTGAATGCTTGTTATAAGTTGACTTATTTGTGGTTTGATGGAGTTATTAGTGAACCTAGGGGAAAAAATGCTAAAAGAAGGCCATGTGTTTGACTAGTAATCATGAAGTGTTGAGTCTCTACTTATCATAGGGTTGTGAGTCCATGTGCAGGGAACTTTAATTTTTACTTCTTGTGATTGGTATTATATATGTAGATGGAGAAGTTTAATTGTGTTGGCTATAAAGGAGTTATTGATGTATGCATGAGCTATGTTTGAATTCATTAATGGGATATATGCCAACATGGTGCTTAGAAGAATGCATACCAGGTGTTTGAAGAAAGCTCTGTAATAATTGAATTCAAATATTTGATAAAAATGGTTGAGAATTTGGGTGGGGAGTGGGATGCTGATGTGGATGACATGTGTACATTTTATATAAGGTGATTATGTAGGGGCATTCCCATAAGCTAGATGAGTTAGTATGTTGGGACATGAAGATTTTTCCACGTACTTATGGGAATGGAATTATTTTGCAATTAAGTTGGTGTCTCTTAGATTGTACTTTGGTAACAAAGGTAGATAAGTATTTATGAAAGTGTGAGTTATATAAATAAGCATGGAAATAGTAACCTCAGCGCAATCATTATTAATAACTACTAGTAAGTGTAAGAAATATTTGTAGTTTTAATTTGGCCAATTACTATGATGTTGTAACAGTTTACTTGCGAGCATTGTTGTATATTACATTGCAACATTGATTTCATATATCGCATTGTAGTAGTATTATGATTGTTACTATTCACTACAATACTATAGATGATCGCTACATTTTCTCGCTTTCATGGCTTCGGGCTATGAATTTTTGTTTGATTCGAAGCTGGGGATTTGTGTTTTATTGGGGGACTGAAAACTAATTTTGGGGAGAAAAGAGCGTGAAGAGGAGCTAGGAGTCAAAGCTGAAAGACTGATATTGATCAACAAAATCTGAACCTACTGGAGTCAGGTTTGCTTCGATAAGTGTGATGATGCTAGTGAGTTCATGGGGTTGGGTGTGGCTTATACGTGATGTCACTACTAGCCATGTTAGATATTTTGCTAGTGTATGTGCATGTAGTCGGGAAGTTGTGAAGGGAACCCTAAACCAAAGCCCTAAGTGTGTGTTTGGATGGATAATGGGGGAACCATTAGTGATGTATACCCATGTCATGGGTAACCATTACACTTGCAAGGTGATGGCCCTGGCAATAATGTTGTAAAATGTCATCTATGCCTCAGCAATACGTAA
>NC_052476.1:5387316-5395341 GCF_009730915.1 Dioscorea cayenensis subsp. rotundata | reverse complement strand
TTTTAAGTTATCATGAAATACTATTATGCCATGAAAGCTGTTTATACTCAGATTGTTTAATCTAATTTTTAGCATGAAGTGCTTTTGGGTTATTAACATGAAATGTTAAAAGGCCCCCTCTAATCCAAATATAAGATTAAAAAAAAAATGCAGTGATGATTTTTGGATAAGAAAAAAGCATGCATAAAAAATAATAAAAAAACAAAAAAATAAAAAATAAAAAAAAATAAAAGAGTAGGATAGGAATGCATGCAAATGAAAGTAAATGGATGTGGTTAAATGGAGAAAACTCATCACAATGCAAAATAAATAACAATAAAATATATATGTATTATAGAATTAATTTTTATTTTAAAATAATCTCGTCCATTGATAATGGTTTGATGATTGTAAGTTTCTAACTTAAAAACCCTAGCCTCCACCACCCATCCGTTGATGATGATTTGAGGATTGCTAACATCTTTGTACACCACCATCATCACCAGCTCAAAGGTGCCAGGCCCGCCACCACTAAAACCGCATCCTCTCCAGCCTCCGCATCCTCTCCGGCCTCCGAAACAACTGCCCCCTTCTTAGCCATTTTTTTCTGCTTCTTAAGGCACGTGCACCTCTTCCGCCTCGAGGCGGAGTGCCTCACCCAGTTGAGGCCCAGGCTTCGCCACTGGCCATGGGGGCGTATGCCTCGCCTCAGTCGCCTTTTTAAACCATGCTTTATTTACACCTTTATGGTTGGTAGAGACATGAAGGAATATCACTAGAAAGGTTGGGCCAACTTATGGAAACTCATGGTGGCTCCAAGAGCTAAATTTTCATGTGGTTGGTCCTGCAAGCTACAATTATTACTACTAAATTCCTTTATGCTTTAAATACTAGTCCGACAACGTCATGTGTGTTTTTTTGTGGTTTAGCTTGTCAGACTATTGATCATATCTTTAATTCATGACACAAAATCCAATAGACCTAGACCAAATTGACAAAACTAATTGATAAGAAAATTGAGTTTGTAGAAGGCTTTTAAGAGGTTGGCTGATTAAATTATAATCAATCTGTGGAGAAACAAAAATTGCAGCAGTCATCACTGCTATAGTTTAGTTTATTTAGGAGACTAGATACAATATAAAGTTTAGAGGAGCTTAGCTGGATTGCCAATGAATTTCTTTAAGAGTTGTAGACCATGTCATGAAGTACTACATAGCTACCATAGACCATATTAGGAAGTTCTTAATTAATTATGATCACCAAGGTTTGGATAGTTTATGTTAGGTCCAAAGGGGTAGTAGTGTGGTAATTTATCGCTCAACCTCTCATGTAATGTAATCAAACACACTCAATGTAAAATCAAACATAAAGAGAAAGGAAACACACGAATTGTTTACATAGTTCAGCACAGGCTGCCTACATTTGGGGGCCGAGCTAGGAGAGAACAACCAATTAAAGGAAGGAAAAAAAGAAGAGTATGACACTCACTCGCATTCACACAATGACAAAGATTAACCCTCTCTAGATTGCCTGATGCCCACTCTACGCAACCCACATACTTGGGCCTCTCACTCGTGGCAAATCCTAAATCTCAGAGCAGGGTCTCTTATATAGACATCTCCACATACCAAAAATAGTGCTTCCCTCTTTTAGAATCTTCGCGGCTTCTTAACTTAGACACCTTCCAAAGTTAGATGTTGTAACTCCTCTTGTAACCGAGCTTGCAACACGGCCCACCTACTGATCCTGACTGAGTTCAAGCTTCCATTGCAACGTAACCTTACGACTCCCCCAGTCCTCCCGACTATGCCAGACCAAGTCGATGAAGTCAACTCCTCCCGAGCTCTCACTGTCAGCAACTAGCTTGCCTCATCACTTCATATCTGCAAGTCTCTCTCCCGGGGGTCACACCCACCAAGGCGCATCTCCATCTCACCAAAGATGGTCTTCAAAGATCTTCAAAATCTTCTTTCCAAACCTGATTGCTATTCATCCAAGTGATCGTCATTCATCCAAGTTTGGTCTTCACAATCATCAAACTTGATCTTCATTCATCCAAGTTTGGTCTTCAATATCTTGTTATTAAACTTGATCTTCTTTCATCCAAGTTTAGCTCTTTAATATCTTCCAAGCATGATCTTCATTCATCCAAGCTTAGGCTTTAATCATCTCCAAATATATGCTCTTGCCAAAAGTAGCTTTGTCCTTGAATAGTTTGTGTCTTCAAATAACTTTTATCTTCAACCAACTCTGAACATAATTAGCTTTGGATCCGTTTCTTCAAAAGTCGAATTGCTACTTATGGTCTTGAGAATCTTTATAGCTTGGTGTTGCCTTTCTTAGTTTGTTCCTTCAATTTTACTTTACACCAAACTAAAGATCTCCAAATCTTGGCCTCCAAGTAATAAATCTCTCATGAGAAGTAGAGTTACCAAAGATAGATTTTATTATCTTGGATCTTACCAAAGATAGATTAAATCATAACTTTAGATTTTCTCTTCATGGCTTGCTCTTCAAGAGAGACAATTTCACCTTGATGTTTCTTGCCAATAATAGTCTTTATGTCTTCATTGTGCGCCACCTCATCTCATTGCCACTTTACCATGCCATGTCATTTTGATTATCACATCATCGCTTTTGCCACTTCATCATGACTACGTGTGAAGTGATACCAACTATAGAGCTTAGCTCTAATAGTTTACACTTACTAATGCATTCTGGTTTCTTGACTGAAATGTTGGTGGTACAATTTTTGTTATAATTGATACTTTTGACTGTGTTTTAATTGCAAGTTCTTGTTGGTTGGATGCCAAGTCTAGCTTGGAGATTGAACTAAATGCGATGGTGATAGAGCTGAACTGGGCTATGAAGATGAACCTTGGTATCAATATTACCTTTATTGACTGGCCATACATAAATTAAATGGTGAATTAAAGAAATTATGAATTTGCTCAGAGAAAATCTAACAAACCTGGCTTTCTCAGGCAACTCATCAAGGACTAAGTTAATTTGAGCATCAAAATTGTTCCAAACTGTTAGAATAGTGTACCTAATAGATTTATAAAAGCAAGGTAGGGACTCCCACATTTTGTCTCTATATTTTTAGAGAAATGAGTTTTTTTCTAAGTTGTAGACAAAGAGCTTTGAAGGTAGGTCTTTCCTTCTAATGATTAGAATTTTTTTGTAATCCCTTAGGCCATCTCCAACCCAAAACTCTATATTTGGCGCTTCAATACACAAAAATACAGCTGCTACAGAAAAAAATTCTCCAACCATCATCTCTATTTTTAACTCTAAAATAGAATATTCTAAGAATATTCTTCTTACTTCATACTTTTATATTCATATTAGTAATAAATTTAATCATTTTTTTAATTTTTTTCACTTTTTAACCATTAAATTTAAATATTATATTATTTTTAAAATATAATTTTTATTTTTAGAATTTTTTATAAATATTTATTAAATATAAAATTTGATTGATAAACTACAAATATAAATACAAACATTACATTACATTAATTACTTAATAAAAACATAACATACAAACAAGCACCATCAGTGAAAACAACACATTATTAAAAACTAAAGTAGCACACAAGCTTTTAATTATCTTCGTTATTTGCATAGCACAACCACAAATGTTCAATCAATGCATTGCGAAGTGCAATATGAGCGTCTTTGTCCTTAATTTGCCTGTAACGACCAAGAAATTGTTCAAATCGAGCATCTTCATCTTGTACCAATTCAACTACTGGGGTCGGCATTTCACTTACATCCACGATTGGTGCATTGAGATCTCGTTCATCCTCAACTATCATGTTGTGCATAATAATGCATGCAGTCATTATATCATGTAAGATATTTTTCCTCCAAAACCGTGCTGGTCTTGCCACAATTGCAAAACGAGATTGTAGAACACCAAAAGCCCTCTCAACATCTTTTCTGCATGCTTCTTGTCTCATTGCAAAATATTTTTTCTTCGGAGTTTGTGGTTGATGAATAGTTTGTACAATAGTAGACCATTTTGGATATATGTTATCAGCTAAATAATATCCCATATGGTACTCACTTGCTTGAATAACGTAATGAGCAGGAGGAGCAATACCTTGTGCTAGGTTGGAGAACAAATTCGAAGACTCCAAAACATTTATGTCATTGTTGGTACCTGGCATACCAAAATAAGCGTGCCATATCCAAAGATCATAGTCGACTCATCGCTTCAAGAATAATGGTTGGACATCCATACCTTCCTCTATATTGTCCAGCCCATGCTGTGGGACAATTTTTCCATTTCCAATGCATACAATCCAAACTTCCTAACATTCCCCGGAAAGCCACGTTGTTCTCCAATGTGTAAGAGTCTTGCGATATCAGTAGCATTAGGTGATCTAAGATATTGTTCAGCGAAAATCTCTACGATGGTGCGACAAAATCTTTTCATGCTTTCAATTGCAGGTTGATTCACCGATTTTGATATATTCGCTCAGTAGCATCGCAGGTAAAACCATATGCCAACATTCGAAAAGCAGCAGTAATTTTTTGTAAACTAGATAACCCAACTCGACCTAGACCATCACAGTGTTATTGGAAGTAATTATCATGGTCCTTAACTGCTGCAACAATGCGAAGAAACAAACTTCGTGACATCCGATATCTTCGGCGAAACATTTCAGCATTGTAGCGTGGATTCTCCAAAAAGTAATCATTCCACAAATTGCGATCTGCTTCTTCACGGTTGCGATTGATAACAACATGCCCTGGAATAGAGCCACCATGGGAGCGACGATTGTTCAGATGACTCAGGGTTAACTCTAATATCATGTTATTATTTCGAATAACACGATGCATTGCATCTTCTTCCACTGAAAATAGATCATACATCGATAACATATTGTCATCTGAACATAGATCATACTGAAAATAGATGATAGTGTTGGTGGGTCACCTTCTGAACGCCCAATCGGACAGAAGAAAGCCAAATTGAAGAAAAAAATGGATGACGAAGTAGCATCTTCTATTAGTCGTTTAAAAGATGATAACTCCAAGATTATGGAGATGTTAGAGAAGACTAATGCAGATCGACAAATGTTCTTAGAAATGCGTAACAAAAATCTTGCTTTTCAACAAATGAGATATGAGGACAAAATTTTGATCGCGAGACTTGAATTCTATAAAGTGACCCTAAATATTCGTGCTTGTATACAAGCACAACAACAAGAAATTTTACGTAGAAAAGAGGACATTTTTCAACAACCACCCCTTCCTGGATCTAACATGTTTAGTGATATCTTTTGGCAATATTGGTGGAAGTGGTGATAACATGCCGGATTATTAGACCCATCTCGCTTCGACTTTTCATTAGTTGTATTTTTGTGTTGTGGTTTTTTGTTATCGCTATCGATGATAATCTATGTTATGACTATTTTTCCGTGTTTTTTTATTTTTATTGTTCGTGTAATTTTCGTTAATTTTAATGAAGTTATATTTCGTGTATTATTTTCGTTAATTTTTTATTTTTTATTAATTAAAAAATACAAACTTAAATTATAAATTATTTAATTAAATTAAAATATAAATTATAAATATAAATTTATAAAAAATAAAAAATAAATAAATAAAGATAAAAAATAAACTGAAAATTAAAACTAAAAAATAATAAAATAATAAAATAATAAAATAATAAACTGAAAAATTAAAAAATAAACTGAAAATTAAAACAAAAAAAATCAAAAAGGATAAAAAAAGATAAATAATAATCTAAAAAAATAAAAAATAATTAACAAAAAAATTAAAAACTGAAAAACCATAATAAATGAAAAACAAAAAAATAAAACTGAAAAATAAAAAAAAAAAAAAATAAAACTGAAAAAAGAAAAATCAAAATGAAAACAGAAAAAAAAAAAAATAATAAAAATAAAAGAAAATAAGCTGCTACATGATGGGTGCGCTACATGTTGCGCACCACTGTAGCATTATGTAAAATTGGCGCAGAATTTGGCGCCGGATTGGACCAAATTCTGCGCCAATTTTAACAATTCTGCGCCAAATTAAAAGTGGGTTGGAGTTGCTCTTAGTGTAGTTTGGTTTGTTGTCATTTGCATTTTGAAACTTTTTGGGTTTTTTCCCACTATAACCGTCCTTTGTTTTTAAATTGTCAAAATAACCCTACCCAAAATATATTCACCAAACTAACCATGAAACCATCACATCAACCCCATCTCATCATCCATGTGTTTTTGAAATATAAAATATTAGGTATTTTTTCCAAAAACACCCTTTATTTAAAAAAAAATACAAAACAAAAATATTTTTATTTTTTAAACCATTTTCTTAAGTTATTATTAATAAATATTTATTATTATTTTTATAAAAAACCGAACAAGTAAAATATTTTTTTAACAAATGCAAATATCAACCCATATGTGTTGTGCCCTCCTTGGTATAATCTAGGCTCCTATAGGCAGAAATATGCTCCATGTTTTCATCAAGTACCTAGTTCACAGTTTTGGCAATCTGTTTCTGGACCAAAAATGGTTCCACCTGTAGGACGACGGACCGCCGGCCGACCAAAGATCAGACATAAACACATGCACATGTATTTTCTATTTGTACTTGAATGTAATTATTGTTTTCTAGACTACAAATAAGTTATTAGATCAAAATAATAATAATAATAATAATAATAATAATAATAATAATAATATATTTTTTAAAATAAATGCCGTTGAAATTTTTTTGGTGTTTTTAAAAAATAATAATATATATATTTTTAAAATAATATATCTTTTAAAATAAATCCAGTTAAAAAATTATTATTTTTTGGTTTTTTATAAAAATAATAATAAATATTTATTAATAATAACTTTAAAAAATGGTTTGAAAAAATAAAAAAAAATATGTTTTGTATTTTTTAAAAAAAGAAAGGGTGTTTTTGAAAAAAATACCAAATATTTTATATTTTAAAAACACATAGGTGATGAGATGGGGTTGATTTGATGGTTTTATGGTTAGTTTGGTGAATATATTTTAAGTAGGGTTATTTTGACAATTAAAAAAAAAGAATGGTTATAGTGAAAAAAAAGCCCAAACTTTTTTTGTATAAGACAACAAATTTTTTTTTTTTTTAACAAAAACTTACTCATGAGCTTAATATGTTTGGCTTTGGTTAGAGTTTGTTGGAGAAAATTAGGTTCGGCTCCTTGAAATATAAATTTAACTCGAAAGTAAAATTTTGCCCTAACAATTTAATTAATATTATTTAAATTAGATATGTTATATTAAATGTCACTATTTTATAATTAACTAAGAATGTTTATTAATAGGTGATAATTTTTAAAATAAAAAATAATTCAGTTAATTAATCAAATTTGATTTATCACAAGTTATTCTAAATAACGTACTTTTGGTAGGACATGTGGAATATGTTGGGATAAAGTTTAATGTCTAAATAACTATGACAAAAGCATCAACTTTTAGCTTAATCTTGGATTAAACTTTGAGCATTATTTAACTTATTTTTGATGTTTTCAAACTATTTTTTTTATATAATATCATAAATGATATAGATTTATATATGTATATATTGTCATAACATTTATATATTTGAGTGCATAACAAGACAAGATGGCATGGGAACATAAATTGGCACAAATATATTGTGTGCACAATAAATTCATATCCCAAAGTGCATTTAAAAATTACATGCAAGAACAAGTAATTAATCACGCAGGGGACCGCAATCGAATCTTTTGCTTGTGAATGAAATAAACCTCACTGTTTCGGAAGCGTGAGATTGACTAGTCAAAAGTATAATTTTCTAAAAATTAATAATGGATGTTGATTAATTTTGATAGTTTTAAATATTAATTAGTAACTATATTTGTTTATAGAACTAATTTTTTTAAAAGGTTTTTCCTAACCTTGCTATAATTATTGATAGGTGTTTAAATAAAGGTGGTTCCCTAGCAACCAAACACCATTGTGTTAAATGCATGCGAAGAAAGACATGTTAGAACCTTTCAACTATCAGATGGTGGAAATTAT
>NC_052476.1:5364657-5386316 GCF_009730915.1 Dioscorea cayenensis subsp. rotundata | reverse complement strand
GCGATATGCATCTTATTATCACTTTGAAATTTGTCATTGTCTTTGGGACATGAATTTTAATCGTTGACTAACCCATGGTGCAGCTTTGGATCGAAAGAAATGTTGTTTAAATACCACACTTGATATATATCCATACTCATATTGTCTCTCTTATGGTGAGCTATGGATTTTTTTGAATTTATATATGTGCATGCATGTATCTCATTATTTCTTAATAGAGCTCCAAGTGTATCTCTTGCGTGGTGGAACCCATATATATATATATATACATATATTTTTATTGCATACTCTTTCTCTTCTTTTTTTTAATATATTTTTTTATTTTTAGTTTTTTATCTCATGCACATGGGTATGCTTTCTCATTCTTTTGTTATTATTATTTTTTTAAATTTCATGCACGTATGCTATGCACCCCTTCCCTACCCATATGCAAGCTTTTCATTTATTATCATTATTTATTTATTTATTTATTTATTACTATTATTATTATTATTATTTTATTTATTTTTTTTGTTTTTTGGCCATGCATGTATGCACATGCTTTTCATTTTGGAAGTTCAACGTACATGGTAAGTTAGCTTTTTTTTTTTATTGATGGGCCCAAATTTTTTTTTTTTATTTTTTTGCATGTCATGAGACTATAGCATACCATATTGATCCCATGCACGAATTACCATCATTACCCCTATCACCATCTCAACAACAGATGTTCACAGTTCCATGCTATATTTACACAGTATGAAACCAGCTAGGAGACTAATAACATGGCTAAATAATTTATCTTGACTTTAGGATGGCATCTCAATGACTGCTACCAAAATAAATGGCAGAGAGTCAAAATACACCTTGTTTAGAAACCCAACTGAAGGCCTAACAAAGATCAACCGAAATTGTTCACCAAACGACTTGCATGACTATCTGGCAGGTATATATGTAGAGGTATCAATTTGTTCAGGAAGCTCCTTAATGACAACTTCAAACCTCTCTTAGACCTTAATGAGAATTTCTGAGTCAGATGCAGATGACACTAATGTAATTACGAGCCTCTTGGTTCCAAAACGACCAGCACGACCAACCCTATGTAAGCATATGTCAACATAATCGGGCATATAATGCCCATGACAATCTAATCAGTGGCCGCAAGGATCTTTTGTGCTCCTCCTTAACAAATTGGAATGTCATCCTGATTAGCTTTACCATATTCATATAAATGCGGGTTTCTCATTATACTAGCATCAAACTCGGGCGGAGCAAAGAAGATTTCATCTGAAGTCCTCTTGGACCTGAAAAGCTTCCCCATGTTTAGAATAGTGATGAAGGATGCGTCCAGGACCTGGGGAGAGATAGCTTTCCACACTGAAGTCCTTCTAGCCAAATGAGTGAATGATGGGTTTGGAGCGGAGGTGATGGAGAACCATGCCATGCCTTCAGAGTTAGCAATCTTACAAAAAACAAGTCTCAATAATCTTTACATGACAAGTCATCAAAACAACAATCTAGAATGTAAACAAGAAAATGCTACTAGAAAGGCTGATTTCAAGAAATCAAAATTTTCTCAATTATGAAAAATTCAATTTAAAGGAATGAGCAATGGCCTTAAAACACTCTCCGACAACCCGTGTGGTGACTTTGAATTCTTAGTGTGTATCCATCAAAGTTCTACGCCCCACCTGAACTGGACATAAGCTCGGGTCTTCACGCCACCTCAACAGGCTGGCCGTGATGACCGCCTATTGCAGTAGGGCAGGGCACCGCCCAGTCACCATCAAAACCTATGGAAGCTCAATAGTACAATATATATGTAACAAGCATGCATTCTAGATCCATGACACCTTCCCCAACCTGGGATGAAAACTAAATCCACAAGTCTCAATGGTAAAGCTCAATAACAAGTAAACATGCTCACAAGAACCATTCTGATTTCCCAAAGCATGAAGCAATAAAAGCATAATACTTTCATTTAACCAATAAGAGTTTTCCAAATGCAATTCAAAGGCCGGGAAGTATCATCTAAATCGATCAACACAGCGAAAAGAATACGATAAAACCAAGACATGATTATAAGTCACACAATGACATAATTTAAATCAAATTCTACTAAAATGTGCATCAACATAACCCCACTCACAGAAATGGCAATTTCTCTTTCTTGCAAGCTAATCCTTGGCTAATCCTCTACCTCAAGCTAACGCTTCCCTTCTTACCAAAGTACAACCAACAACAATTGTTAATACAAAGGCCAAGCAAGAAATCCTAGGGTTCTTCTACCAAACAACCCTACTAAACTCTAGGCGCTTGCCTAAACTAAGACCATAGGCTACAAAAGGATATCTAAGGGTTTTAAGCTTCTCACTAACCTAAGGAAACCAAGGAAACCAAGGAAACCAAGAAAACAAGAACTCACCGGAGCTACAGTGACCCTAATCACTATGATGAAGGATTCCACCCAATCTTTAACAAATCAAGGGAAATACAATCATCCACACTTTCTAAACTCAAAAGCAACTACACACCAAGATTTCTACCAAAGAAACTCAAGAAAACACCACAAAAAGGGAGGGAAAGAAGAAGAAGAACCCTATCTCCAATCTTCTCAAAACTTCAAGGAATATTCACAAGAGGGGAGGAAGGAGATCCTCATGCTTCACTAACAAAGAAAAATTAGAAGAACAAGGCTCAAGCTTTAAATTTAGCAAACCAATTGATTCTAGCCTCAACAAACCAAGCAAAGAAGAAATAAGTAGAGAAGAATAGCTTACCTTGAAGAGACAAAACTGTGCGTGTGCGGGCTGGTGTGCGGCCCGCACAGTGGCCGCACACCCCACAGCTTGGGATGTGCTGCCTGGTGTGCATCCCGTACACCAAGCCACACACCCTTCTGTCTGGGGTGTGAGGGCCGTACAGGGGCCGCACAAGAGGCCGCACAAGCCATAAAAGTAGCTGTGCACAGCCCACACACTCTTTGTGCGGCTTGTGCACAGCCCACGCACCTCTAAAAAGCTTGAAAAACACCCCGAAACCCTCGACAAGAAGCTCCAAACTACAACCAAGGAGAACTCAACTAAAACACCAAACAAACAACAAAGGAAAGATCAAAACAAATTGCTCTACACAAGAAAGAAGAGCCGAACATCATAGTATGATTTTGCCTAATCTTAAAATAATTTTATTAAATATTCAAAACACATTTTCTTGAATCTTGACACACCCCTTGTGAGTGTGTACCGCAAGTACACAGGTTGTCAAACTAATAAAGTATCCAAGTGAGTGGGTAGTCGTAACCACAAGGAATAGTGCTCAGAAACACAAGAATTGCTATTTAACTATAGTGATGATGATTCAAGAGTAGTGTGAACAATATCAATGCAAATAAAAGTAAAGAGAAGAAAGGAAAGGGCAATAGGGATATAAGGAGAGACAATCGATAGAAAATGGGACACCCAGGCATTACTCACCCTAGCTCTAAACTTCACTTTTGTTTACTCCCAGAATTCATCAACAAATGCATCTACGATCTACTTTTGGTTCATTTCTTCCACAATTGTATTCACAACCCTTGATGCACAAAATAACACATATACACACAAATAAGCGATAAAATCTTATCAAATTAATGCTCAATGTAAGAAACAAATACTTCGTATTACTAATACACAAGCACTTATCAAATCTCAAAAGTGAAAATTATGTTTCACGCTTGAATATTTCCCAAAGAATTTTTGAACTAAAGAAATGAGACTGGTGTTTTACCATTATGACTTCTTTTTATCAAATAGATAATTAAATGGAAAGATATTCTCTAATTTGCTAAAATTTTACATGAAAATTAAGGAACTTTTATTCATCATTTTGGGTGGTGGAGATTGAGTTTTAAACTTTAGAGATTCTTCATAGAATTCATGAGTCGAAGCAAACATTATGTTATTTAATTCCTCCTAACACCACTAGTCCATCATTGAAATCCCGAGATCATTGTTATACAACCATAGAGGTTCAATGCTATTATATCAAGAACATCATCATTGTATCTAAAAACATATTAATTATGTTTTTTTAAGAATTTTATTATTGTTTTATGCACTTATAAATGGTGAGATGTGAAGAAAAAGCAATTTGGTATTCAAAAAACCCAAAATAATTACTTAATAAAAGGTTGATTATGTAAGGGCTAGTTTACAAGACTACTAAACCATTAGACATACTTTTTTGAGTTGTCATATATTAACCAAGTGTTTAGCCAAAATTCCTTCTTGTGGTGATCACATTTTTAAAGCGCTTAAATCTTACAATTAGCTTGTGGGCTTCATCTTTTGATGCACCGCTCATCTTAAGGTTGGATCCTAAGGTTCATTTCTAGAAGCACCATTCTCTAATCAAGTTTATAGTTAATGGAGTTCACCTTCTAATTTTATTTGAATGTCAAGTCAAAGTTCATCTCCAAAGATGATCACATTGCTAAACCAATGCTAACTTAATATTGGCTCATGCAATCTTACTTCCAGGGTATTATGCTCTAATCAAGTGTCTAGTCAAAGTTTCGCCATGAAATGATCATATTAGTAAAGCATTCTACTCATAAGGTTAGTTAGTGAAATTTACCTTTTGAGGTTCTAGCTCTAACTAAGTATTTAATTAGTGGAGATCACTCTCAAATGCAATCATATTAGCAAAGGCTGGCATCTTAATTCAACTATTAAGATGTCATGCTTCAATCTAATATCTATTAGTGGATTTCATTCTTGAAAATATTTCATTGGTAAAACACTTCAATGAGGAAGAGATCCGCTGTTTACTCTTTTCTCCATAATTATTGCATTTTAGAAATTAATCATATCTTTTTAGATGTATTATTTTATGTAAAAAATTACTCTAGCAAAAATTCCATTTTAGTTAACATATAACAATGCCTAAATCTTAGTACAAATTAAAAGAAAAAGGGAAAAAGAAAAACAACAAACTAAGGGAGTTCTCTACCTTGAATGACTTGTTTGCCATCACATCACAAATTCAAAATACCAATAAAATAGAGAAAATTAAATATCTTTGGAAGTTAAACATATCAACCAACTAAAATGAAAATTGGAAAATTAATTAACTAATCAAGAAAGACCATTATGAAGGAGCAAAAGGAAATGGCAACAATAATGGGAAAGAGAAGAAAAACAACAAACTAAGAATTAGAGATTTGAAGAGGGTGCAAGGTGGGCGGTGCTGGTGGTAGCTGTATGAAAGAGGAGAAAGGAAAAGAAAGGATGAGGTTCAAGGCTTTCGGAAGCCTACTTGTGTAATTAGGGTCTAAATATTCTTAATAAATTTAGAAATGAATTACAAAATCATATTCTAACTATATTTAAATATATTTTTGGTTGGTCACCAAAATTTGGTCTTTTTTCATTTTGGTGACCAAACTTCAATTTGAATCTAAATGGTCACCCATCTTTGATTTGGTTTTACGGGTAGGTTACTCCATGGTTTACCGCCCCACTTTGCCTACATGGTCACTGGAATTACTAATTGAACCGGTCCGTCACATGTAATTAACACCTCTTGGACTATCCATGCCACTAAGAAGATGCCTACTCATTACCGCCCCGCCACCCAAACTGAAGGCATCCATATCATTTAATACTAGCCACGTCAGCGTCATCTTCATTGCTCTTCATGAGAGACAACAATGCTTGGGCTAGGATTTGGCTAGAAAGAGCAAACGAGTGGAAGAGGATCTTTGGCTATCATGCTAGTTCGAGAATGTTAATCCCTTTTTGAAGATTTGAAGATGTTACCCTACCCAAACAAACTCTTCGTATGTTATTTAAGAAAATGAGGTTTTGATTTGAATAGCTTAAAATCATTGTAAACTCTAATTGATAAACACAATGGGGGAGATCGAATTTAAACACTCACTATAACTTTTTGTCCTACTATGTGTAAACCAAGTGGCTAAGGAATTGTTTGGTTGAAACAATATAGGCTTTTGAATATCAGATTTCCATAGTTCCCTAATATTTGAAATTGTTCTGCAAATAGTCCTTTGATTATGTTTCAAATTTTGATTACTTCCCTAATTGTGAAGGGAGATTTCTTAATGTGTTTTAATGGAAACTATCAAAACTATGAAAATTGTTGACAATAAAATTTATTTGATGAATTTATTTCTTAAGTCCCCAATGTGTCAGTAAAATCCAAATACTGTGTTGCCATTATAGGCCTTGTTGGCACCAATTGCATCCTAATTCAAGTTCAATCAAAGAAACACAATTTTAGTCCTTGCCAAAACCCTAGTTAAAAATCAGTTATGATGCGTGACAACACCCCTTAGCAGAGCAACTAGGCATATACGTCATCATCCCCCTCCCCACCCCCTGCCGCAAACACACACACACACCAAAAAAAAGTTTTACACAACAAAATCATATATAAAATAAATGACACCTCTTCGCAAGAAACAAATTCCACCTGCATTTTAGAAGTTAAGAAACAAAAAATAAAATAAAATGCCAACATTCCATCTTAAGGCATCTATTGTTCATAATATATTTGTCAACATCTTAGAAGAGAAAAAAATTAAGAATAGAAACTTTTGTTATTGAACCTAAACACACAAGAAAAAGGCTAAAAGTACACATGCTTAGGATATGTACATCAACATATAAAAATATTGAGTAAATAAAAAAAATATCTGCAATGTCATTCCATTAGTGTAAATGTAAGTATTTACATAACTTTGCAAAAACGTTATGTCTGAGAAGCTCACATTGATAGAGAAACAAAAACATAGATCATGGAAATTTTGTGTTTTATGTACACAACTACATACAATTACATAAACAACATTAGAAAAAAATCTACAGAAATTACTTTACAACATATCCCTCTTTAGTCTTTTCTTTACCATCTTTATCTTCCCCTGAGGCCTCTTAATCACATGAGGTCTTGCATGATGTTGAGTAGTTCTTTCTTTTGTTGATACCTTAGTATGCTATTTTGTTTGACCTCTAGGTTTAGTATCATTTGTAGTTGTAACTCCTCAGATTCTCCATAGTCAGACTTAATATTAGCTTCACTGCTTAATTTTGTAGGTTCTCCACCCACAACTACCACAGCTCTAATTGTTTGCTTGTCTCCTAATCTTGATCATCTGATTCATAGATGAAGTTGTAGTAAGAATCATGAAAATGACTATCTTCTTCAAACTTTTTTCCTGTAGTATCTCCCCCAAGAAATGTCCCTTCCAAATCACTATATTTTATGCATTCGTGACACACCCCTAACATGTGTCCGCAACTGCACAGGTCGCTCTAGTAATATAATGTATGCAACAGGTCGAGTAGTTGAATCCACATGATTAGGAAATTAGCAACAATTAAACTTTGCTAAATAGCCAAGTCAAATCAATGAGTGGAATGTGATCAAGAAGCTATCGAATAAAAAGAAGTAAACAAGCAATAGACAATGAAGAGAAAATAATCAATGAGAGCTAGGGTGCCTTGACAATGCTTCCCCTAGGATTCTAAGTTAAGTGTAAAAATAAAATTGTGCCTTCCTAATTGATATTAATTGAGTCATAGAAATCCAAAAGCACATGGATCCTTAACCTAGGCCAATGAGCGACTAGTCTCCTATGAGGTCCTAGTGAAGAACTATCTTGACACCTCGAACCACATATGACTGCTTAAAGTACTAAGGATTCCAAATGATAAACCTTATTCCTAGAAGTAGATCAAATCCTTTGGTCCAGGAGAAAGATCCCTAATCTCGTACGAGGTCCCGACAGAGAGTATGCTCACGACACCTCACACCACATATGATTGCTAAGAGCTCTTGGAATATCAAGGTAGAATAAATCTAATCCTAGCAGTGATGGTCAGTCATCACTAAGATGATTAAGTTAGTTCTCAACCTTAGTGTCACTCTAAGGGAAAACCAATCAACAAGCACATAAGGTTGAAACTCAAATTAAATTCTCAATTAAAAGAAACATAATAAAGTCAATGAAACAATAAATCCTAGGGTTTATGTATCCAAGTACCCACTAGGGGGTTTAGCTCCCCATGGAGCAATACAATGTTAAATAACAATATGAATGAAAAAAATGCAATCTATAAGAATAAATAACCCCCTCCAATTTGTGCAAATGGTCTCCAAGGGTCGCTCATTCTTCTCCAAGGATCCCTCCATCAAGCCTGGGGCACACCTCTTCCAATCAATATCATCGGCGGCTCCCTAATAACTATTCTCAGAAGGATTCGATGAAGAACTGTGTAGAAGTGCTCCTTTGATGGGAGAAGACCTCCTCCAAACCCTAGGCGACCTCTCTCCAAAACATAGGCAAAAAGATACATGAAAACTATTTAAGTCGGCCTTTTATAATCTGGAATTGGGCTTTCACACAGGAACTCACATGTCCCACCCAGCCCGTGTGAAATTTCCACATAGGCACTCACACAGCAGTGTGGAAGTTCCACATGGTCATGTGGCTTCCAACTATAGTAAATTATGAATAGTAACTTGCTATAGTACTCATAAACAGTAAGCCACTACAATACTCGTGAACAATAATCTTCCAAAAATCTTCTTTCTCTATGGCGACAAAGCCAGGTACACACCTGTATGGTAGGTCATGTGGCTTTCTGTCAAATGAAAATGTTGGGAGAACTCTTGAAATATTCACACAAGCTAGAACATAAGCGTGTGGCTGCCTTTATGCTCTTCTAACTCATGAATTGACTTGAAATCCCTTAGAAGTTGGCACATACTCTCATGTATACAAGCACGGCTTGTGCATGTCTTGATCATTGCATCACACAAAAGAACAATAATATGTGCCTCTAGATCTATCTTTGCTTCCTTTTCTCTTTTTGTGCCTTCACAACCCTATTTGCACAAAAGAACACAAATACACAAATATGAGCCATAAAATTTGATAAAAGTGATACTCAATGTATGTAAAACACACAATAAAATATATATACACAAGCACTTATCAAATCTCACCCCTAGCACTCTTAGAGTTTGATAATCCTAATACACACATATACCTCTCTGTTGAAGTCTACATTATTTTCCATAGTCTAGGTCATTCTACTTTTCCCTAAAATAGTTACTTTCATTACTTATATCTAGCCACAAAATAGTACAACCATCAACCTTTAAGTTCAACTTTCTAGTCATGCTTATCAATTCTAATTTTGAAATCCGATTTGCACAACAGTCATCTATATATGCTGCAAATCCTTCCATACCAGTAATGGCATAATGCATTCTTATTGTAAAAAAACATTTAGTGGGTATTTAAATGAAAATCAAGCTAAGGTTATTTACATGTGTATATGTAAACTACAACCACTTATAATAACAAACAAAACAGGATAAAACAAATCAACAAATAATACACAATAAGGGAGCAAACAAATAACAAACACTAAACAAATTGCATGTATCGCAATCTAAATTTTCTCACTATGAAAGGTGGACTATTGAAAATTATATACTTCGCACCATTAGAACTAAAGGATTGTATAAGCAATACTAAAAGCCTAAATACTGAAAGGCTAAACGGTAAACCATTGCAAAAAGAAATAATGCTAACACACTTATATAATAAAAGGCTAAATACCGAAAACCAAAACCTTAAGTCCTAAACTATTATTTAAAAAAAATAATAATAATAATAATAATAATAATAATAATAATGCGATAAAAATTATATAGCCAACTTGAAATTAATGTGAAAGTGAGATCATACTGACAATCTAGTATTGTATAAACATTCTATAGTAATCAACATGCAATCTAATTAAGAAAAACAAATCACAAACACAACTACTAAAGCTCTCCAACATAACACTAGAAACATCCTTGATCAACATTGATGAGTGCAACTCATACATGTTTTCTTACCCTCAATTTATGCTTTTGCTTTCCTCTTAGAATATCTTTGTATACATTAGGTGCTATTCTGGGTATGTTTGTTAATGATACTGGAATTAGGGGAGCTCGAAACGATTAGGAGTGAATCATGATACCAAACGAGTGAAGATTGGAGAATCTGCTAAGTGTTCAAGCTCAGCACGGGCAGAGCACAGTCATGCTCTCCCCCCTAAATATCCCATCCTTATGATGACCAAGTGATAAAGCTTGTAGGGCGGTGTCACCAGGCCAAACATGATCGAAGCACACTTATGTCCTTCTCCCTGGAAATCTCTGGCTGGAGTTAATTTTTGCTCAATAGAGGAAGAATGTGATGGATGCTCCTAGCATGATTATGCTCAAGTGAAGCATGGTCCAAGCACGACTGTGCTTCCTCCCACTGGAAATTCCAGGCGAGCACTTAGTCGATTCATTCAAAACCCTACCATGGAAATATGGTCTACGCATGATCGTGCTTAGCCCATGTTGAGCTCAAAGATAGCCCTTTTTAACTCTAATTTCTAGGGTTTGCTCTCATATTTGTTCAGGGACTCTAATCTCCACCGGGAGAACTTTGAAGAGAGCGAAGATCAGGATTCACCACACCTTCTACCGGGATCAAAGGACGAGTTGGAGGCACAAGAGAAGTGGGGGCTAGTATACGGAGCTCGTCGAGGAAGATTATCTTGAGGAGAAGGGAGTCATGTCTTCTTTCTCTAGTTCTTCATCTTTATTTTTCTTGTTGTACCCATCCATGAGGGGCTAACTGTCCATGGTGCCTCAGGATGTGAAACTTTGTTGTTTTGTATGCTTTGACTACTTGATCTTAATGTTTACGGAGTTTTTTTGGTTTCTTGTGTTTAATCATGTGATTACATAACTTGATGTGTTTGACTTGCACAGTTGCTTAGGTAAAACTTGGCGTGTGTGGATTGTCATAGCTGTAGTTGCCCTGTGTGATTGCAAAACTCAATGTGTATGAAACCCACAATTACCTTAGCAAAACTTGGTGTATTTGAGAACCATAGATCCAACATTGTTGTTGAGCACGCACTTGAAACCATAGAATGCACCTTGTAGGCTTTAGGATCAAGTTAGCATGCTATAACTCATAGAATTCATCCCGGGGCATTGCTCATTTGTTGTTGAATTCTCAATCCTAATCCCCCTGTCACTACCATCATTTCTCTCCTTTGTTAATTGCTTTTAATTGAACCTCAATCTAATTTATGTTTAACTAAACATCGGAAGATAAATTAGTACTTTAAGTCCAGTCCCTGTGGTTCGACAACCCCACCCCTTCAATGGGTATCACTTTACTACTTATGTGCAACCCGTGCACTTGCGGAGAACACATCAAACATATATCGAAATTATTCTACTTAAAACGCCCAATTAATAAAAAAATAGACAAAGTAATATCCAAGATCAATTATCTAAAATGAAAATCATTTTTAAAAAACCACATGAATAAAGAATTGTCTATTTAATGTAAATTAATTGTTTAAATTAAGAGATCTTCACAAAGAAAAACATACAATACCTGTCCTCCATGTACAACATAAAAGTGTGTGCATGCCTTTTCAATTTTTCCAAGGAAAATTAACTAAGGTTGCAAACCTTACGTTTGTTACAACCATCCAAGCTAGCAAGCAAAATCAACATCAATTAAAAATAAGGTCCATCAACAGAAAATCAATTGTCTAAAGTAATAATAAATAGCTAGCAAGCATTGAAATTAGCTATAGTTTTATCTTCTTCGCTCATAAGATTCTCGAACTTACTAGTCACCATATGAAGTTTAGAAATTTGCACCTAGTTTGTTCCTTTATGGATTTTTTATAGGATATCCCAAGCTTCATTTGTGAAGTCACTTGTTTCAATATAGTTGAACTAGTTCACATCGACTCTTTCAACCATTTTGTTGAGAGATTTTCATTAGACTTAGCTATTCTTACGACTTCAGAACTTTAACTACTCTTCTTCTTCTTCTTAATCTTTTCTTCACTACTTCTACTTCAATCGATGGTGGTCATCCCTTCCTCAACTGTTATCCATGCACTTTTATCAATATATTTGAGGAAATTCCTCATACATGTGTTCTAGTAGGGATGTTTAATCCAATGAGTAGTGGTGATCTGGTGATGGATGCTTCTTCTCTACCGACCATCATAACCTTTCTATGATACCATTTGCTAATTCCATAAGGTATTATGGATTGATGATCACTCAATATTTCATGTAAGTAAGCACAATCAAAACATGGAAATGAGAGAAGAGGCACAAGAATTGTTTACCCAGTTCAGCTCAATAATAGCCTATGTTTTAGGTCAAACCTATACATTAATCCACTGAAAGAAGGGAACAAACTTATATACAAGACTGTCACTCATCCTTACCAAGGCTTACAAGCACCCTCTCTCTTGATTGCTCAAAGCCTATTCTCTCACCCACACTCTTAGGTCTCTTTCTTTTTCTTTTCAAATTTACCTTACATCTAAATATTTAGAGGCGGTGTTATATAGATGTTTCCATGTTTCATAAATAAAACCTCCATCTTTTAGAATCTCCACGGATACTAAATTTGAACATCTTTCAAATTTAGCTATTTGCAAATCGAGTAGCAACTAGGATTGTAAAGCAATCCTCTTATTGACCTTAATTGCATTCTAGCCTTGCAAGCTAAGGAAGCCTCCAGCCCTTCAGGTTCTATCTAAGTTGAACACCATCGAATCCTCCAAAAATTAAACCTGCCAACAACTAGCCGAACTTCTTACGGTCCTGTCTGTACTAACCCTCAGCTGAGCCATGCTCCTATTATGGCACGTCTTCACAATACCAAACATAGACTCCAAATTATTTTCCAATGATCTTCAACAAGTATTCACCAAATCTTCTAACTTGCCAAATTTAATCTCTAGTTCATCCAAATTTGTTCTTCATAATGTCTTGGTCTCCAAGATAAGATCTTCTTATTAACTTTATCTTCATCTTTTTAAACATAGCCAATTAGCCTTGCTTGTGATACAAGTGGGACCATCCTTGCCATATATAGCTTTCTAAAGGCAGCTTCTTTTTCAATAGTTTTAGGCCCAACAAATATCTATTTCAACCAACTGTTTTCTTAACAACATGTCACTGAGTTTTGTCATAAATGCCACATTGTCATAGTTGGCACATCATCGTATGTCTCATCATTATTAATGACCAGTTGGACAAGTTGTTAAATAGTGTAAACTTTGTGCTTCTTCACTAACAGAATACATGTATGTCTTGGTTGAGTTAGGTTAATTTTGACCAAAAAAGATCTTGGTGTTATTGTTTGATTTTGCTTTTTACTTTTAATGGAAATTTTTCTTAAACCATAGGAGATATTGATTTAATCAATATTATCTAACAAGTGTTTGGATCTAAAAGTTGAAGGAAAAGTAATGGAAGGGAAAGAAGGGAATAAAGAGTTGAGCCAAAACTTAGATAGTTAAATTTTACTGAACTAAAGGAAACAAAAATGGATTTTTAATAAAACTTATTTGGTTGAGAAGAAAAAAAAGAAAGGATATATAACAATATGATCTATCAATTATACCCTTATTATTAAATAAAGAAAAGTTACTTATTCCTATTCAAAACATGCACTATCAATATCTCAAAAAGTTTACGCCTTATTTAGGCAAGCATTATAAATATCAAAATTATTTCTCACATTAATTTTAAGCCTTAAATTTGCCTCTTGTAAAATGGCACACCATTTATTTATTATTATTACTTTTTTTGTGGAGGCATATCAAGCATCACTATCTTATATGTGACAAAAAAAAATGTTGCTACTTACATTATCATGACAAATTAAAGGTTAATCAGATTAACCAAAATATAAAATAATTATGATAGCACAATAATTAATAAGCCTAACACATGAGAACAATGAGAAGCTTAATGTACATAATTAAAAGCACATAATAATAAAAACAATACAAGAATGACAGGTTGAAGAAAAGAAACCTAGTAACATAACATTGTTCAAGACAACATAGATGTGTGATCTATATAGTTAACCAGAGAGAAAAAGATAAGCAACTTAGGATTAAATCAATGTAAAGTGCAATGAATTGATCACAAAGTTCAAATCAAGAGTCAAAAGACAAGAAGTAAGAATTTCGCATATTGGGAGATGGTTGAAGCCTCATAGACCCTCAATTACAATGAAAATAGATTGAAAATTATTTAATTATAAAATTGAGGGTATTATAGTTTTTTTTTAAATGTATAAAGTTTTTCTTGGGTTTCTCTCCTTAAAGATAATACTATCCATACAGTAGTTGTATAGTAGCCGAAAGATAATATTATAAGAAAACCATGCTTTTGTGTGAATGATGGGTTTGTAAAAAGTAAGTCCACATATAAAAAGTAGTCAAAATCTACTTTAGGATGATTTGGCATGCCTTGTCACATGAAGAATGACATAATTATAATGATACTTTGTAAGAGTAGCTGTAAAAAGTAATCAAAACATACTCTAGGATGATGTGGCATGTCTTGCCACATCAAGTGGTCTCATAAAACCATGGGCCATGTAGATTTCCTCCTTGAGGTATCCATTCAGCAACATAGTCTTCACATCTATCTGACAAATCCTGTAATAAAGATATTTGACTATTGTGAGCAAAATTCTAATGGATTTGTTATAGCTACTACAGAAAAGGTTTCCTCATAGATAATTCCTTGCTTTTGACTATTCCCTTTTGCTAGTAGGCTGTCCTTGTAGGTATTCACCTTGCCATCCGGATGAATCTTTCTCTTGAAGATCTACTTGCACCCACTAGGAACTATCAATTTAGGGCAATCTACTAGAGTTCAAACTTGGAATCTATCTCTTCTTGCATAGCATCTTGCCAACTAGTAGAGGCTGCATTCATCATTGCATGATCGTAAGTAGAGGGATAATCTCCATGGTTCCCTTCTCCTACAACATACAAATTATACTTTCCTTATAGTAGATAACCATATTTCTTCTATAGCCGAGATACTCTACTAGATTATCACAACAGTAGTTGTGTTACAATAAGGTTTGGTTCGTAATTGTTAAACAGTAGGTTCTTTAGATGTTTCATTTTTTTCATTTAGAACAATCATCCTACAATGCAGTGTCTTAGAGATTCATTTAGAGGAACATTTGTTCAAGATGTGTACAATTATAAGATGTGAAAGAATCGCATTCCTATGCTCAGCTACCCCATTCAATTGAGGAGTCACCTGGTGGTCTCATTTGTGAAAAGCATCTCATGCTCCTCCAAGAACAAGTGCAACTCGGTATTCATATAGTCACCACCACAATTCAATTGTAATATCTTTATATAATGAAAATTTTGATTTTCCACTAAAACCTTGTACTTTATGAACTTGTTCAGAACCTCTAATTTGTTATTCATTAATTACACATAACCATACCAAGAATGATCATTCGTAAAAGCTATGAATTAGTGGGAAACCTTCGCAAGCCATTTCATTCATCGGCCCACAAAACATAGATGTGCACTAAATCTATGACTTGTGTAGCCCTCTCATTGTCACGCCCCAGCCCCAAAGCCTGGCCCACTGACAGATCAGCCGCATCCAATGGAGATGGTCCCCACTGGGTGCAAGGCCTCAGATTTGACCTAGTCAGAGTAAACCCTAACAAGTAGAACAATGAACAATATAAAATGGTACAGAAATACAATGCAAACCTATATATACAAGATTCCAAAGTATAAATATAGGTTAATACAAATTTACAAGAAGACGACAACCCTAGTGGATCCTTCCTAGCACTGGCTGAACTACAAGATCTTAAGCACAACAACCTAAGAGTCGAGCACCTCAAAAGTTAGAAGAAGAGAGGCTGAGTAACTCTGGTTACTCAGTGAGTGAGGTGAAAACAAGAGAAAAACTCACAAATACTAGCAGAATACGGAAATTGGTTATCAAAACATTACCAAAAACATAAAACTTTCCAGACAAACTACAACATGAATTTCAGAAGTGGTAATAATAATAGTAAATAAATGAAAGTCAAATAGCAGAATGATAGTGGAATGAAGATATGGAAAATGCTCATAATACAGACAGACTAATAATAGAACAAAAATACAGAAAATGCTCAAAAGATAGAGATAGTCAGAAATACAGAAAATATGTGAAAATAGACATGTACATCTTCCCTGACTAATAACAGAAATCAACAGCACGAGGATGGATCTTCTACTGTGAAGTCAGAATAGAACATAACAGAATATCAACAGCCGTAGCCGGATCTTCAACCGTAGTCGGGGGGTAGCGCTACTACAGAAAACATGTGCACATGGCTAGGACTTACTCCTCCTAGCTGGGCGAGCCAGGATTGGAGATGTACTAAAATCACAGAAATACAGAATACAAACAGAAAATATACCAAATAAATAATGCGAGAACAAAATAAATGAATAAATAAATAATCATACACCGAAAACACGGAGTACAAGTTCAGAAATTATAAATTCACAAGTTCACATAAACTCCGAAATACTGAAAAATTCCAATACTTTGCTTCAGAAACAAATGACTAGATAAACAGAATAAATTATATAAAAGTAAACAAAATGATACAATAAATCGTTCAAACAAAACATCATAATCGAAATACAATACTCACAAATAAAACCCAGTTACCCACACGAACGGAGTACAGAATTACAGAATCCCAGATTAGTGAGGAAAACTGGACAAATTTTAAGATAACAAATCACTAACAATGAACAATAATCTAGGCAAGGAATAAAATAAATACTGAGTATAAGATTAGTGATAATATGAAAGCAGGTTCCAGGGACATGATAAAATACATTGAATAAAACCAAGTCATAAATGGGAGTAGCTCCACCCTTCCTCAACAACATAAGCTCGCTCAAGTTAAATCGCCAAGTCCCTCTATCAGACTTCAATTGTAATGAATAGCCTATCATTATTCTCACAAACTTGCAAAGATTAAACCAAAGGTTTGTAAGCATACTTTAACTTAACATTCTCTAATAAACTTCCATTCTCATCTTCTAATTCTATTAACCCCCAACAAGATGTTCCATCTCTATTACACTACCAAATCCACTTCATCAAGGAGATCTCTCAATTACACACACCTTGACTCACAAATCACCACATCTCTTGTAATTAAAATCCTTCGAACCCAATTATATAAATTCACCATAAGAATTGTCTCAACAAAATCTAACACTCCTTATATCAAAATCAAATAAATTTCTTGAGACCAAAATGATATCACATTCCCATATAGATAATGCATCAACTCACATAAAATTCAATAATTAACATTTCCAAGGTTTAAATCGATCGATTAGCATAATAGACCTCCATATTAAATCACCTTAACATTATAGAATTCATACCAAACTAAGATTTAACTCCGAAACAAAATTTAGGAAAAAGAGTAATCGCTACAGTAATGTTACAGTACTTTCGGGATTCATGTGGCCTATATGGTTGCCTGCATATGCCCCAATCAATCCCTGATTTCACTATTTACTCCTCCAAATGATCTCAAAAGCTATCATGGAGTATGTAACTCAATCATATTTGCAAAATTCTATGAAACTCCTTTTACTCAAAATAATTGCAATTTGACTAACTTTCTTTACTCAACTACTAAATTTAGACATGGACTCTTTAGCATTATTTCTCTTAATAAATCACCAATTATTCTAAATCATACTTCTTCCAATGCAAGCGTACACATTTCCATCTTCCGCCATTGTAATTCCATTCACGAAGTCACCAATAAATTCCTTTATTTCCTTCACATATACATCCCAATAAACATAAGTCCTACAACTTCCATACAACACAAGTTGCCCACATAAGCCAAGTATACAAGTTCAAAGACCCAAAATTTAGGCCCAAACCCCTTAGTATTATGACCTCATCATCACTAACCTTTTTAATGATTTAACCCTCTCCAACTCACACATCTCTAACACCTTCTTTAATTTCTACCATCATACATAAATACACTTCCTCTAGCCACCCTTCTATTTCACTAACATCTTCTTTTATCAACATTTGGCACACTTAGTCGATCAATGATCACATTAAATACTCAAGAGCATTTCATCAAACATCTCACATGCAATGACTAACTTTTCATACATCGCTTCTAACAATATACAAGAATACATCCAATTTACAAAAGTCTTTAATCAAGTATTTTGCTTATCCCAAAATGGAAAACAATCACCCCATTAATACAAGAGATCCATAAACTAATCTTGGCATAGATAACAACCAATCTAACTCCCAAAAGCTTTAAACTAAGCAAAAATATAAAGTTGTCAACAAGTAGAGAGTGCATTATATCAACAAAGTGAGTTTAAGGCCAATAAATCAACAATGAGGTAGAAATAAGAAACAAAACTCTTAATGTCAAAATAAATCAACAATAACATTCAATCCTCCCAATTAAATAAGATATGGATTCCAACAAGACAAAACCCAAGCTTGGAGCATGATCATCCAAATTCACAACAATTCAAGCAAATGAAGCACATAAAAACTTAAAGAGATAATTAAAGGTTGGTTATCCCACTCACCTTGCCATCTTTTCTTCTCATCCTCTCTACTTCTACTAATCTAAGGAAAACAAGAGAGGAACAAGAAGAACACAAGGCCTAAGTTCATTCTAATGTTATGAACAAAAACACAAAATGAAAATTAATGTAAACAAAAATTACTTACCTACCTTTAACCATCAAAAGCAAGAAGAGGAGAAGTAAATGGCTAGGGTTTCCAATAATCATGAATGGGAAATGGAAGAGAAGGGCTGAAGCTTTTAAAAAGGGAAGAAAAAATATTTTCGGTCTACTACAGGGCTGGCTTTTAAAAGTACTACAGTAACAGCCCACAATCAGCTGGGTTATAACACTCATGATGTCCAATGAAAGGAGTCTTGGTCATCTTGCTAAAGAAACATGACTCATATGTTGGATAGGGATCCAATCCTAATGGTTCCTTGAAGTAATCCTTTATCAACACATAGTTCCTTTCTTCTACAGCCTATCCTAGTCTCAAATGCCATAAAAGTTTTTGATTTATCTCATGCCTACCATATTTTTAGTTATAGTATTCACAACACACTTATTATGAACCATCAGATAATATAATTCATATAGCAAAGAGGTATTGCTAATTAATTTATTTTGAAGATAAATATCACAACTAGTTTTACCAAATTTAAAGACATCCCTTTTGACTAAAATCGATATAGAAATAATATTCTTTTACCAAAAATCCTCTAAAAATAAATCATATCCAGATTATAAGGGAATAGAAGTAGATCTTGTGTGGGTTATCATGGCATAATGTCTACTTCCAGCATTAATCATGAACTCTCATTCACCCAGTCCACATATCCTTATCACTAGTTTGGGCAACCACTAGAATTGGTTTCCCAGACTTTTGATCTCCAATCATCACTAGCTTTGTCATTTTGAACCTTCTCCATAGATTCCTTCATCTGTCCTCATATATGTGTAAATATATATTCATTTATTGATGATTATAATTGTTTTGAAATAACCAAGTGTATATATATATATATATTTGTGAGTTAAAAATGCTTGGTGGGAGCCAAATGATCCAAGTGAACTTTATAGCATTTTGTTGTTCCATGTCTAAAGTCCTAATCTTGTCTTTTTTATTACATGTAAGAATGTAAGAATCAAACCAAGTGGTTTGATTCTTTTTTGGCTTTTAAATATATCAATGTGATATTATTAGGGAGGTATCCGGTTGTTTTTCCTATGCTTTTTCTTGTGTTTAGGTTTGGGTAGAGAATGAATGGTTTTGTTGTTCGATATCAAGCTCTGTAGCGCTAAATGGATTTAACCTCTTCTAATTATCGGAGGGTTTCTGATTATTGTGGCATTGGGTAAGATGAAGTTTTTCTTTTGATATTGGATTTGTTTGTTGTGTTGCTATGAACTAGAATTAGGCCGTCATCCTTGATTTCCCAAATTATGTGGATTGTTTGTGCTACAAGTACATACAGAGCTCCAGTGCAACATCTGGTGAACAGCTTCCATGATGGGTTTGGACTAGCTCTCTAGAAACATTGCAAACAAGGTAATTGCTACATGCATATATTACTCTCTTCTTTTGGTGCCTTTTTTTTGGTAGTGTGCGAGGGTGCTGTGCAGTCTTTTGGTGGTCTTGATGCCTTAATTATGGGTTTGCTTTTCAGGGTTAAATCTTAGCTTAGTGATCACTTGTCAAATTGCTACTACAGAACTTCATATTTTGCCTCGTACTTTGTATATGGTTTGATGATATTTGTATCATTACACTTTACTATTTAGTTTTTGCTTGTTGACTTTGCTGCCTCTTGGAATGATGATGCTGATTGCCTTGAAATTGCTTATATGAATTTATCCTTAAAGCCAACTAAGTGATATAATTCTATTAGAGGTTGTGTATTTGGTACAATGGGAAAATTGTACTCACATTTTTCTCCCCAAATTATTGTTATTAGAACTCCATGCCGATATACCAAAATATATGGATATATTAAAAGACAATGCTTTATAAGCAGTTTGTGATTGAAAAAGAAAAAGTTAATCAAAATAATCATAAACCACTTTGATGTGCACCAACATTTCAATTTTGATGAATTTCTATGTCAAGTACTCATCTCATGATCTAATTTTGTGCTAGTTCTTAGGTAACATCAATTAATAATTAATATATGTACATCTATTTCAAAATAGTTATATATGTGATCTTAATTTTTCTTTAGTTAGTTAAACAACTATTGGAATGAGTTTATAAGACAAGGAACATCTATAACTCATGTTTAGATTGAATATATGCATACAAATTGTTAAATGTTCACATGAAGGAACTGACAAGATTTAATACTTAATTTATATTAACTATTAAAATGAATAAATAAATCACGTTTCTTGTCACTCCATATCCAATGTTGTGTGCATTAGTAGATAATATTGTTATATGTGTATTTATTTGAATATAAGTAGGCATTTATCTGTATTATCTCACAATATTTGAACTAATTTTTCATTATTTTTATTCTCAATTCTTTAATGTTGGTTTTATAGGCATGGGACAAAAATAATCCATAACAAAACATTGATTCTACTATACCAGATATTTGATGTAGGTGACATCAACTTACTTCCTCCCAAAGAAAAATACTTCGAATTAAAATTCTCCTTTATCTTATTTTTGCTTTCTTCAATGGTAAATTGCATGATATATTTCTTAAAAGTATCTTGTTACCAAACTATTGCACAAGTGAGCTATATAAAAGTACCAATTATTGATGCTTTAAATAGTTGTCCCAATGGGTCAATGGTGCATGTTTGGTTGATATTAGCTAATAACTTAGCTTTTATATGATCATTTTAATCTCAGTTTTTGTTTGTCTTTTTGCTAGTGAAATTAAGGATTAACTTATAATGAGTGTGTTGGCTAATTTTAACCTTTTAACACACAACTATTAGTAACAAGGATAGAAAGAGTTTGATGCATAATAGGCTTGAGGATGGACTTTTGAATCCCAATTTCTTGTGAGGTATAAATGAATGCATCGATTTTGTAAAGATACGTCCAGAGTGTATGAATAGTATCAAAATTAGGTGCCCATGTGATCATCGAAAGTGTCAAAATCAAGCTTTTCAAGCATGGAGATGCCCAGAGGTACCATT
>NC_052476.1:4959731-5005048 GCF_009730915.1 Dioscorea cayenensis subsp. rotundata | reverse complement strand
TATATATACATTATATAAAGTTGATCCCCTAAAAGCCTTGGCATGCCATTTGGAACAATATGATTGGGTTTGGCTTTGGTTTGGCTTTTTGGTAAAATTCAATGCTTTTGGATTGTGTTTGGTTTTGTTTTTTTAATAATATATATATATATATATACACATTTCAAAAACAAAAAAACGTTTGTTTTATTATTTGTATATTATTCTTTTTATTAAATTTATCTCATAATATTAGTGTTTTGGTAATTTTCCATTTTTTTAAGTGATTTATGTTTGAAAATATTTTTTTTTATATAATTTGCATAATTAGATAAAGCCCATAACATAAGCACTGGTATCTATGGTAGTATACATAATATTAATCTTTTAGTGATTTTAATTTTCAAAAATTTGTTTGGTAAAATTCATTGGAAAAAGTCAAAAGAGCCCTCCTTTCTTTAATTCCTGTCTATCTATAATTTATCCGTCACATTTATTTATAAAATCTCATTATGCCTATGCTACAACCTCTACCCTATAAGTGAAAAAAAAAATTTGGTGTTTTTTATAGGTGTTTGTTTTTACTTTTTAATAGGTTTTGAATGGGAGGATCCCCATATATAAAAAAACCAAACCCAATCCAAAAGCATTTTAATATATATATATATATATATATAATTTGGAGCAATATGATTGGTTTTTTTTTTTTTAAAAAAAAACTATTTGCTTGGGTTTGGTTAAAAAAAAATTATTAAAATATTTTAAGATATATATATATATATATAGTTTTGTAGAACCATCAATAAACCAGGAGTTCCATGTAAAACCTAAAAATTTTAATGAATATTTATATAAAAAAAAAATGTTTGACTATTCCAAGTATGTTTTACTACGGTTTGTATTTCTAGGGTTCATCAATTGTCAGTCCTGGTAACAAGTCATACTCTGCTACATACTCTGTCACATCCTGTCTCTCTTTCTTTAAAACAAGTATCCATATCTACATATATATATACACACACATAATAAATCCAAAGAAATACTATGTATTTACATATATATATATACACACACAACAGTTGAAAAAGAGAAAAAAAAAAGTTGGTTTAGGATGCCATGCCGGTTTGGAATTGATAAAATGGAATCTCATCAAATTACAATAATCTATTATTTATCTAAATAAATAAGCATTGGTTTCCCAAACACTTTAATGATGCGGGCCCATTCTTATTCTTTCAAAAAACCAAAGCAGTGCTTTTTGTCTGCCATTAACTTATATTTCCCAAGAATGACATTGCCTTTTGTTTGTCACTTTGCTATCAGCATCTTCATTAGGTTCTTTTCATTGCATACTTTCTTTTGAGAATGAGTTCAGGGCTGACAGACGATTGGGAAACTTAGGAAGAATGCTTGCGAGAAGGTCTGTGGTGACAACAAAGAGGTTTCTCTGGAGTTCCTGAAAAACTATAAGCTTAGACCTCGAGGTGAGACGTTGGCAAGTGCCAAGGAAAGCAGAATCTGAAGGCCGACGAGATTGACCAGAGGCCAAGAAGCATAAATGAAATGGTCTCTCACGCCATTACTTCCATTTTTGAGCTTCGCTTTCTCACCTCGCTTCATCAGTTCTTGCTCCACCTTGCATTCACTCTTTGCGTTGTTGGGCAAAAGGATAACGAAGTCTATGAGGGCTCACTGTTCCACATGTTTTTTGTAACTGAGAAAATTAAGTTTTATTTTATTTGGCAAATATTATTATATATGTCAATATCTGATTTTACACAATCATTATCTATGTCTATTCAGAGGTAATTTTTTCATGTACGGATTTTCTTTTTTGATGCAGATAGGGTTACTGATGCGTGAACTTGATAATTTGATGTTGTTGATTCAATAGATGTTTTGAATTAACATGTCAAATTTTTTTGTTTTAAATAACATAATTATTGGTGAATATTTGGTTATTTGTGCTAGAACAAGCCAGCTCATGCAAAATAACATCTCAAATGAAAAGATGTAAGCCTAACCTTATCTCTAAATTGTTATTGATTGTAATTAAATATTTTTTCAAGCATTCATATAATTGCATGTTTTAGGTTTATATATTATCAGTATCTCTTGTGCTTTGATGAACAAATCTACCATTCAAGGTTCAGGTTCTTCTTTTAGTTGGTCTTTGTATTATTTGAGATTCTTCCTTTTACTAATATTTAGTTTTATTTGGAAGCATGAATTTATAGTTAAGCTCATAAACTAACACTCACAATTCTTATGCAGCTAAAGAAAGTTAGCAAGAGTTAAAAAAAAACTACAGCTCGCATCAACAAAATCAAATAAAAATCTAACAAATCAGGTACATATCATTGAATGGTCATTTAATATTGTACTTACATTATTATAATATAATATAAGGATGATATACTTTCTTATGGTATACTTTGTGCTCTATGATAGTATATTTAGAATATATGTATAGCAAACATATTTACAATTATATAAGATAGACAGATAGTAACAAACAAGATAAAAGGTAGTTACAATTTCTTTTCCCAATATATATTATATATATATATTTGTTATTCATTGTTTTTTTTCCCTTTTAAAGATTATATATATAGATATTGTTTAAAAAAAAATTCAAAAAAAACCTCAAAAACAAGATAACAATGGGTGTAATGGTTTGGTTTATGTTTAATTTTTTTTTAATAAAGGTAATATAGATATTGTTTTTGTTTTTTTCCTCTTAATATATATATTACCGTATATAATAATAAATATATAATAGCTTTTGGCAGGATTGGAGTCCAATTTATTTAATCATCGGGATCTAAAATGTGACTAATTTACATACATCTACACATCTAACGTTTGTCACAACTGCCATTTTTCAATTGATCTCAATTCACATATATTTTTTACAAAAAATCTTACAAAATACTAAATTGATGACTACCAACAATAATTCAACACAAACAACACAATTGCATATATATATATATATGTGTGTGTGTGTAAAAAAACCTTACAAAATACTAAATTGATGACTTCCAACAATAATTCAAACAAAAAAACAACACAATTGCATATATATATATATATATATATATATATTTTTACATTCAATTTATATTGATTTGAAGTCATTTTTATAAACAAACTATAATGCAACACCAATTTGTCATATTCAAATATTTATTAAAAAAATTACATAAAAAAACTTGCAAATTAGTAAAAATTATTTTTGGTAGATCAATCAGCATGCTTCCCAACAGTAAAGAAGTAGACAAGAAAATAACAACATATTGATTTATTTATTAATAAAAAGTGTTAAAAATATAAAACAAATCTACTCTTCTTTTAAAAAAATCCACCAAAGAAGAAGATCTAGAGGATCAACATATATAAAGTTGATCCCCTTAATTCCCTTCCATGTCATTTGGAGCTGTTTGATTGGATGGGGAATTTAATATTCTTTTGTTGTATTGAACCTATTTCCCATTAAACCTTCTATTTTTTTTTTAAAAATGATAATAAATAAAATTAATTCATAATCCAAGAACGGCCTTAGATGACAAATATAAGGACGTCTATAGTGAACGTCGTATGACATCCCAACAACACCTATACTACTTTACAGAACCCTAATTCAATTCTTTCTCCAATATATATATATATATATATATAATTCAATTCAACTATCTATATAGAGATAGGATACTAAACAATCTTGCAACAATTAACATTGCACATCTATGGACATGCTTGACTTACAATGCATCATCTTACCCCGTCATCAGAGAAGACGATGTAGAGCATCGACGGGGTACTTAGGAGTACGAAAGAGACCATCAGGACGTTATGCGGCGGAGATTAGAAACCCTTCTACTAAAAAGACATTGGTTAGGCACATTTTGATACACCGTAAGAAGGCAGCATGGCTTATGACATGTCTTCAATCACCTTTAGAGGTATCGGAAAGCTCTAGCACTCAATTTTTGCTATAAGTTTCTCACTATGTCTTCTCCATCTCCTCCATCACCGCCACCATCACCTCTTTTCTTCGGAAAAGGAGAAGAAATATTGTTCTGAAGATAACTTGGAGATTAATGATGATCATGATCATTTGGTTTATAGAGATGACGATTGGATCAATATTACCACCATTTTTGCAGAGTTTTTGTCAATCGAATGCATTACCTTCAGTCTTTTAATACTCAGAATGCAGGTTATCTCATCATTTCTAATGATGTATTGCAAGATGAAAAAGCTTTGCTATAAAGAAGAACAAAATAATTAAAGAGAGTTTTTGTTATAAATGAAATGAGTAATAGAAATATAGTTTGATCATCAAAACCTCTGATAGTCATCAATATATATATATATATATATATAAAACTGCAAGTACCATTAATTCTCAAATGGTTTATTAGTAGCATATTCTTTCATATATATACTCAATTAATATATATAATGAAAGTAATTAATACAAAGAAGTTGACAATTAATGGTTGCATACTATAATGACTGTTATATCAAATGAATTTCACCATGATAATAAATATAAATCAACTAATATAATAATAGAGTATCTTTAGCCTCTTTAATTGACATTTGGACTTTCAAGATTGAGTTAACTAACCAAAACTCAATAGCCCTTACATTCTCATTTAGGTTTTATTTTCTTTTTAATATATATATATATATATATATTTATTTCATTACATATATAAAGTTGATCCCAGAGTAGAGTAAAGTAAGGGAAATAGAGTTTTTAAGTCATACCTTATTTGGGGCTAAGGTAAGTGTAAATGAATATATCAAAACCATCCGATATTTGAATTGAAAGCAATATAGGGTAAGTTTTTATGTCAAATTACTAAAATAACCATCCAATGAGTTATTATAATAACAAACATAAATACAAATCATAAATACTAATATACTAATAGGAATATTATTAATATTAATACTAATATTAGTTAATACTAATAATAATACTAATATACAAATAATAATAATAATAATATTATTATTATTACTACTATGAATAATAATATACTAATACTATTACTAATGAATAATACTAAATTAATGTAATAGGAATATTAATATACTAATATGAATACAAATTATAATAATAATAATAGTACAATAATAACATGAATACCATATACTAATACTATTATATATAAATGAATTTCTACCATGATGATAAATATAAATCAACTCCAATATAATAATACAATACTCCTTAGCCTCTTTAACGATATTTGATTTTCAAGACTGGTTAAACTAACACAAAATTACTCAATAGCCTTACACTTATATTTAAACCTTTCCAAATAAGATGGACTATATATATATATACACACACACACATACTATATATATACATTAAATTTTATCACCCTAAAAGCCTTTTGAACTCCATTTGATGCATGGATTTTGAATTTTTTTTATTTGAAAATTTTTATTATGATAGATTGCATTGAAATGGATTGATGAGTCTTGAAGGATGGGAACCTAACTTTGTTTTGGTCTAACCTTTTACTATTATTATGTTAAAAATCGATTGATGAAATTTTGAGCCTAACTCCTTGCCATTTGGAGCATGTTGATTGTTGTTTTTGTTCAATTGTTTTTAAGAATTATTTTAGAATGAAACTCCATGCAAAAACAAGATGAATTTAGTCCATTTTTACTGACCATCATATAATGACAAACATAAAAATTAAGAAAAGATAATCTATCATCTCCATCACATTATGTGATCATCATAACTATTTTATCGGTAAAAGATGAAAAATTAGAAGAATCCATCATCCATGAGAAATTTGAAAAAGATTTGGAAGCCAGAAAAACATGTTAGCTTCTAAGTCAAAACTTATTTTTCAATAAATAAATAAATTACTGAACAAATAAATGAATCAAAACAATGAAATTTTAAACATTGCTTCAAAATTCCATTACAGAGAAAATCCATTACAAAAGTGCTGTAAACATATTAAATTCTATATTTCCATCTACAAACATGACTACAAAACTCTCTTACTAATCCATCTTCACTCTAACCATTCATTACAAAGGATATCATCGATCACCACACAAAAACGGCTCTCACACTCCTATGTCCTCTTTTTCTAGCCATTTACATTCTATACTCCATATCGATATCTCTAAATAATTTTGTCATTGAATATCTTACAACTATTTATTATATATTCTTCGTATTTTTGCTTTCAAATGGTTTTGAGCCATGATCAACTCTTCCAATAGCAACCATGTTGAGCATTGCCATGCCAGAAGGACGTGTTTCCTGATTTTTGTACAAAATAATCCCCATACCCAGAAAAGTAAACGACCTTTAAAAGTCGCATTTGTTTAGATATTGATGCCCGATCCATTTTCAACTTCATATACCGATCCGAAAAACAATGTCAAAAAGTATTGTCAATATTGGTACTATAACTCATCTACCATAGAAATGATAAGTTTTGCACCAATCCAAGCACGAAACAAGCTTCCAAATTGTCTTTCTGGGCACAATTTTGAAGAACACTAATATACTCCTTCATATCAAGATACCATAAATTATCAACCCGCATTAACTGCCCAACTTTCCGACTTTTCGATGCTAGATAAAAACTCTTTACAACAAAAAAGATATATGTATATATATACATATAATTCAAAGAAGCAACTATAGCTTTAATGCTATGAGGAATTAAGAAAATTACCACCACTGTAAAAATTTTGAGATCATGAAGAGATCTAGAAGATGTTGAAGCCAATATATGCAACGATTTCTTCAATCAATTCTTGAGGATGATGTCAATAAAAAGACTTGCAATACTTCTCCCATACTAACAAAATGAAAAAAATTATCAGTTGTAATGTGAGAAAGAAAATTGAAGACAAACAAAAATGAAAGAAAGCAATGAAGGAAAATAGCACATAGGATATAGATCAGATAAGGACATCCTAACAAACTGAGAGAATAATGATCACCACAAATGCAAACTCCCAAACAAATATGTGATAGATGGAAGTGTATATATATATATATATATATATAGAAAACAAAGAAAATAACCCATAATAAATGTATGTATATATACACAGAGAGAGAGGAGGAGAGAGATTGTGTGTGTGTGTGTGTGTGTGTGTATCTTCTCTGCCATGGTCGCTGACACAACTGCGGTTGTTTTGTTTCGCATGCCATTAGAGATATCAAGGATTTTTGCCGGTCGATTCTTGTCTAAGGTAGGTAAGATTTGATTTTAATTTCTCAATTTTTATCGATTCATATATTTTTTCTTTTGAACTTATTTGACAGACTTTTTCTACAAATTTATTAGATAATTATATCATTTGTCATAGGATTTTCGCTATTATAGCACCGATGTTACTTTCCTTTTGTCTCACTTTATAGCTTGATGGTCATTGTCAAACATGATTTTTCTTCAGAATTTGTTTACACTTTCTCGACAAAAGATATTAAGGATTCTCGTTCTCAATGAGTTGTCCAAAAAGGTAAGATTTTACAAAGATGGATATGGATGTCATAGATCGCTAACCAATCACGCAGTGGTATGAAATAGCTAATTCATTTTTGGTATTTGAGCTTGACTCTTAGTCTTTGACCATTATATGTTATAACACAATATATGTTGTTAACGCTCCCATCCAATCAAGAAGACAATCCAAAAGCGGATGTACACATAAATCATCAGATAAAAATTTTAGGGTTTGCTAGCTTATGGCTGATTGGAATGGAATATTTTTCATCATGATCCAAAAATCTAGGATTTGCTAGCTTTTGGTCTGATTGGTACTAAAAATCTTCTCTCTTTTTAAGAATATCTACTCTTCTTTTGGATTTTATCATAATTTTAATATTTTAAATTACATTTGTAGAAAAAATTGTATGAATTGAAATCAAATCTATTTGAGCTTGACTTCTTAGTCTTTGACCATTATATGTTGTAACACAATATATGTTGTTCACTCGCTCCCCATCCAATCAAGAAGACAATCCGGTGCGGATGTACGCATAAAATCATCGTGATAAAATTTTTAGGGTTTGGTAGCTTATGGCGTGATTGTAATGGAATATGTCATCATGATCCAAAAATCTAGGATTTGCTAGCTTTTGGTCGGATTGGTATTAAAAATCTTCCTTCTTTTAAGAATATCTACTCTTCTTTTGGATTTTTATCATAATTTTAATATTGTAAAAATTACATTTGTAGATTGTACTAATTGAAATCAAATCTATTTTTCAAAAATCCAAAAACATGAACAATATGATGAACCAAAAGAAGAACAACGCTAGGAAACCATCTCTCTATATATAGAAATAGAGTACTCTTCCAACACAATCATCAATATCCTAGATCAAACATGGTAAGACTCAACAAAAATACATATCATCGACCCTAATTTTTCTACAATTCCAAGATCTCTCTTTTGCTCATCCTTCCTTATGATTATTATTATTATTCAATTATCAACCGCTTGTTTTATTTATAGCAATACCTATCATACTTGCATCTTGAATGTATCCGTCCTTATTATAATTTAATGCACCTTGCGATGTTAGGAAAGCAAAACAAAAATAAAGAGAATGAGTACATCCAAATTCAAGACAATTTGTAGTTTTTCTGCGGTAGCACCTAGGAAAAACAAAAAGAGTTATCAAGATGTCTGCTATAGATCTTGCAAAAGAACCTGGTTTGACTTCTTACTTTTTACCTAATTTTTAATTGTCATCACTCTCTTCCGCTCCATTGTTCTTTTTCTCTATTATTGTTCTTATAATCATATAGCCTACTCATTTGTGTATGCTCAATTACAAAAAATATGAAATAATGTTGCAAATCCCTCTGCAGTGATGAAAGACATTAATTTAGTATATGGAGGAGGCAATATTGGACTAATGGGCTTGATATCGCAAAACTGCTCTTTGATGGTGGAAAAACAAGTTCTTGGGTATGGTTTATTTATTCAAAATGGTATTTATTTGAAAATGAAGTTATTAACATCTCCATATGTTTAGTATTATTCCCAAAAGCTCTAATGGATAAAGAGGTATGAAAAAAATTATTGAATTCTATGATAAGCTTTCCCAAGAAAAAAAACCACAAATACCAATGGCTATTCGGTAATATATATTGTTTTGTAAATTTGTCAGATCACTGGCATCACTCTAGGAGAAGTAAAACCAGTGGCCAATATGCACCAAAGAAAAGGTAAATGACTCGCAATTCGATGCTTTTTATTGCTATGCTGGTTATTACACAACCTACATTTCATATTTATTATATATTCACTAACATTGTTTTTATTTTTGATATCATTCTATTATCATTCATTATACCAATCCTCCTCACAAGTCATAAATTTTTCTCTTGAAATAAAAAAAACTAATTATTCTCAATTGAAATTATTATGCAGGAGGTTATGGTACTCTTGAATAACTTTTTGAAGTGATTACGTGGGCACAATTAGGCATACATAACAAGCCGGTAATTCAATGACAATTATAGGCAAACATAATGGAAATTACGAACAAATTATGACAAACTTGTTCATTGTTGTAGGTTGGATTATTGAATATTAATGGCTACTACGACTCATTGCTTTCTTTCATTGACCAAGTTGTAGAAGAAGGTTTCATCAACCCAAGTGCAAGACATATCATTGTCTGCGCTTCAAATGCAAAGCAGCTTATGGAGAAACTCGAAGTAAAGTTTTTACAAATGTTTTGAAAAATACTCTAAAATATGAACATGTTAATAGTTATTACTAATGCGTGAAAAATTCTACTGCAATGACAGGACTACTACCAATGTCATGAACAAGTGTCAGCAAAACTAAATTGGAACTATGACCAACTTGAACACTCCGAAAAAAATGTAAGTTCAATTAAAATATGTGAAAATATCAAGTTAACTACAAATGTATCAAAGGCTAATCATGACTTATGAAAAAAACACATATAACAATAATACTTGCGTATCAATTAAAAAAACAAAACAAAATGCATAAATAATTGATTTACTCTGATTACCATGAAAAACAAATGTAACACTAAACGATCCATGCATTAGTAACTATAACATGTTTTTTTAGTATAGTTTCCCAATTAACAACTTCACATTACTTAATGAAAAAAAAAATGAGCTAAGACGTTATTGTTTTTTCAGGTTGACCCATCAAACAACCATGGCAAAAAACCTCTCAAATCCAATCCATCTCCCAAAAACACACCAGAAATTACTCTGATCGACCTCAACCTTCCAGCTACCATGGATGACAATGTTGAACACACAAGTGTTTCTGATGCACATCCATAATAAAAATCATGAATGAAATGAAGATATTTTATTTTGTACCCTCTTATGTTGCTATTTTGAATGGACAATAAAAACTTGAACTTTTGCCTATATTTAATGCATGGATAAATGCTTCCAAATCAAATGTGATTTCTACAAAAAATTAATGAAACACTTCCAATGAACAACAATTATCATCAAATAAAATATTAATTACATTTAGAGATTTTCCAAAAAAAACAAACAATGAATATATATAAAGAACCAATAAATTGAAATAAAAAAGAGAAAAAACAGTATAGATAACCCGTAGCGTCAGCACGGGCCAGCCACACTAGTTATATAATAAAAGTTGTCCCATGAATAGCAATGTTTTCAAATGATTTTAAAGTGGCCATTTGCCAGTTTTTCATTGGTTCTCCAACATCTTTAACCCTAATAAAATCCCCCTTCTCCTCTACTGCCTCTTTATTCATGGGATGCGAATACAGCCTTCAAAGCCCAGTTTTCACGAGCTTCTACGATTCCTTCTCCGATCTCTTCAGTTCCATCATCACAATATTAGATCGATAAGTTTAACCTTCTACTCCATGTCCTTAATCTCTTCTCTGATTGATTTTTTGGATTTCAAAATGTGATGACCGGTCTAAGACTATATAAGTACATGAAAAATCTTGGCAACCCCACTTTTGGGATCCTTCAAAGACCAATTCTTCATTAATTGGCACTCTGATCTTCTCCTCACTCATGGAAATCGGGTGATCTTCTTCTCCAACTTCGATGGCCGTTTTTCATGTAAGATTCAGAAGCTCTATGTTGAGCTGCCACCGTTGTCATCACTCAAGCGCCGGATTCGCATATAGTAAGTTTCTTCCGGTAGATGATGAAACTAATGAATTGAGAAATTTATTTATTTTGTGTTTCCCCAAATTTCTAGGGTTTTGTTTTTCTGATTATCATCGGGGATTCGTCAAGGAAAAAAAGGTGGATTTGTGATATGTGGTGAAGAGATGAAGGTATACAGTGAAGTAGAAGGGTGGTATGGTGGTGTTACAGCTGTAGTAGTGCCAGGATATGAAGAGGGGTTGCTGTGATATGTAATGGCTGCTGTGAAATGAAGGGGTGTTGAAGAGGAGAAGCTCTGAAGTGTTGGCGGGACTTGAAGCAGAGAAAGACCTGAAGAGAAGGTAGTTAAGTAGAGGCTGTTAATGGGCTGCTGAGGTGGATTGTAGTTAGCTGACATGGCAAGGCAGTTATGCTGAGTCAAAGGAGATAGCGTTATGTTAAAATTATTTCTGACCGTTGGATACCTTTAGAGATGCAGAGATTAAACAGAGACTGTTGGATGTCATGTAAAGAATGGGTCCCATTGTAACATTTAATCTCAGTCGTTGCTTTCTCTTTGTAATCACAGCCATTGGTTGCTGTATAAAATAAAAACCAATTGTGGAGATGAATAGTTAATGAATTGAGTGATTGTTTGTGGATTTCTCTGGCTTTGGTTCTCATCTTTGTTCTTGTTCATAGTTCTTGAGTGATTTCTTATGATTTCTCCATACTAATTTGGGAGGCTGAAGCTTGAAAGAATGAGCCTGATAAACCTTGGTGTGCAAGAGGATACTTGTTCCACCATTAGCTTATAAGCTACTAGTATAAATCACAATGTGGATCTGAGATTAACAGAAAAGAAACAAGAAAGGAAAAAGTTGCCAGTTTAATGCTAGGTATTCCGAAAGAACTTATCATCATGCAAAGTTTGTCATAGGACATCAGCTCATCTACAAGGATTATACATAAAACAATGACCCATTTCACCTTAATTTGCCTTTCTTACCATTATAGCCATCAAAAGCCCCACATACATGTGTGTTATGATCATCAAAAGACAAGGAAAGGGGCAAGGTCAACTGTTCATCAAGCTGTGTGTTGATTTCTCCATGTAAAAATTATTCCAAAGATAACCTTTTTCCATATCAGTATGTAACAATCAACATTAGCTAGAGTTTGATTTGAACATGACATCTGGAAAGATTCAGAGCAACTTTGAAATTTTAAAAAAGATCATGTTTTAGATCCAAGAATTACAATTCTATAATGAAAAGACATGAATACACATTGATAGCATTACAATGGGGCTTTCAAAATGCTTATCAGCTTACAAGTTTTTATCAAATTGAGATAAAAAAGAGAAGCCTGTGGGCACAGATCTGATGCACCACCAATTATGGCAATCCTCATCTAAATCAAGCCAAACATGCAAAGTCCATGACCAAAACATAAACAAAAATAAATGCATTCTGAAAGAAATATTACAGATGATAATGTAATTCATCATTCTCAAAACTGCTAGTGAACAATTTGCAAAGTTGGGCACTATCATCATCACTAAAAATCATATGTTTCCATTTATATATAATATATATATACACATCTATAAGACTGAAGTTGTTAACAAAGTCCTTTTTTTCACCAAAGATAAAAAAGAACATCCCTTATCTAGTCCTTCACTATTCATGCATATTCTTTGAATTTCCATAGTGGCATACAAATGCATAAATATTCAGCTGATAAAGTTGTTGAACAAAATCAAATCAATCCACTCAAATAAATGGGGGTTCGATCTATACTCACATTAATCTTAGATGTCAGTATAGATGCAAATGATCGTGCAAAATAATCAGCAAATCTCATCAGCTGGATATCCGTCTACGATTCATACAAAGCCTGCCTTGAAAACAAGTGACCATTAAAATCCAAAAATAAAAAATAAAAAAGCAAAAGCAAAAGAGAGATCCACATAATCAAGATCAAAACACCAAAGCCTCACTGAGACATCAGCAAGGAATACAGCAAGATTTAGCATCAATTTTGGACGCGGCTTCCGCAACAGAGACCTTAGGTTTCTTCAGCTTCTTCTGCTTGATCTTCTTCTTACCCTCCACCGATCTATTCTCCTTCCCTCCTCCCCGCAACAGAAATCTTCTGCTTGATCATCCTCATCAGAATCCACAGCGACAGCAACGAGTACAGGGCGCGATCTAGAGGGTGCAGCATCATGTTCCTCCGTGGCCAGCTGAGTATCCACATCGTATTCCACAGTAGTAAAAAAAAATTCTTAGGACCTTATCAAAGAAATAGTCAAAGGTTAAGACATTTCCCAAAGACTAATATATAAATTTGCTTCTTAGTAACATAAATTAAACATCACTGATCATACAAACTATATATGCACCAAACATAAATTTATTTATAAATAGTTTTAGATGATCATGGACAACATCTTAGTGGTTAAGTTATATATTGATGACAATATAGTGACCTATCCTCATTTCTACCAATTATTATATACTAAGTTAGTATTTAAAAAAAAATCTAAAATTCCTTCCAATTTTGACAAATTATTCAATCCATCTTGAACTATCGATTATTGATTACTGGGAAAATTATAGAGAATTCAATTTATTTATACAACAAAGGATTTAATTATAGAATTTTAATTTCTTATCTTTTATTTATCATTAAATGTCATCAATGATAAACTTAAATGAATTTGATGAATTAATCATTGATGAATTTCTTTACCATGTTAACTTATATTTAATGATTGGTTCATCTATGTACACATTAAAAAAATAATCATGAAAAATTAAATATTTTCAGAACACCCACAGCATAAGCGCAGGTCTCTCCAAACTATTTTCTATTAACATTGTGCAACATCTATAATCTCACTTTCTGTAGGTTTTTTTGTGACATCATTTTTTTTAACAAAAATGACAAGCACTTGTTAATTAGTATCCCTATTACGCTTGAAGTATTTATACCTCGAACACGCTTGTCAAGGGGAGCACACACATGAGTTATTTAGTCTCGAATGCCCCCATCAACTTGTGGGCTCAAGTGAGTAGTGGGTGCAATATCCTCCATAAGTTTTATTCCTTTAATAAAGATTCAAATCTTCGCAACCCAATGTGGCATACAAAATACCCATGTTCCTACCGCTAACCACTTAAACCAAGTGGCTTTGACTCTTCATGACATTATGAAACAAAATGTCTAATAATCAGCAACTGTATGTGCAATATCCATGAAATGTTTTTGTTACCTGTCATTTCATCTAACCAAAGTTTCTAATAACTACTGCCATGTATGTTTTAGGAACATATTAAATCAGTGAGATGAAGAAAAAACAAAGATGTATACCAAGCAAATGAAGGGAACTCTCAAGCTTGTTTTCAGTTGCCATTTGGCACTGCTATTTGTTTTTTATATGAGTTAATGTGATTTAGAACATGTTATCTATGTTTGTTTAGACTTGAATTGAACTTACATTTACATTTATACTTGGATGTGGACATAGTTTTCTTTTGTTGTTTGGATTTGTGTTGTAATTTGTAAACATGAAATTCAAAACCAAAATTATTATGAACTTTTTTACATTTAATTTATTATTTGAAATTCCTATTTGTTATGGATTGGGCTGGCCTTGTTTTCAAGGTCATAAATCTGGGTGGGCCTTGCCAAAATTTTAGGCGTATGTTATTCACTACAACAAAAATGCTAAATTGGCAAAGACAAATTAACATGAAAAAAATTGTGCAAAATTTATCACAGCATTTGACATATGAATAATAAATCGGAATGTATATTTTTTAAAAATAAAATTTCAATTTTGTGCTAAATATCGTGACTAATATGTAAATTTAATAATTTTAGAAGACAATGCAAATATCGTACCAAAGGTAATTTTTTTTATAATTAAAAAATGTCATGCCATATACCGTACCAAATATAGTGCCAAACAAACTAATATAATTATTCACATGATAGTGCTATAAAATATAGCCAAAGGCACTCACGCATCAGTGACATGCACTTGTGGCCCTTTTCAATATATATATATATATATATATACACATATATAAATATAATAATTTGATTGTCAAATATCGTGCTAAAAGTATAACAATAATAAAGTATTTTATATGGTACCGAATATAGTGCTAAATACACAAAATTAATAATTTGCATCCTTTGTGCCAAGTACTATGCCAAAAATATAAATTATGAATGCAGATAAAGCAGTGGTTTTCTAGAGGTCCTGATCTCTCTCTCTTCCTTTGCTTGGGATTTCTCTATGGTTCTCGAGGGCAGCATCAGCGACCATGATGAGATCTACGGGTATTTTTTTTTTGCTTTGGATTTGAATTCCTTTTTTGTTGGATGTATATGTTGATTTGGTGATGTTCCACAAGTTAGTAGCTTTATGAATAAGAAGGGAGTAGGTGGAATAGATAGAGAACATTACAAGAAGAGCTGCTAGATTGAATGGTGAAGAATTGTTTGAATGGAATGAAGAAGAAAACCATAATGAAATGAAGCTAAGGTAGGTTAGATGTAGTTGAAATTGCAGTAGATTTTCAATTACAGTGTAGTTGTAAATGCTGGAGTTGAAAATGCAGGAGAGTCAAATCTAGTGTTTGGTTGACTGTAATTGAAAATGCTGGATTTCAAAATTTTATGTTTGTTTGGAAGGATTTGTAAATCTAGATTTTGAAAACATGTGTTTGGTTGAATGTATTTTAAGATATAAACAAACTTGGTGAGGTTGCCCCACCTTAGGTCATTATTAAATATATATATATATATATATATATATCGGGACCATATTAAAATAAATAAGATAAGTTTAAACATTTAATTGCAAGTATATATCTTCAAATTAAATAAATAAATAAATAAATAAATATAATTACACGGTATATCTTTTAAATATATTTTATATTTCAAATATAATTTTATCTTTCTGAAGATCTTTCCGTTCTTAAATTGTCTCACTTAAGTTATTTGATTGCTTTATCTTCTCAATATTTTCACAAATATTTTTATTTACTTTTACTATTATTATGATGTCAATCTTATCTCTTTATAATTCCTTCATATATCAATTTGTACGATTTTAAAATATATTTTTAAATATAAATAATACTCGAATGATAATACATTAGAAATTACAACCGTTATACACATCTTTTAATCATTCATCTCACGTGATACCACGTGTAAGACTCATTTAAATTACAAATATAGGAGATTGAACTACGCTCGATTTGGGCGTAGTTACAAATTTAACAAAATCCACTTACATTGCATTTGTAACTACTTTGAAATTCTTAAGTTTCAGCTAAACAAACACTAGATTTTGAAAAATTTTGTAATTCCAATTACATGTAGTTTTACATCCGGCCAAACAAACACACCCTAAGAGTTGATGTCCAGTGGAGGGAAAAATTACATAAAGTGCCCCAGGCGATTGTTTCACGTATTCACAGGAGCGAGGGGTATAAGAGTACATTCAGTTAAACTGAAAGGATATGGAAGATGCGAAATTACATAAGTTACCCTTAAACTGTTACTTCTATTAGACTGGGGTTTGAGGGCATAGTTATCCGTCTAGAAACTGGTAGAGGGAACACTACAAGAAAGTTACAATTTAAAAACAAAATATTAGAAACGGAATTTATTCTGTTTGAACTTGCAACCGATTAGCAACGGAATAATAATCGTTTTAAATATGATTTTAATAACAACGGCTTACAAACGGGCATTTAAAAATATGATTTATTAAAATATTAAAAAATATCCGTTTCTAATCCGTTTCTATTAGAAAGGGACTAGAAACGGATTTAAAAATTAATATATTATTTAAATATCATTAAATTTTAAAAACTATGCGTTTCTAATCCTTTTCTAATAAAAAGGGACTAGAAACGGATTTAAAAATTAATATATTATTTAAATATCATTAAATATTAAAAAATATCCGTTTGTAATCCATTCCTAATTAAAAAGGACGGATTTAAAAATTAATATATTATTTAAATATTATGAAATATTAAAAAAAATATCCGTTTCTAATCCGTTTCTATTAGAAAGGGACTAGAAACGGATTTAAAAATTAATATATTATTTAAATATCATTAAATATTAAAAAATATCCGTTTCTAATCCGTTTCTAATCAAAAAGAGACTAGAGACAGATTTAAAAATTAATATATTATTTAAATATTATTAAATATTAAAAAAATATCCGTTTCTAATCCGTTTCTATTAGAAAAGGACTAGAAACGGATTTAAAAACTAATATATTATTTAAATATCATTAAATATTTAAAAAATATCCGTTTCTAATCCGTTTCTAACAAAAAGGACTAGAAACGAATTTAAAAATTAATATATTATTGCTTGCTATTAATGTCATGTTATCATCTCAAATAATTAATACTTATTCATTCCAGTTCACATGAGAAATTATTTATATCAAAGTATTGAAATATTTGAAATGATTATAATTAGTTTAGGATCGGCCGAAGCTGCTGGGCTTCGGAGCACTTGGTTCCCTTCCGATCCGGAGGCTCTAGCTCGGTACTTATTCTTCTTCTTCAATGCTTTGATTTTGATTTTGTGGTGTATAGCAGTACTATGTGAAATAGTTTTATGTAATGTTAGGCTGATGGTTTGTATCTTTTGATGAGCATGATTGATCCTTGTTGATAGAGATCTTCCCACGTAGATGTTAGTTGTACAGTAATGTGCTCCATTGCCCTGAAATTCAGTACCATCCCCGTAAGGCACCTTCATAAATTCATCTTAGTTGCAATTAGTTTGTTATATTAATCTTTGGTAATGCGTTGGTTGACTTGTTGGCTGAACTTGTAATAGGATGATGCTTTATGTCAATCTAAATTCTTGCTGATGATTTCTTCCTTGTTGTTGTTGATTTTAACTATACTTATGCCCTTGATATCTTAATTTGTGTTTAACTCTTCAATTACTTGCAGGAAACACAATATGTTCCCCATCAAAAAGGGAAGTAGAGTGGTCCTCATGATCAATGGGTATGTGCAGATCCGCTCACCAAAAATTTTTCGCTTTTGATAATCAATCACAATTTTAATGTTTTTAGCCGTAAGGTGTACATGGTGAGTCTGTGATTAACATTTCTCAAGTGATACAAATAGCAACATTGTCGACTTGTTTATCACATTTCTATGTTATTCTCTTAATTGAAATTTCATTTATTTTGAAGTTATCCAATAAATAATATTTGACCTGACATACACAAAGTTTTATATCAGGATCATTTTTTGTGAAAGGAAGAAATAGATGTTCTGTGATTAGCATCTAAAGCGATTCAAGATTTATTGAATTGTCTTATAAACATGCCTAAATAATCCACCTGCTATTTTTACTTTATATATATATATTTACTCTCCTTGTGGTGTTACACTTGCTTTGGCATCTTAGTATAGGTGTTTGGATTCCGGAAGTTGTTTTAGTTCTACAAGTGAATATCTTTATGTAGAATCTTTAATGGAGTGTTATCATGGTTTTAGATTAGAGCACTAAGCTGTAACTTTCCTTTTTTTTTCTAAGGTCCTTTGTTTGAATGATACAATTATACACATCATTGCCCGTGGATTATTTAACAATTTGTCTACTAATTTTCTAAGAGGGTCTTTAGAATGTTGCCGTGTTCAACTTTCATGATGTATGTTTTCTTGCATTAGTTTATAGCAAGAATTCTGGAGTCAGGTGCTTAGTTTGTTCTGCTTTAGGGCTTTATTGATAGAGAAGCAATATGCTTATGTCACTTTTTCAGCTTCATAAATGTGCTTTTTTTTCCTTTGCTGGAATATGTTGGTGGCCTTTTCATGACTGCTAGTGGAGGGTCATATCCAATATGCTCTGTAGTAGCAAGGAGCAAGAATGGAACTTTACAGGACAACTGATTCATTGTTAGAGTTTATATTGGTTATAGTTATAATGTCATGCTAGAGGAAACTTATGCAAAGGTAAAATAGAAATCAATTATGGAGTTGTTTAAATGTAACAATCTTAGGTCTATATTTTGTTATTGCTAATTGATGTATCCTATGAATTTTGAAAGAACACATCACTGGAGTTAAGTAGGTATGAATCATCAGCAATCAAGGTCTTATCTATCATTCGGATAAGAAAAAAATTTTTCTCTATCCTGCATAGAATCATATCCTTTTGTCTTTATAATTAATTTAAAAAATTTACAAAAATCCCTATCACTGATTAACATGTTAGGAGCTAAATTTTGGAGCCTTACGCATGAAAGCTTATCTTCGAATTCTTATCAACAGGTAGATCGCTCTCAATGGGATGAGCTGTTAGCGTATAATGGAAAAGCTGTAAGTAGTAGTCTTTAAATGCCAAGATATGTAAGCATCATTCTATTTCATTATTTGGTTTCACATCCAAGTTGCCACATGCTTTGGTGAACAATAACTCCTTTATTCAATAACTGGTATATAGTATTTTATATTATAATGTTTCTTTTAATTCATAGGTACAATAGGTTTGTAGGGATCAGCAAGGCTTGCATTTTGCATTGGCGGTCCATATGGTCATGGTCCTCGAGTTCGTGAGCGTGCCGACGTAACTATTGGATTATCTTCCATGGTTTTGAATCACCAAATTGCATTGATAGTGCTGTTAGAGCAACTTTATAGGTGAGCATTACATTCCTTTTATGATTTTTTTTCACTTGAGTTTACATCATTATAAGTGGCAAATGTTATCTTTCTTCAATGGAGAAATTGAGAATTGCCGCACAAGTCATGAAATTGAAAGATTCTGAGAAATTTTGAAGGAAATCAAAGTTTCATCTGAAGCTTTATGGTCTTGTATAAACAGAGGATTCAAATGCTTAGTTTTTAATTCTTATGATTGTAGAAACCTATCTTCCATCCGTAATTTTGATACAAAATTTTATTTGTTTTTGCCTGTGTCAACAAGAATGCTCGAAAGTGCACTGATTTCATCCTAATGTGCACATTTTTGACTACACAAAAAAGTGGATGTTGTTTTCATTGCTTTACTTGCACCCTTGATTTGGGCTATTGCAAAACAAAAAGTAAATTGATGCAACATTTAACACCAAATAGATCGATTATGTTATGAAAGTAAGTCAAAAAAATAAAGCCATATTTAATGTATGTCAGTTTAGGTTGGTGACCTAAAATTGGATACAATACAAAACCTTAGTCGCTTGTCATAATTGAAGGTGGGGTTGAACATGCAACAATTGCGTGTATATATTAGCATGCCATGCTAATATATATGGATAGTATATAGTATATATAGTTTAGACTATTGCACCTATCTTATGCTTTTAAGATATATATATATATATATATTAGCTTGTCTTAAAAGTCAATGTTGATATCATTATAGAATCATCCATGATTGTTTGCTTGAACCCTAATTTCAAGGTTGCAAAAAGTTTTTTCACACCTACAAAAAGTTGTGATATAGATGTGCATAGATAACTTGGCCTACTACTACAGGTGCTGAACACTCAGGTACTTTAAAAAAATATATATACTATTAATAATAATTATTATTAAATTAATAAAGAAAAAAATTGTTTTTATATACTATTGATAGGCAATAAAAAATTGTGCTTTGTGAATGGCTTCGCAATCTTAAATTCCCGGATGGATATGTGTCGAATATAGGCCGATGTGTTGATATGCGAAAGCTAAAGCTTTTTGGTATGAAAAGCCATCAATGTCATGTCTTTATGCAGAGATTACTCCCAATAGCATTTCGGAGAGATTTGTCCACAGGTTCATCATCTGAGGCACATTCATCTTCGAGTTTGTCCACAGGTTCATCATCTGAGGCACTACATGCTGAAATTAGAGATTTGCGTCAAACTCTTAGTCAAGTCCAAGATCGTGAGGAGAGGCTTCAACAAACACTTGACCAAGTCCAAGATCGTGAGGAGAGGCTTCAACAAACGCTTGGCCAAGTACAAGATAATAATAAGGAGCTTCAACAAAGTTTGCTTGAAATGCAAGAGGAGAGGAACCAACATCGTGCGGAGATGATGCGTCAAATGAAGGACATGATGATGAGTTTTGAGAGGAGGATTCTTCAGCAGTCGCAGTTTACCACACAGGACTCACAACCAGTTACTGACGATCATGATGTTGGCTTATAGTTGTATTTGTCGTATACTTATTATTTTGTGTTGAACATATATACTTAAATATTTCTTTTTGTATGAATTGATGAGTTTATCTTATTTGTTGGTGTTATAGGTTAAAAATTTATGAAGCAGGTTTTAAAAAAAATAGGGATATAAATTTTATTTTATTTTATTGACTTAAATGTTAGAAACGGATTAAAAACGGATTTATTTGTTTGAATATTGTTTTTTAATTTTAAAAAAACTTTAGGAACGGATTAGGAACAAAAAAGCTATTGTTTCTAATAGGGGAACAAAAATAAAACAGAAAATATTCCGTTTGGAATCCGTTTCTATTTTTGTAACTTAGAACGGATTAGCAACACATCTTATTCCGTTTTAATTTTTCAAAAATTAGAAATATAATGCTTTCCGTTTCCAATCCGTTTCTAAATTTAGAAACGGAATATTTTCCCGTTTCTATTCAAATTAGAAACAAGGGAATTCAAAACAGATAAATTCCGTTTCTAATCCGTTGCTAATTCACTTTAGGAACGGATTAGAAACGGAAAATGCTGTTTCTAAACAGCAATTTTCTTGTAGTGGAAGGCAGCAGGGGAAAGTACATTAGTTGCCCCCGATGGTTATTGCTATTAGACTTGGGTTTCAAGGGCACTTTCGTCAGGGCACCTTTTTTAGACAGGAATCAAACAAAGGCTATAAGAACAGCTCAATTTTTGTGGAAGAATAGCATTTGAAGTGAAAAATTCTCATCTTCTTCTTGTCCTCTTCTACTTTTCCTTGTTCTCAATTCTAGAACTAGAGATCTCCGGGTTGCATACACCTGGATCCTCTGTGTGTTTTTAATTTCCTATAATCTTGTTATGTTTTTTCTGAATCATATTGTATGTTATCATTCTATCAATGAATGTTTAATTGAGTGGCGTTGTTGTTTGCAAGTGTGAGTATGTTCTACCTTGAAGACTTGCATCAAGTGATGATTTGGAATTTTAAATGTTCTGTGGTGAGAGTAATGCACATAACTGTATAGGATCATGAGAAGAGGTAATAAGTTTGCTTTTTTGTTTCATTATCTTCACTGCTATACAACTTGATCTTTGAATGGAATTTCTAGCTACTTTTGTTATGATTCCTCACATTTTAGGTTAGGGCATAATCCAAATGAAAGTAAAATGAACATTTTGCTTGGCATTCATTTTAAGTTCTCTTAGATATTATCCTTCCAATATGAGGTTGATTTTATTTGTAACATGTATTAAATTTTCATGTCTAAAATGTAATTGATTTTATTCGTTTTAATGGTTAAACTGATAATAAGATGTTGTTTTCTTGAATTTCTTAGGTTTTGAAATGCTTTGAAGTGTTTCCAGACAATAATATATATTCTAACCTAATACCTATTTTTCACAAGGTGTATATTTTTTTATTGATTAATGTTTATCAAGATAGCATGTAATGCTATTCTCATTCTTTCTTTGCTTTTATGTATTTTTCACGTTTTTGAATTTGAGCAGTCACATGCTGCACAAATTTTGGGGTTTAAGTTCCAATATCATCAATGAATGGATGCAGTTAAACCTATTCTTTTGCGTTGTACCGGCTTACAGCTTCATTGGTAAAAGCTTAGTTTATTGGCCTTGATAATATGTAAGTCATTTTCCTTAATTTATGTTGTGGAATCTGGTTGCATTAATTGTTGAAAGGTAACCATTTTTTGTCTCATTTTTTTTATTTGTTTTTGCTAATGCCATTAAGTAATTTATGTTTTCATTGATTGAATTCTAATCCAATCATATTTTCTTTATTTTATTTGTAATATGCTTGAACCTTTTTTGGAATGCACTCTAGTTTATTTTATAGACAAAAGAAAACTGCTTTTCTATTTATTTTATTTGTTGGTGATGGATGAATATTCTAGAATGAGATAGATTGCTATGCTTTGTGTTCCATGATATGAATGCATTGCTATAATTTGCTTCATTAATATTTGAAAGGTTAATTCATGAATCATGCAACTGTTTCCCCTTTGATTTTTTTTAATTTATATGCACAAGATCTAATGCCTAAGGACACAATTGCCCCCCTATGAAAATCCCCCTTGGGGCATCCTCATCAATAAATCAATTTTGGCAAGGATCTTTATTGAGCATTGATTGCCTAGTTGTCTTTTAGTTTTGGTTTATATGACCTGACCTGATCTATAACATATTCGGCTGAAAACCTGCTAAAATAAGTAGTTGGGTTGTGTCAAAAATAGCTTTCTAGAAAATCAATGTCAAGCCCTAAGCAACATGTGTTTCAATATTCTGATGATTGATGCCCTAGAATTGTCAAGATTTTCTTGGTATTTAATCTCTACAAAGGTTCCACCTCTAATACCCTTTGCTAATCTGCCAAGATTCATGCACAAGCACCTCACAAGGTCTCCCTCATTTCCTTATCCCAGTGATAGTACCTACATTTTAGAATAGGAAACACCATCATTTGGCTTATGCAACATTAACATGATATGATAACAATGATGGAAGTTTATCTAATTTTGGTCAAATATATTAAAATAATTTTAAAAAGTTCACTGAGGAGTTAAATTTTTTTATTGAGAAAATACAAAAGTCACCATTCTTTTATCGGACCATGAAGTTGATCATAATCAAGGAAGCCTTGAAGCCTTGCATTTTCAGGCCTGGAAACAACTCGATCTTGTTTTGGATGCAAAATTACCTTACAATAGAATGTGAACCTTCAGCAAGAGACATAATGATTAATGAGACATATTAAGGAATATCAGTAGGTGTTCAACAAGATATCAAGAACATGATTGTGTGGCTCGACCTTAGTAACAACAGTCGTAACAGTTTCATCCCACCATAACCTATCAAAAGGCCTGAAATCAATAGTAACAAGAATGGAAGTTTAAGACATTAACCATAAAAATAATAAATGTGGAGTAGCCTACTTGGCTGATTTCCCTTTGATGAAAGAAATGCAATAATCAGGAACCTATAAGAGCAAAAACAGGATTAATGTTGGTTAAATAAATGAAAGGGGCACGAAAGATAACAATGAGATTACCAGTGGTTTTCCTAATGGTAAATACACTCGAGGAATTTCTAGATCCCATTCAATAACATTATCTTCACTACTATGACACCTGTAATGTCCCTAAAGTTCACTCCCTGAAAGCTCCACATAAACATAGATGAGCCAAGCAAGAAGAGAATTTTAAACGAGCTACATGTTATAATAGTACTGATTATCTTCCGCTTGGGGATTGCACAAACACACTGATAATCATCATCATTAAGTTCCAATGGTCGATGATCAAAGAGGAAAGCCTTCTTGGATGATTTTACTCCGATTAGGAGGGAACCAGTTAATTCTGTAAAGATAAAATTCAATGAGACCATATGTTATAAGATTACAAGAATCCATGAACATAAGTACAAAAAATATTTTATGCAAGTGGTTCTACACAACATGGATCAACGACAACAAAGGACAAATAACTACTGTTGGAAAGATATCTCAAGCAAAAGGGACCTAAATCCATAGGGATAATAATTTGTAAGAACGACCGAAAGGACAACCAAAGCCCAACACATAATAAAAGTAGACCTCATTGAAGTAGACAATTAGTTTAGATCATACCGTCCCTCGTCAATCTTATCATCCGCTGAAAATTTGTTATGGGTGATTAGCCATAAGGCATCTCTTCTTAGTATTGTTAATCTAAAACAAAAACAACAAATATAAAACAAACATAATACCATGATAACAACTGCAAGAAAATTTAATTTATTTTTAAAAAAAACCCAACATTTTCATAACAAACCCAATTGGTTGAAGATCACGAATGGTATCTCCCAATGAAAAAGCCGTTTTGAGAGTCGGCCTATGAGATTCATCATATGCAATAATGTTTGACTGAGGAATAAATCACCATCATTAAATGGGGTTAAAATAGATACAAAAGTTTTTTAAGAAAATATATATTATATGAAACCTCAAACTCGTTAGGGCACCCCCACATATAACAACATCATGAGTGGGGTAAGGAAATTGTGGCAACGTCTACATTCAAAAAGAATTATTTAAATACAAAATCCAAAAATAAGTAAATTTGAAGTTAAGCAACACAAAATATTAAATGTAGACCTCCATAGGAAGGGCGCAGCACAAAAAGACCCGCATTCGGAATTGCGGAAGGCCATGACATCCAGCGACCATAAGTCTTATCCTTGCCAGGTAATTCATTGAAACCAATCGACTTATAGCATATCTTCGAAGAAAACTCCGCTGAGCAAACTTTAATAAGTCAACCACATTTTCCATAAGGATATGTTTGGGTTTCAAAAACTCCACTGTAATACCCAGATTCTTTGGATACCTGTAAGAAATTATATTCAGGGTATTATCATAATTGTAGTAAGATTTTCCTACAGAGTAGGTTTGTTGAGAAACCCAAGTGGAAAGCTTCAAGGACCTAAGTGTGAAAGTTTATAGAAATTTTGGGTTCACAAGTAATAAAAAAGTGTGATCTGAAGTCTTTCCGGAAACCAAGGACTGAAAGGTAAGCTTGCAGGGGCCTTTTGGAAATACTATTTCATGATTCAGGGACCATTGGTGACTTTTCAGGGACCTTTTTGTATGGAATTTTTTAAGGGACTGACAGTGAATTTTGGCAGAAAGTAAGTGAAAGAGATAAGAAGGTTTTGGATAAGATGAAGCTTTCTTCTTCTTCATCTTCATCAAGGGGCTTCTAAACCGGTGAAAGAAATGAGAAAAAAAAAGAGAAAAAGAAAAGAAAATGGGAGGTTTTGAGGTGGATGATTTGGAAATCATCAGATATAGCTCACAGAGGGATGACCTTGCTTGGTAAGAGTCTTCTTGGTTGAATTAAAGCATGATGGTTGGTTAAAAGCTTGAGCAACCATGCTAGAATTTTAGCATGTGTTTTGTGAGATTTGGGTTTGGATTTGAGTGGTAAAACATGGTTGACTGTTGTAGATGATGAATGCTTCAAGTTGCTTTAGGAAAAATCTTTGTATTTGAGATAGATTTTGCTTGGAATAGAGGATGAATTCCGGGTTTACCGTAGATTATTGTAGCAACCGGAACTTAGGGTTTGTTTTGGTTAATTAAGTTGATGATGATGATGATTAAGATGGTGATGATGATGATGGTTGGAATAGAGTTGGTTGAGTTTAATTGATTTGGTTGAGTTGGGCTTGATCAAATCAAGGGAAGTGGGTTTGATTTAAATTAGTCAAGTTCATTTAATTGGATTGGACTTGGATTTGGCTAGCCAAGTTGTAGTAGGTTAGGTTCATTTCGGTTTGAATGAGAGTAAAGAATTGGTTTGGTGCAACCAAGTAAGAATTAATTTGATTTGGACTTAATGTGCAATTGAGTTGGGTTGAATTCTGGTTAAGTTGGTTGAGGTTGATTTGGGCTTGGTTCAGATTTTGGGCTAATGACTTTGTGGTGAACCAATTTAAGGAGAATTAGGTTCAGTTGAACCAAGCTGGTTCAAGAGATTTTGTATAACAATTGGAATTGGTTCAAGGCTGGTTGGTTAAATTGAACATGGTTCAGTGAAATTGAGGTTGGTTCAAGTTGGTTCAAGAAGGTTTAGGCCAAATTGAGTTGGTTTAAGTGCAATTGGAGACTAGTTTGATTGTGCAAGATTGGGTTTGAACCGATTGGAGTGAGTGGGCTTAGTTAGAGAGTCAGTTACTTGTTTCTTGTATTTTCTTTTGGGTACAGTTCAGTTATGTCCTTAGTTTATTGTATTTATTTATTTTTCCCGTTCTCCTATTAGGTTTTGTTTAGGCTTAGGAGGAAATTCCAGGTCTAGCGGGAAACCCAATTGAGACCAGATGAGTTGGTAATGGCTATTATTTTGGATTATTGGTTAATTGTTACTATTTTAAAATAATTATTTAATAGCTAGTATTTTGGAAATAATTGTTCAATTATTTCAATCTATTATGTTTAATTATGTATAATGTTAAAGGATACTTATATTTATTTGTCGTTGTTGTGCCATGACAATCATATTGTTACATCCGGCTTTGTATAATTATACGTGGTTTCAACTGTGAAAAATACATGTATAAATGAATTAATTATTCATTTAATGCATTTATGTTAATGGTTACGTATGCTTTGACTTTGATTGATTTGTGAAAACCATGTGGGCGTATTAAAATGTTTTACTGTCAATGCTTGTGGATTTGATTTGCATTCCTGGTATAAGAATGGTGTCCTGGATTTGGACATGTATGTGATGATTTCCTCGAGTTGGGAATTGGAAAGAATTCCATTGTTGCATTGGCTTTTGAAGGTGACTAAGGACTTTAGTCCGACACTGCAGTGCGTTGTTAACTCTGAGTTTACTCTGGTCAAGAGGTGCGCGGAGCCATTGACCGGAGGGGGGTCTTTTATGTGAGAAACCCGGGTCAACGTACGGGGATCGCAATGGCCAACGTCAAGGTTATGAAAACCTTGGCGGCTCTCAATCTAGTCGTGATGGCGGCTAAGTCGGGGAGTGTTTTTATGCCGATGATTGAGGGTGGGTTTTACTTTATCTATTATTTTGGATTATGATGAGGGGCCGAAGTCCAGTTGTGGTTCTAAGGAAAGTAGTCTCTCACAAAAATTGTATTTCCTTGGAAAATTTATTTGATGATGATTTATGATAAAGTTATGTTTTAAAAGCTCTTTAAAGTTGTATTTTGCCAAAACTCTAATATTTGGGAAAGTTTGGAAATTATTTAAGAAATTGATCTTTATATACTTGATATACGCTATATTTTATTATTTGAAATTATTAAGCCACTATCAACCAACTGAAATGTGTTACAGTTGCAGGAGCAGAACCCTACTAGATTGCTTATGCGAGTATAGAGCCAGTCAGGGTTGAGTGCAGGGTTATAGTGGGTCCCTTTTCTTTCTATGTGATGGTGTCGTGATCTTGTAGCGGTAGTACCCGCAAGTTGGATTAGTTATGTTTGTTATATTCATGAATTTGAACCGGTAGTTTGTTTAAAGGTTGTTAATCATGTTCTGTAAGCCTGATTTGGTTTTTCAGATGTGTCAGTTTTCTAGTTAAAATGAATTTTAACTGATGGGTGCCACATTTACGTCAGTAAAAGGGGTGTGTGTGACATCCACAATATCCATAAACTACCTCAGTATGTGGATGATTTAATTTCAGACTCTCACAAGCAAAACTATTCATGTCCACCGCCCATCGCTGCAGTAAACAAAATTGATAGCATTTATCGTAAAGAACATACATTAAAATACTATTTGAAAGAACGTGAAAGCCTACTATTTGTAAATTTGTGCTAGCAAAATTTTCTCCCAAGCATAACCCAGCTGACGTAGCCACGCGCCCAAAATAAAGATCAAGAAGTGTCAAACTAGTTTTCCCAGTAGATGGTGAAGATTCAGAATCTAATGTCATTAAAGATATAGGGTTGTGTAACCCATCTATTACCAAAACAACTTAGCCATTTAAAATAGGGGAGAAAGCTAAACGAAAGAAAACATAAACACTAGGTATACTCTTTTCTTTTTCATACAAATCAATCTATCCAAGTAACAATGTAATTAAAGGAAAGAGATATTGAACACAAGCCAAAAGATAATGTGCAAAACTTGAGAAAAGAAAGAAAAAAGAGAATAATTACATTTGGTGCCACACGAATGCACGAATAACTTTAATCTTAAAAACAATGCACTCCAATAGATTATCATTTTTATCCTCTAACATGAATACTTTGCGTGGATCATGTGAACATTCGCTATTTTTGATCACCTAATTTGGAATAAAAATAGGAAGTTAGAAAATTCTGACCTTAACCGCTAACTGTACCATAAGTAAATAAAACATACAATGTCATTGGCTCTGTTAAATCATTATGCAATGAAGTAAAACTAACAGTTGGATGTATTCTAGTATTTAGATGAGCAAGTCTAAATATTGGCAAACAATTTTTAAGTCATCCAACTGTTAGTTTTACTTCATTGCATCTAGTATTTAGAGTTGCTCATCAATAGTTAGTAGGAACTACACTCCCACATGCTGGTAAAAAATAATAATAATTTGTTGCTCATAAACCAAAGTATATATATGTAAACAAATAACAATAATAATTGATAATAAAGAGAGAAAAGTAATAATCTTAGCATACCCGCATAAATTACTTAGATGCAATTTGAAAAAATAAAAAAATAAAAAATTTCACAAGAAAGTTACTTTGAGTAGCTATCTCATGAACTAAACTACTAGTGAAAGAGCAAGGGTTCGAAGGTTGATTGGTAGACATGAATTAAGCTAAGAATTCCATCTAATTCATCCGTCAAATGTGATTTATTTTGCAAAACATGGTTTATGTGGGACATTGAACCATAGATTTTACTTGTTTGGCCTTTAAATGTAAAAATCATGTTGGAGATGTTCTGGACTACAACTACATGTTTAATTTTGTTTTGATGGTGGCATTGGGGCTCTAGCCCACCTACAGTAATGGTACCCATGGTTCAACCTACAGAGGCAGCTCGGACGATCAGATATAAAACACCCCTATCAAAAGGCACGTAGCATATATATAGCTAATGCTATAAGATGAGCAAGAGAAAATTTTGTACCTTCCAACTCTTGTCCAAAGCACCCCCAATGGCAAATGTTTCCTTGCCAAGATCATCAACTGTCACTATAAAAAGCCTTAAATGTGTTACTCCCATAGGAAAGGCTGGTCAAGATTACCACAGAAAGGTCACAAGACTTCAACTATGATCAATTATGAAAAAAAGTAGAATTTTTACTTCTCAAGGTCTTAATATCCAATGTGAATATTAGTAATGGACAGCTTGAGGTTTCCAATTATGGCGCTAATCAATGAGTCCAACCAAGATGGCTTATATATATATATATATATATATTTTATATATTGGTACTAATAAGTACCAATAATATGATAAATTAGTGGTAGTAGCTAGCTTCAACTTTTCCTCTAATATATATATACATATCTATATATGTGTGGTCAGGAATAAGTATATGTATATACATATCTATATATGTGTGGTACTAATAAGTATTCCTGATTGTAACCTTAAATCATTTTGATTTAAGGAATAAGTATATATATACATATCTATACATATCTATATATGATTTAAGGTTACATAGAAGTCCATGTAAGCAAGCATATTCATTTTGATTTGCTAGTATGGGAGAAACACAAACATGATGAAAGGTTTCTGTAATTAAGGATGGATTCAATTGCATTCTATTTAATAATTTTCAAAAGCATGGGGAGATTTCGTAGCATTTCAGGTGAAGGTAGCCACTTGGATCAATTAATCTCTGATGGTGATTAAAGTTGTAACAATTATTTGTTAATTAGTAATGCATAAAGCTATTGCCAAAATCCTCCAACTCAATTTCTGTTACTACGATTGAGGAGCAGGACTAAAGTAGAAGAAAGAGAAAAGGAAAGCACAATTGAATATGAACATCAATTGTGTAATGAATATGTATAAATTGAGAATGCACTAAATTTAAAGATGGGTTTCTACTTTTCTTAAGGAACATATTGGACAACTATATGTACCTGCACAAAAGAGTGCCAAGTGAATTTGTGGAAAATACTATTAGAAAAATAAAGGCTAAAGATAAATAAGGTCCGCAACAGCTTATTCTCCTTCATATCTCATCTTAAAGGTTGCATTAAATTTGAGATAGCATATCATTGAAGAACTTCAAATGAAACAGACATTTTAGATTCCAAGTAACAAATGATTTCACAAAGATAGCACCTAATAGATTTCAATGACAGATGCTCTGGCACCAAGATCTGTAGATAGTGCTAAACAGTGTGAAATCAAAAAACCACCAACATATTCTTCATGAGTCTAACAAAATAAAAAATGTGTTTATGTCTGCATTCCAGACATTGAATAAAATAGCCAGTTATTAGAACTCTTTCTAAATTTAGCTCCTAATGTCATAATTGAACATTTTTTATTCACATAAAAACAATAATATGGTTTCTTTTCCTAAAAGTTATCCAGAATTTCAACTTCTTCATATTAATTCTATGCAATATTGGGAAATCTAACTGGATGCTCTTGCTGCTAGTTAGTGTGAAACCAAGAAACAAACAACCAATTCTTCATGGGGCTAACAAAATAGTGACACTTCTATGACTGAAATCTTGAAATTGAACAGAATAGTCAAGTGTCAGAACTCTTTCTAAATTTAACTCGTGATTTCACAGGAGGACATTCTTGGACAAAAATGTCATGGTATCTTTTCCTTAATATACATATATATATATATATATATATATTTGATACTAATTATATTCCATACTATGAATTCTAACTGGATGCTCTTATAGCAAGATCTGCAGGTATACAGATAAATAGTGTGAATCCAAGAAGTTTCAAGAAATAGTGTGTGAAAATAAGAAAGCACCAACCTACTCTTCACAGGGCTATCAAAATCAAAATGCTTATATGGCTCCACACTAGACAACATTGAATAGAAGAGCTAGCTGTTAGAAATCTCTAAATTTAGCTCTTGATTCCCTAATAAAACATTCTTGAATTAACAAAAACTTAATGTCATAGTTTTCTTTCATAAAACTCATATTTTTGCCTCTTCATATTAACTCTAAACCATGCTAGGAATTCTAACTGGATTCTCTTGTATTAAGATCAACAGATACTGCTAATTAGTGTGAAATCAAAGAGCCACCATCCTACTCTTCATGTGACTAAAATTAAAAAATAATAATAATATCTAAAGAATAAAAAAAAAATCCTTGTAAAACTGCACTCTAGAATTTAATAAAATAGCCATATGTCATAACTCTTTCAAAATTTAGTTCGTGACTTCAGTACAAGACATTTTCAAATTCACAAAACCTAATCTACAAATTTCCTTTCCAATAAAACATTTAACACTTCAATTTTTTTTTCAAATTAATTCTAAAGCATGTTGGGAATCAAAAATCATCCAAGCCTGGTGATCCGTAAGAAACTACGACCAATTTAAGGCATTAGAGCAAAATCAGGGAGGAGGAAATCATAGCTACCAACCAAAACTAAAGTTCCAATAGATCTCAAAGCATTTAGTAAATCAATGATAGCATGATTAGCACCTGATCTTGAAAAAGCATTAGGAATTTTTATAAAAAAAAATATCCAATCAAGTTCAAAAAAATTAATCTCATAAATGTATTTTATTCCCTCTTATTGTACATTTATAAATCAATCTTCATGGATAGAATTAAATAACCAGTTTTACATTCACATGATACTAAAATAATAGGCAAAAATGACAAATCTTGACAATACTGAGTCCAACAACTCACATGTGCTTGAAGAAATTAATGCAAAAGTATATTGAAGGTGATTGGCAAAGGGAGGAGGTGGTAGGGGAGAAAAAGCAAAAAAAAAAAAACATAAATCATTGTGAGATTGGATTCTATCAGCCAGATCTACAGCACAAAACAAGCAGGAGATAGATATCGAGAACAATAGGTTAATGATCATAAAAACATTAATGCATGAGCAAAATGCACAGCATGCCAATTTAACATAAATGTATAAACATAGCAGGATTCGTTGCTTAATTTCGAAGAATGAATGAACTTATAAACTCACATTCTATGATGAAGTCAAGCTAGTCATCGATTTTTAACTCTATTCTTTTGGCTCCTTTAGAACTGTCATTCATCAAATGTAGTTAAAAATATGTTAGAACACTTAATATGATGCATTTTGTGGTGCGTGTGTTTAATTTAAAACCTCAAACATTAGCATTAACAAGAATGTAGAACATGAATGCTAAATAGATGACAGTATGAATCATGAGAAGTTGAATAGGTAGAAGTACCAATATAGATACATGAAGAAGTGAATTTCTTTGTCCTGAATCATTATGTCACTCAGAGTAATCACATGAAAGCTCCAGGAAGAAGATAATGAGAAGTGGAATAATTACTGTGTGAAGTAGTTTATCAAATACTCCACCAACATAATCATGAAGACGAGCACATAGATATGCATCAAAAGATGACCTTCCAAGCAAATAAGAAGCTCAAAACACAAATTCCAACCATTAATCTTTCCAAAATTTATATAAAGAAAAAAACCCATCCTTTGCTGTTCAAACCACATAAAAAAACCAATATTCCATGACAAAAAAGGAAGTAAAAAAATGGAAACACAATACCAAATCCCTCAATGGACTCCCCATAAAATCAATAAATTCACCTCAGAATGCATTCATCCATGAAATCACAACCATTGAAACCAAAAAATTCCCATCAAAAAACCAAACACCATCCATGCCTCCAAACCCTTTTTATTTTTTATTTTTATTTTTAAAAAAAAGCATACCAAACCAACAATCTTTCACTAGCGCTATGCCTAATCTAAAAAAGTGATGGAATCAACTGTTATAGCACTGAAATCCATTATTCAAACAATCATCTCCTTCAATAGTCATGAATGCACACTAAAAATGAAAGACAAATACTCCCAAAATGAATCAACTACTGTATTTTTATCATTTAATTGGAGACCAAAAGCCTTCATCCATGCTAGATCTACACGATCAATGGCAATAAATAAATAAATAAACAACAATAAAATCTCAAAAATACAGCACAAAAAGAAGGCTAAAAGTTAGGAATCCATCATCTTACCAATTCCCAGTAGAAATTGACTTTGAAGCCAAAGAATAATGGTAAACCAACTCGACAACAAGGAATAGAGAAGAACAATGGGAAGGTGTCTCCCAAGAGCTCACGGAGCTCACAAAGGGCTTGAAGAAGAGGAACTATAGTGTCAGAGATGTCAGAGATGTTGGAGAGATCACGATGAAAGGGGCTTGAGCAAAGGTAGTGAAAAAGCTTTGAGCCATTGAAGATGAACTTACAAATGCATAGTTAAAACATAAGTAAAAGTTCTATAGGGTGGATTTCATAATAATTTCATTATCTTTAAAATTAAATAAAATCATCTTTTTAAATAGCCTCCTTAAAACTTTTATTTAACCATTACTTTTTGTTAATTCATTTATTTTTTTAATTTTTTTTCACAAGTTGATCATAACAATAAAATAATTATGTTAACATAAAACCATCTTTTTAAAATAATTATATTATAATATAATTTCATATTATATTAAAAGGTTTTTACATTATATTAAAAATTTTGAAAAAATGTTTTTGTAATAATTTCATTAGTTGAATTTTTTTAATGCAATGTACTACTATTTTTTTAAAAAAATTGAAATTTAGTAATTGAAAGCCAATCTTGTCTATAATAATTATTTTAAAACAACCATATCGTGGTCAAAAAATTTTGCCATTGATAATTTTTATTTTAATAAAGGATAAAAAGCAGCGAAAATTATTTTCTATCACTAAATATTATTTTTTAAAATTAATACCTACCATGACATAAATGGGTCAAAGTATCTCATAAGTAGAGATAAAAAAATTTGTTAATAATAATTTTTATTTTAATAAATAATGGATAACAAGCAATTCGAAGTAGTCTCTATAGAAATTAGTTATTATAGACCAATTTTTTTTTAGTGTTTGTTTACGATTTTACTTGTATGTGACCTATATTTTTTGTGAAGATTTGAATCTCCTATTTGCTTATCAAATTCAATAATATGAACGTGGCTTAGGTGTTCCCTTTGTTGGTTTCTCCTCTTATCTACCCACAAGCAAAAGATTTTAACTCTTATATCAATCATTTTCTATATGGTTTGATGTGCCCCAATCACGCAATAAAATGACCAATAATAAACTGTTATAGATGTGCCCAAACACACAACAAAACGTCTAATAATAAACTATATGTGCAATATCCATACATCTAATAAAATATGATTTTTTATTTTTATTGTTGGATTTTGTTCATTATTTTCCAATTATTTTTCATATGTGTGGATATAGACATGAATTTTTGTATTTTAGTTTTGAAATAATAAAATAAATAAATAAATTTATTGTGCCTTTTTTTAAAATTTTTTTTATTGTTTTCCACACATATATATGATTTTTTGTTTTTATTATTTGTATATTATATTATTTATTATTGTTTTATTAAATTTGTCTAATAAAGCCTTCTCTAATCGACATTTGTTATATTTTGATGGGAAAATTACTGTTCACCCATCGTAATTTTTCCAAACTTCCCAAAAACCCCCTCCTACTTTTACACACCCCGGACAGCCCTTCCGTTAGTGTTTAACTTCCCTTTTACCCCCTACTCGTTCAATTCAAATGGGTTCATGTTGTGAAATCCCATTTTTGGCCTTGAAAATGGTGGGAAAGGAAAGCGCCAAATCACATCATGTTCAACCTTTTCAAGGGCTTCCTGCTTGGTTTCTGATAGACAATGCCTAGGAGTTGCATTACATCTTGTTGTTCTCCTCATTTCTCCTCAGTTGAGTTGTTCGACTTCAGTTCTGCCGGTTTCGTAATACGGTGAGAATCTCTTCGTTGCTATCAGTTTGGTCTGGGTGAAGTTTATCATACCCGAAATATATAAATCGGTTTCTCCAACAGAAAATGAAGTTGATTTCCATCGGATTGGTCAAGTGCACTTCATCTTCAAATGAGCTGTAGTCGATTTTATTGTCGAGGCAGAGCATGTGCCATTGTCGTCTCCGTTTGAAAACGAGTTCATTTCGTTGTAAAGTTCTTCTCGTTTATGGTTATCTATTTGTATATTTTAAATAATGTTTAACTATTTGCTATTATCCGTTTAAATATATTACTAATATGTTTAATAATTGTCATATCCGTTTAATACTTGTCATCTCCGTTTAACATTATCTTTACATGTATAACTTTTCATATTAACGTTTAAATTCTCAAAGTCTCTGCGTAAAACGGTGATCTTTTTCGTTTGATCTGAATTGTTGGCAGGTGGCACGTGGCAGGTGGCAAGGTTATGGTATCCCGTGCATAAGAATTAATGACGGCATTAATTCTTATGCACGCGACTCTATACTAAATATCCGAACACCCGTTCGTTGTAGTCGATCGATGTCGGGTCCATCTGTGCGTTTAATTTTTTCTCGGATATGAAGAGTCGACCGCTTGTGGACTTCACACCATAAATAACCAGGAAGAACCCTTCCCATGGACAACCACTCGTCGTCGTCCTCATCATCCTCCTCCTCCTCTTCCTCCTCTTCCCATGGACAACCACTCTATCTGAAAGGATGTTTCGTGAACCTCCTTCGTTATCTTGAGAATCGATCGGTACCGTAATCACGCAACAAGTTAAACTATCTTTTTCTGCCTGAAAGCGAAAATGCTCGCATAATTGCCTGAATGCAGAGGATTCTCCAGCGGTGGATGACGGGCAAGCAATTAAGCGAGCTTTTCGACTTGGGTAAGAAAAGAAAGTTTTCACGTATTGCGTGATTGCGGAGGATTCTCTAGAGGAGGGAGGTCAGGAAACATCCTTTAAGACGGGGTTGATATTTATCACTTGAGACTTTTTGTTACCGTTTAAGAACATTACGTTAGTGTACAACTATTACGTTCTGTGTTTAACTATCAGTATCTTCGCTTAAGTCCGACCATGAGACATTGATTAATAGTCGTTTTCATGAATGTGTTTGTTTAACCTTTTTTTAAATGTTGTACGTTGTGCAGGTTCAAGTTGATGCGCATGTTATGCAACCGCTGTGAGCATTCGAATGTCTGAGACACTTGTTTTCAGATTATCAGGGTCGAGTCGTGAGTGTCCAAAGTCCGAGGAGGACGTTGTAAATGTTGTAAATGTTTTGTAAATGTTTTGTAAATGTTGTAAAGCGAATGTTTTTATTTGAATGTGAACTTCGAAATTTAAAGCAGAGACCTAGTAAAAACAATGTGGGAAACAAAAGAACGTCATTGTAAAGAATAGAAAAAGTTAAACAATACTCAAGTTACTCTTTAATCAATGACAACGGTGTTTAAGAAAATACGTAAAGATGTTTAAAGCGGTGACCCGGGGAGGTACCCATCTTCACGCGATGTCGGTGAAAGCATTCAATTTAAACAATAACATATTTTTAAGCAGTTAAGTCACTATATTTAAAGCGTTTTACGTATTATTTACATGATATGGACTTTATTTAAACCCTGTAGTCGTTATGTTAAACACTATATGTATCTGTTTAAACATAAAAAAAGCTTGAGCGTTTAAAGCGAGATACTCATGTCGGCGATGACAATACGTCTTCATCGCGACAGTGACATATATTTTCCCTTTTTTGCCCTTCTGATGGAGGGAAAAATACCGCCCAATCACATCACGTCTAGTCTAACCTCTATGCATTTTTTGGTCTTCATCACGACAGTGATATATATATATGCACTTTTTTTGTTTGCCTATCTGACTGCTGTTTGTTGTTTACATCTTCTTCTTCTTCTTCTTCTTCTTCTTCTTCTTCTTCTTCTTCGGCTTATTTTTGTTCTTCATTTCATTTTGTTTGTACGATTTGGTTTTCGGCCGATATAATATGGAGAGTTTTTTGTGGTATTGCTAGATTCAGCGGGGAGGGAAGAGTGCTAATGTTCTACGGCTCGAGACTTCTTGGGAGTTGGTGTTAGTGAGATATGTGAGCGATGGGGTCTCGAAGTTTCTCTTGTCGAGGTTAAGTTCATCACACGGATGGATATAAAAGCGGTTTGCCCAATAGAAAAGCGATGTTGACTTCCAGCGGATGTGTCACGTGCACTCCATCTTCAAATGTGCTGTAGTTGATCTTGTCGTCGAGACAGAAAATGTGCCATTGCCGAATCCTAATGAAAATGAGTTTTACTCATTGTAAGTTCCTTCTTTTTTAATTGTTCTAGTTGTCTGGGGTCATTAGTATTTAAATATGTCCGTCACTAGTTAACATCTTGTACTAGTCGTTTACGTTATTAGTTAACTGCTTAAGTTTTAAATTTGACGTTTAAATATTGTGATTATCACTTAAACATTATATTCTCCGTTTAACATATTGATCTTTTCAATATAATGAAGTGTTGGCAGGAATTCAGATTCTGCGAGTGCTCCAGTTCATCCCCATGGTGACCCTGACGGTGTGGGATGTCTTCCTTCCTCGTCAGATCATTCTGAAGTGCTGTCATTGGATATTGGACAACGTTTTGATGGTGTCGAACATTTCAGGGATGTACTTCGAAATCATGCAATCAAAAAGAATTTTGACTTCAAATTCATAAAGAACGAAAAACATCGGGTGACTGTGGAATGCGCTGCCGATGGTTGTCGTTAAGCGCCTTCATGCATCAAAAAGAGTATAACAAAAATACTTTTCGGAATCAAGACAATCAACCCGTCGCACACTTGCGGTGGTGGCATAGGGTTGACGTCGCATCCGAAAAGCGTCCAAAAAAATGGGTTAGCGCTACGAGTGATTCGAAAAGCTCAAGGATCGTCCCTATGCGAGGCCATCGACATTCGGAAGGACATGTTCGGGAACATGGTGTCCACGTACCATCAGCGAGCTTGGTTGGGGAAAAGAGCATGCGGGTGGTCCTCGATGGCGGTGACATCTCCGACTCGATTGCTTTGCTTTGGTATGTGGATAAGGTGGTGAGACAAATCCGGCAGGTTGCGATCGTGGAAAAGAGGCGGTGATCGTTTTAAGCGTGCATTCTTTTCTTTCAGTAGCGTGTATTGTGGGATTCAAGAGGCTTGCGAGGCGTCTACTGTTTCTCGATGGTACCCACCTCCTTGGAAAAATATCGGGGTACACTCATCGGGTGCCACGGGGAAAGATGGAAACAATGGTTTTTCCACGTCGCCTTGGTATAGTCGACAACGAGACCCGATGCCAATTGGACTTGGTTCATATCTAAGTTAGGCGATGCTTTATACGAGAATGGAGATTATCATGAGATAATTACTTTCATGTCGGACAGGTCCAAGGGCTTTGTGAGCGCAATTGCGAGAGTCTTCCCTTCTTCGCCACATGCATACTGTCTTTGACATTTGGAGGCCAATTTTATGAAAGCCAATGTCAGACTTGGGAAGGCATTGAGGGAGGAGTCTTTGGTCTATATGCTTCCGCATTGCGTGGGCATCCACGGCTAAAGATTTCGATGATACTGCGTGAATGAGCTGCAGCCACATCACCCGAAGCTCATCAACGGTTGATTAATAAATCGGATATGGCACATTGGTCGAATTATCTATTCGGGAGGTGATCGTTGGGGCGAGATGTATTCAAAAGCGTCGCGAGTCGTTCAATGCTTGGATCAAGGAAGCTCGTCGTTTACCGGTGGCGAAAAATGGTCGACTCCATAAGGTCTGCGAATGTTGGTTTACACTTAACATTTAGTGTTACCCTTTAAACATTCTCAATATTTGTTTAATTACACTTGTCTGTCTTTAAATATTAATACTTTCGTTTAAATATTTACAATAATGTTTAAACATGTTTACTGAATTATTTAACCATCATTGTCTTTGTTTAACCTTATTTGCGAGGTTCGAGTTGATGTGCATGTTATGTAACCGGCGTGAGCAAGCGAGACAAATGGGAGACCTACTTATGCCCGGACATACATTCAGGGTAGAGATCATTGTTGAGGGGACGGCCGAAATCTTCGTGTTGGTCGTTGTGTCGATGATCGTTACTGAGTGATCGACCGGTCGCGACAGACTACGTGGATCTAGCCATCGAGAACTTGTTCGTAGTCGAAGGTGGCAAGTTTATGGTATCCCTTGCCGAAACACGCTTAGCTGCAATAATGCGAGCAGACACCAGCGTACATCGATTTATTAAGCGGGTACTTCACGCGTCGACAATTACTAAAGTGGCGTACTAAGGAAGCTATATTCCCCGTACCGAAGCGATGATAGGCCTTGAGGGCGAAAATCGTGAGCTTCGTTTGCGACCGCTGTGAGCGAGAAGGCGACTGGGCGGCCTAGGCGAAAGAGGATCGAGTCGCATAGCGTTTGATGTCCGCGAGTTACATTGCGGCGGTTGCCATGGATCCCGGTCGCGATCGGCGATCTTGTGATGAAAGCCCGCATCGCCGACTAGGCATTGTTAATAAGCCGGCGATGATGCGGGAAACATTGTGTATTGATGGGGAAACTCATGACTCTTTCTCACGAATTATTTAAAGCGAGACATTGTTATTTTAAGCGGATACACTGTAATTTGAAATATTTCAAGCGATGTTTAAGCGATATATAGTATATTTAAACAATGAAAGTGAAATGTACACAATTACAACGTAAATTAAACAATGAAATGGCCCGAGATGGAATTTAACACCTTTTACAATTTGAAAACAAACAAAATTTACATTAAGATATACAAGTCATGTCTTCGAACGAAAACAATGAATTGAATGTCGAGTTTACATTCGAAAACAAAATTGACATTCAGATATACAGGACATGTTCTTGAAAACAAAAATCTTAACCCGGCTTATGACGACCCCCTTTGTCATGAGGCCAGTCGCCCTCCCTCCTTAAGTATGCGGGTAACATACCTTTAATCTCGAGGGTAAGGCGATACATCTGCGGTGGCCGTAACTTCTCACCCCAAAGTAATTGCTCGATAAACCGCATGACATGAGGCGGTCGCGATCGATGCTTCCTTGTTTTGGCGTGGGGTTTCTATGTGCCGTGCAGTGGGTACTTTCTGAGTCGCCGACTCGCCGAACTCCATATCGACACGAAATGTCGAATAGATTCCGTTGTCGAGATATGCAAGTCGAGATTAGAATACCCGATTTAAATACCACAGATATTAATCGGACATAATTAAAGATCTTACCATGTCAGCGTCCTTATCGTACCCGGACATGAAGAATAATACATGTATTCTTGTTTATCATTGTCGGAGGACGGCGACATGGAAGTGGCCGTTCATGATTATCGGGAGGATGACAATTTGAACTTACATGCGGTTGCTTTGCGGCATCCCCGATCATAGCCATAATTGTGTCGATGTGCGTCGTCACGCTTTGACATAAGCAGTATGTGCGATCTGGTGATGGGCGCGCTTCTTGTAAGGATATGGCTCTTTTGCTCGGCGACTTTTTGTATTATGCATCTGAAAAGCGTCCATCACATCATCAGTGACCATCTCCTTCCCTCAGCCGCGTGTATAATTTGTCGCGTGTGGTCTGTGACAGTCGTTCTTCCACGCGAGCGGTCTTCGAGGTTAAAGCGATATGAGATATAATAAAGACCATATTATAAATATTTAAATGATATTATCAATTGTTACATGATATTATATATAATTAAACGTTAAGTAGACAAATTAAATGATAACATAAAGATATTAAACACTATTAGGTAATAGTTAAACACTATAATAAAACCTTTAAACAATATCATAAAAAAACTTTACACTTACCGAATCCATAGAAGCGGGTTGAGGAAGATCCTCATCAACTCACCTTTCGTGTTGTTAAGAGCGACTCGAGCCAACCCATTTCTTCTTCTTTGAATAAAAAGCTTTTCTGAGTAAATCAGTCAATTTTTGATTGGCCTTGATCATCTCTCTCGTTGCTCGGTCGGGGTCTTGATGACATCTTTCGTGTCGATCGCGGGGGACGATGGCGGCAGCATCAGCTGCGAGACACATCCTTACATGGTTGTTCTTGTTGTGGGATTGTGTCAGCTCCCGATCCGGGGGACGGCGGCGAGCATCAACCTGAGACACATCCTTACATGGTTCTTGTTGTGGTGGGATTGTGTCCTGCTTGCGCTGCTGATCTTGTCGGCGACGCGCAGCAGCAGATTTAAGCGATCTTCTCAGCACGTGGCCATGACAGCGACATCATTGGGAGACACACCCTTAACTTGTTCTTGATCTTCAGGGATTGTGTCCATCTTTGATGCCGTAATCTCGGCGGCCGGTTCCATCGGGTCGAGGATTTCGTCGAGGAGAGAGTCGGCGACCTTCTCAGCGCGGCAACGGCCACATCATCGTCGATGTCACTTTCTCAGACAGCGGCATCGATGGCGCCGATGGTGTTGCTATTGTTTCATCGTCGGTAGGCGGTGGAGAGCGAGGCGATATTGTTCTCCTCTTTTTACGCAAGTCTCTTGAATGTGGCCGCCTTGGAATGACCTTCCCGATGATGTCGTCGTCGTCAAAATTCCGACGCCTCGTTCGTCCGGGTGCTTGATTCTTTTCGAGGGATGGCGCGATCGGGTTTGTGAAACGTCCTTCCAGCGCCTCAACCACGGCGACAAGCCCAGAAACTTCGGTCATCAATATATCTGGCATACTGCGATAAGAGTTGCGGTGACATCTTACGCCCTAATGTCACCCGGGTGAGGGCTACGCATGGTCGGAGGGGCTGCCATGGTCGAGTGCCCGATCGGGGGTATCGTTGTCGTGGTAGGGGGTTGTTGCAATCTGCCGTGGTAGGGGGAGGGCTTCTCCGGTCGAGGAATGCGTCTTGGCGTGGTGCAGGTGGAAGTAGGAGAAGCGGCGTCCGGTGCGCAGCGATGAGGGCTGCTCTCTCATCACGCCTTGAGCCCAGTGGTTTCGGGAGCGATGGCATCCATCCAGTCGGTTGGCCCTCGACAAATATTTCTTCTTGACATTCGCCGGAACCCGACTCGGGAAACTAACATATGTAAAACCGAACAATTTCGGTGAAATCATTCATTTTAAACTATAAAAACTATATTTAAGCAGTGTTTATATATTTAAGCGTTATAGAATATAATTAAGCGGAGAACAAAATATTTAAACCGGTATGAATAAGTTTTTAAGCGGTAAATACTAAAGTTAAGCAGCTAAATAAAATGTTTAAACATTAAAGACTTATGTTAAACATTGTCCATGATTTATTACCTCTTTTCCATTGACGATGACAAAGCTCGTTTCTCACGTCGCTTTGCTTAGGTAAAATCACTTTCGCAGTAGCGGCATCCTTGGGATCTTGCGAAGCGGACTTTCTTCCCGTTCCGGTCGACTCGTAAAACCGGGCGTTAAAGCGCGGTCAGAGCAACCCTTAATGTACCACATGTTGGTCTTCTTCCGTAGCATCTATCTTGCACTCGGGCGGTACTTGTGGAATATCCTCCATGAGCAGCGTAGCTTGTCGTCGCCTGCGTCGTAAATGATCCGCCCGTGGTGGTAGATCATCGGCGTAATCAACGATCCGATTTGAACCGAGCGTGATGTATTTGGGAAGAGGGCGTCCCACATGAGTGCAGCGTCGAGGGAGTTTGACAAAAATTATCTTCTTCTCCCCTACAGTCGAACAAGTTGCGCGAGTGCTCTTGATGGAGTCTCTGTGTCTCTCGTGGAGTCTTTGATAGATCACAGCCCTTGACGCGACTCGGTTTCTTCTTTACGAAAGACCAGCTGCTGATCGTCAGCATGCCTTGAGACCAAAAGCGAGAGCCCACATCTTGAGAGTCAGAAAGCTGCGTGAGGGCTTTCCCCGATCCTCGAATTTATTGATGCGACCATCGTGCCTTTGCAAAGAGAATCGAAGGGCTCTCTCTTGGTATATAGCTTCGATTTCGATGAGCAGCGCAAAGCGGTGTCGCTTGAATAATCTCCGATTGATCGAGGGTCGTGTTATCTTTCAATTCGACTAAAGGTCTCCTGGCCAGGTGTCAGAATAGCATCGCCCGTTAACTAGGTTGACCGCCGTAATCACAAACTGCGACAGATAACAACGCATTCAACATGCAGTATTGACAAAAAGTTTATAGCGGAAATATAAGGTTTTAAGCGGTAATACTCGATTATTAAGCGATGATATAAAATGTTAGCAGAGACCCATAAGCAGAGGCGAGAATACTAGCAGAGACAACAAATTTTTAAAGCTGTAACATCTCATTTCTTAGCGTCGACCTCCTTTGTAAAAAGCTGCAACCATATCAAAGCGAAAGGGAAATATACATTATAAATATTACAAATCATAACAATCGAAAAACTATTTCGATAGTGTATACGTATCGAAAATGCAAAAACAAAACAAAACCCACGACCCGAGAAATCTCACTAGGGACTAACAAAACCCGATGAAATCCCCTGAGACTGAGTATCTTCCAGACAAAAAGCAGGATCCTGAAAACAAAACCGAAAAATCTTTCTTTGTAACAGAGCAGTTAACATAAAACCATACTCAATACCTTAGATTGCAAAGCGATGAAATGCCAACTAGTTCTTGTGAGGGGACTTCTCCTTGAGATCTGGGGTGGAAAGGGAAAAAGGCGATGAAATGCGATTCGGAGGCTTGGCAGGTAGAGACAACTTCGGAGGCGACCCGATGGAAAAGGCGAAGGCGTGAGTTGAGAAAAAGCAAGTAAAAAGGCTCAATAAAATTCGTCTCTAGGGATTACCCTACGGAAAAGCACCACTTCCTCTCAAATCGCTCGAGATGCAGGTGCCACGACTCATCTGCAAGGGCAGTTTTTAGGTCCAAAAATTTTGAAACTCACTCCGTTCACATCCGATTCTGGGGTTTGGGGTTTGAAAAACATAGAGTTTAAAAGGAGGGATTTTGGGGATTGGAAAACTAACAGGTGTTTTTAGCAATTTACAAACTTGAGGGTTTTTGGCAATTTCACATTTCAGAGTACATGTCGTTTGTTGGAGCTAAAAGTATTGAGTTTTGCTAATGTTATGTTATAATACTCGCATCGTATCATTTGTTGGTTTAAGGAGTGACGAGGATGGATAGTTTGAAAGTTCTTCTTTGTGTATTTTGCTTAATTTATTCTATGTTAATAAAGGAATTTGCATTCTAAAATAAAGTTATTTTTAACCCATAGAGAGAGAATCAAATGCTATTTTCTTTTTATCTTGTGTACGACATATATTCGCCAAAAGGTGATTCTTTTATGTTTTAATTCCTAAAGTTCTTATTCAGAATATTTCTCTTTTAAACATTATTTTAAGCACATTTATTAGAGCAATACGTAAC
>NC_052476.1:4941968-4958731 GCF_009730915.1 Dioscorea cayenensis subsp. rotundata | reverse complement strand
GAGCATAAGTGTCAAAGTAGTCAATGTCTTTCTTTTTGAGAATATCCTTTAGCTACTAATCTAGCTTTTTATATTTATCAATAGATCCATCAGTGTTTAAGTTTTTTTCTTAAAAATCCATTTGCAACCTATAGTTTTTTGAAACCCAGGTGGAAGGTCTACTAATTCCCAAGTATGATTAGATAATATTGACTCTAATTCACTATTAATAACTTCTTTCCAAAACACAGCATCAAAAGAGGTGATAGCTTGAGAATGAGATTGAGGATCATTCTCCACAAGAAATGTAATGAAGTCATTTCCAAAACTATGTTCTTAACTAGTACTTTTACTCCTTCTTAATTCAAAATCAAAAGCATCAACATTTGCTGAATCAGTATTAGAAGTAATATAGAGGTGAATGTGCAATGTTATCAACACATGATTTCAAAGGAAAAATATGTTCGAAAAATCTGCATTTTTAGACTCCACAATAGTATTAGGTTCCATAATGTCACTCTTAACAACCATGAATCTATATACAGCACTATTCAAAGCATATCCAATTAACTATACAATCAAAAGTTTTTGGGACTAATTTTTCCTCTTTTTAGAATCGTGTAAAAAGTACCTTTTGCTAAGCAACCCCAAACCTTAAGATATTTTTAAAATTACGTGCATATCCTTTCCATAATTCAAAAAGGAGTTTTACCAGTTTTTCTTAAAAGGAATTCTATTTTTGAATATGACAAGTCGATAAAATGGCTTCTCCCCATAAATTATTAGGAGCGCTCTGAACTAATTAACATAGCATTCATCATATCCTTAAGAGTTCTATTTTTTCCTTTCAAATTTATTCCATTAGAAGTGTGAGTAAGGGGAGTTGTCTCATGTATTATACCATGGTTTTTCACAAAAAGATTTTCAAAAATATTATCTTCATATTCTCCACATCTATCTCGATCTAAGTCTTTTTGATTTTTCTTATTTAGTTGATTCTCAACTTCATTTTTTATATTTTATAAACATTTCACATGCTTCATCCTTTTAATCTAAGCAAGTATAAAAAACAGATATCTAGAGTAATCATCAACAAAAGTAATATAATATTTTCTTTCCACCTCTAGTCATTGAATGTTTTAAATCACCTAAATCGAATGAATTAAACCTAGTAATTCGATTCCCTTTCAATAGTCTTACAACCTTTTTTGGAAGATTTAGATTCTACACAAATCTCACATTTATCAATTTTATTGGAATCTGTCATGTTGTGAATCAAGCCTAGTTCTTTTCATTTTCTTGATGTATGAAAAATTTACATGTCCCAATCTAGCATGCCATAAATCAATTGAATTCACCATGTAAGCAGAAGAAGATGCTTTATTTCCATTGTTAACATTGAGTACATTGAGAATAAATAAACCTTGACTACAATACCCCTTTCCAATAAAAAAATCCATTCTTAGACATTATTAATTTATCTGACTCAAAGGCGTCTTTTATTACCGCCTTTCCAAGCAGTGAGACAGATACTAGATTAGCACGAAGATCGTGGGGCATGCAACACATCATTCAAAAATAAAGTTTTTCCTGAAGTAAATTTTAGAAGTACCTTCCCTTTTCCAAGAACCGGAGAAGGAGATGAATCTCCCATGAATACTTGTTCCTCACCTTTGGCTAAAGGAATGTAGGATTGGAAAGCATTCTTATCTCGAGAAATATGCCTCGTGGCTCCAGAATCTACAATCCAGCCTTTTGCATCCGCCACCATAAGTGCTTGAGAAACAACAAAGTGCTATGATATCATCATTGCCTCCTTCCTTAGTGTTGACTTTTAGCAATTGTCTCCTTTGGTTCTTTCTTGTAGTGACATTGAGATGCATAATGCCCTGTTTGCCACAAACATAACACGCACCTTTTTCTTTTTTTGTTTGAAAAATTCGATTAAATTTGAAGCCATCCTTCTTATGTCCGTTGAATTTTTTTGTGCGAGCCTTTTGAAATTTATTTCTAGTTCCTTTGAATTTCTTGGGATTCCCTGTTGAAATTTCGACTTTTTGTTTGATCCCAGCTTCAATGAGATTCGCCTTGGATGAGAATTCTTTGATCTTGTCTGCATTATCCCTTTGCCGGTTCTTCTCTTCAATTCGGATATGTACAATGATGTCTTCAAGAGTCATGAGTTTCCTTTTTATGCTTCAAGTTGTTTTTTTGTAGTGTTTCCAAGATTCGGGTAGACGCTCAATGAGGAAGCTCGAGCAATGAATGCATCGTAAGATGATTTCTTCATTCTTCGATTATTGACCCGTAACATGATAATCATGAATTTGGGAAGAAACATCCTTGTTTCAGCCATTTGGAAATCGAGAAATTTCCTATTGCATATTTTTTGATTCCCGCATCTTCAACAACGTATTTCTTATGCAATGAATCCCTGTATTTTCTTTCACTGCCTTGAGATCGCAGTGAGATGTCATACAGTTCATTTGAGAGAGTGCTGAGGATGGTACGACTGACTGATCTTGTTTCCTTTTCTCCCAAATTGGCAAGGTTTCCGTGATAAGCTCGATGTTGGGTCCCGGCTTTGGTTCGGCCAAGATATGTGCGAGGTTGAACATGTCTAGAGCCGAGAACACCTTTTGTTGCCATCGTTTGAAGAACGTGCCAGCAAATTGATCAATCTTCGAGATGTCAGGAATAGACTTAGCGGTGTTCATCGCGTTCTCCATAATTTGTTCTTAAGAATGTTGGAAAAAACAGGAACGGGATGACAGAACAGGAAGACTGAGGCGTGCAAGAGCACTGTCCTTAAGAACAAATTCGGCTCCTTATTGCAGATCTGACGTGAAATCACGCATGGCGTTATTCTCCGTGATTCAATCAGTCCCAGTCCTCCTGTCTCGCACAAGAACAGAGAACGAATGAGCGCTCGACGACGATCGTGGGAAAGAGGAAGATGAAGGGAAAAGATTAGAACAATTTTGGAGATGGATCAGGTTTTATTATATTCGGATTAGGTGGCAAGACAGAGGGGCGCAGAAGACGAAGAGGTTCGGGAACGGCTCTCGAAGAGGCACGGCGAAAGGCGAAGAGGAACTGAACAGGAAAAGGCGCAAAAATTAAATTTGATGAAAGGGGTAAAAAGGTTAAAGAATTTCTAAGCTAATTTCGGGATCCAAACCCTGAAATTTACACCCCCCCTACACCTGTGCGTAAGAGAGCATAACCACTAAAGAAAGGTTAAAGGATTATAAATAGTACTATATATAAAGTGGATGAAGTTCTTGTAGCTAGGCAATGTGGTACTAAACTTTTAGTGGAAATGTTTTGAAACAAATATGGGCCTAAAGTATATGGGCCCTCTAACATAGCATACTTACGTGTATATTCGGTGCTATTCTAGGTATATTAATATTCAACAAGTCCGTTCAAGTGATAGTCTAGCACATTTGTTTACAAAAGCATTCTCTACTGCTATATTTCAAAAGTTAGTCCATAATATATGGAGTTATCGACCCAAAGATCTCAAATGATATTATCACGAGGTAGGGTTAATACGCATTGTAATCTTTCTCCATTAACCATGCATGGTTTTTCTCACTAGGTTTTTTTGGTAACGTTTTTAATGAGGCAGCAATTATGGTGTATACTGAGGATCATGTACTCCTTTTTCTTCACTAGGTTTTTATTACATTGAGATTTTACTACCTTTGATTAAAGACATCCAATGAGGAGTGTTTTGAAACATTAATTAAGTGGACGCCTATTAGTTCCCAACTCCTAAACCTCTCTTAACACCTAATTTCCTAAAACTATTCATCTTCCCATGATACTTAATAGATGTGACATTTCATATAACTCTTAGCATATAAATAGAGGTTTTGTAATCTTATACAATACACATATATATATATATATATATATATATATGTGATGTACAAATGAAGTGAATAAGAAGTTGGTTATGTCTCTGTTATCTCTTCTTTGGATATTGCGTTTGTTTGTTTTCTTAATTTTACAACAAAAATATCATTATTCTTTATTTTTCTTTTTAGACAAAGATCTTCTTTTCCTTTTATCTCATCCACCATGGTCATTATCACGGTCCTCCCGATCGCGCCAACGATCACCGTGCGGCGCTCGTCACACCACCAAGGCGCCGAGCCAGCCTCCAAAAACCTAGGACAAAAACAGCCCAAGAAAACAAGCAAGCAAGGATGCCTATCAAGTAAACAAGTTAAACAAACATGCAAGCATCATCAAAGACATCATGACCAGGGTCCAAGAAGTTCCAATTGCCCACCACAACAAGATACCAGAAGGAACAAACCCAAGACAAGAAACTAGAGAGAAAAAGATAAACTCTCAATTAGAATGAATCCGAGATACACCATGAGCCACCTGACACGACCAAGACCTTCACTTCCCCAAGGAATGAAGGTAAACAAAGCCCTTGAGAGCTAGCTTTACCCCAAATGAAGCCAAACTCACCCAAGTTCTCTAGCTGCCATCTCAAGAGGAAGGAGAGGGATATTTATAGCCAAACCCTCTCAATGGATAAGGGCACCGACCCTTGATCCAATAGCCAAGATATGCTTAGTTGTCCCATCACAACAAGCACAGTGCTACAGTGCAAGAAAACACACTGCTACAGTGCTACGATACTGTTCACCTGATCAGTAACGGCCTCGGTATCACCCTGCTGACGCGCCCGCCTGTCAAGGCAAGGGTACCGATGCCCATCGGTAGTCAGTGTGGCACTCGACCGTTCCTCTCGGTAAAGACACTCGATAGCGCCCACGCGCCTCGCGTCATGCTGGCCCACGGCTGGCTAAGAGCTCACGCTCTACCTGCCGAATCCGCTGATCGATCGTACAAGTCTATATCAACTGTACCGCCGATACTAATGCCGATCTGGCTCCTTTGGCCCATACTTAGCCAAATATCTATGATCAGGAGATCATCCCGGTCCCTTGGTCGCGATCCCATCACCACGAGCATCACGCCATGCGCGCTGCCTAGCGAACTCCCGGTAATGCGCGGCACCATGCCCGCACACCCCTCGCTCAGCACCCCCGGTGGGGATTCTTGATCATATGCGGCGCAACCTGCACATAGGCCACCGGACGACTAACGTCTTGTTCGGACTTGGACTTTGACCTATCTTGACTTCATCGGTCATCCTCCCTCGGTATGGAACCATCCTCCGCCGAGCGCATAAGGTAAAATCCTTACAGTCATTTGTTTCATCTTTTCTTTTCTCCTTTTTCTTTTTCCTACTTGGTTTTTTTAATGTTGATCATCATATTCTTCTTCTCCTTCTATTTTTTAACGGTTCATCTCCTTATAATTATTCTTCCTGAATATGTTTTTTTTTCTTCTATTTTTTTCTTTATATTTAAGTATTTTTTTTCTCTTCATTCTTTTTTGTATTTTGATCTTCTTTTTTATTTTATATTTATTATAACACATCATTAACAATATTTATTCTTATTGCATGAGTTAAAATGGAGAAAAAAAATTGAAAAAATGGGAGTGGGTCTATAACGAAAAAGATCCACTAGTGACTAACAAAATTGGTACAAAAAGGATATAACTAGCTAATGCATTAAAATGGGCTAGTCGGCTAACAAGTATAGATAATTTGGTGGCTAACTGGTAAGGAATGAATATAACTAACCAATATGAGCTATTGAGTCCAACAATAATTGATTACACTGGCCAGCTAATGGTTACTAGTAAAGAAAGAATACAAGCTGCTGACTTGATTTAAAATAACAAAAATGCATATTCAAATATATCAAAATTTCATTTTAAATAAATTATATTGAAGCTTAGTGATTAAGGTTCTCACTAATGACTAACCATAGTTCAAATCCCCACACTAGCGGAGAGTAACAAAATGCACTTTATATATTAATGGATATTTTTTTATCAAAATATATATTAATGGACATTAATTTGTTGCAAATGTACTTCTAAAAAAATTAAACATGCTAACACTTCATTTGAAAATTAAATGATCAAATAATTTAAAGGAAAATGTAATATTTTCTGAAAATAATTTAATTAAATGTGTTTTATATGAAAATGAAGGCGTATGTCAAAAGTTTCAAATTCCCATGACAATGGTCTCACTATGAAAAAAATATTAGTATGCGAAGTTCAAGTTTTATTAAATACAATAATGATAACGAAATCTCAATCAGGGTACATGCTTCGCATGCTCTTAACTACACTTGTCGATTTCAAAAAATTATGTATTTTTTTAAAATATCAAAGGTTAAGTTAAAAGGACAGAATTTTATAGATGCAGTGATTTAGCACCTAAAAACGTCTGCTCTTCTAAATATATATATATATATATATATATGTAAAATAATTCCAGTACATAAGAAAATTTTTGATATTTTAAAATAATGTGACAAATATAGATAGGCGCACTAACATTAAATGAAATAATGGTAAAAACTAAGAGGAGCCACATAATTGGATTTATTTGAAATTTAAGAAGTTTGAAAGAATTATTGAGAAAATCTAAAACTTTATATATATACAAATGATCTTTTTGGTTTATTGGCAATGGATCTTTTACTTAATATTTGTGTCTTTTATAGAGGAAGTGGGTTCAAACTTCAGTTCACGTAGAGCATAGGTGTATTGAAATATTAATTAATTTCACATTTTCACACACTTCTAAAGGGTCTATTTATATTTTATAAAAAAAACAATAATAATAATATAAATAAATAAAATAAATAAATAAATAAAAATCTATTTACAATAGCGATTATGTGAATATGAAAAATATACTAGGGACAAACTAGAAATTGATAATTGGCACTGAAGACACACTTATTGTATATTTGTATACGGGTTTACTTCAAACATAAAGAGATAGAAGACGTATGTAAATAATGATTATTCATGGTGAATATTTAGCAATCTAAGTGGTATATAAAATATTTAAATTTCTATTTATAACTTTAAACCTTTTACGTAATGCTGAGGGCATTTTTGGGGACATCCAAATATGTTTTTAATAAATAAAAAAAAAGAAGAAGGCCATATGACCTAGTGGTTCTTTGGATCTCCTCATTTGGGAGATATATGAGTTCGATTCCCTTTGACTACGCTCTCTAGTTTCAAAAGAGTGAGGATGTGTGATAATTCTTCCTCCTTTAAAATTGGTGTTTATCACCCTACCTAATAAAATAAAATAAAATAAAATAAAAAATAATTATGATACATTCTAAAATATAGCTTGGAAGAAGGAAAAAAAAAAGCATCTCACCAAATTAAAATATTGTAATAAATCTCATCGTACAATTCATACAGATTAAAAGATATAAATTTTTTTTACAAATAATAATATTAAAAATACTGAAAATTGTCAAAAAACCCCCTAAGTTTGTAATATTATCAAAAACACCTCTTTAATTTGGCAATCCCTAAAATCCCCTTTCTTTTAAACACAATATTTTCCGAACCCCCATAGCATGTAACGGTGGCTAATAGAGTCATTTTTTAATTTTATGGACGAAAGTGCCCCTTGCATGGGAAGTCGTGGCACTACAATCATTTCGCCGGTTTGAGAGAAAGTGGGGGGTTTTTTTAGGGTAATCCCAAGAGACTACTCTTTTATTTTAGCCAGACATGCTTTTTTCAAGATCGCCTCTTCAAACTTTTTCCTTTTTCCGGGTTGTCACCGCCTCGACATCCTCTGAATTTCAGACTTTTTCCTTTTTCCACCGGTGTCTCAAGGAGAAGTCTAGCGCAAGTATTCGACATTTCATCGCTCTTTACGCATAAGGTATTGAAGAAGTTGTGATTATGGTTTTATTTTAACTATTCTGTTACAAAGAGATATTTTGGTTTTGTTTTGTGATTATGTTTTCATTGAAAGATATTAAAGTCTGCAAGGGGATTTCTCGGCTACAGTTTTGTTAGTCTATAGGGAGATTTCTAGGCTAGGGTTTTGTTTTGTTTTACATTTTCATCTGTGTACGTGATCGAAAGAGTTTTTTGATTGTATGATTTGTGTAATGTTTATAATGTACGTTTCCCCGTTCATTTGATATGGTTGCAGTTTTACAAATGAGGTTTCCATTTAAGAAATTAGTTTTAGTTTAAAACATTATGTCTCCGTTTAAATATTGTGGTTTCTGTTTAATAAAATAGGTCTCTGTTTAACAAGTGATATCTCTATTTAAGAATAGAGGTTTCCGTTTAAAAACTTATCTTTTGGCTTAAAAATTTGTGAATACCGATGAATGTGTTATTATTTTCGCAGGCTTGTGATTATGGCGGTAAATCTAGTTAATGGGCGATACTACTTGACACCGGTAGTGGAGACCTTGGCTGAATTGAAAGTTCACATGACCCTCGGCAGTGGGAGATCATCCGAAGGACACCGTTTGTAACATTTACTGAGATGGAAGCTGTATTCCGAGAGAGGGCCCTTCTTGATTCTCTGTTGCAAAGGTATGATGATCGCACCAATAAATTCAGGATCGGGGCAAGCCTGCTGAGTTTCCGGCCTGAAAATGTGGCTCTCATTCTTGGTCTGCATTGCGATGGAGACATAGTCATGTTTCAGAAGAAGAAAACACGCTCAGCTTTCGAAGAGACGTATTTATCAAAAACCTATGAGAGACACAGAGACTTCATCAAGAGAACTCTTGAGCAACTTGTTCGACAGAGGGGAAAAGAAGAAAATTTTGTCAAACTCCTAATGGTGTACCTCATGGGTACAATCCTCCTCCCAATTACCTCATGCTTGGTACCGAATTGGATCCTTGATTATGTCGATGATCTACCTGGCATGTGGCTATATGCATGGGCGCAAGAGACGCACAAGTGGCTTATAGAGGACGTTCCACAAGCTGCCGCTCAAGTGCAAGCTAGATGCACGGGGAAGAAGACCAACACGGGGTACATTAAGGGTTGCTCGGTCGCATTGAACATCTGGTTTTACGAGCTGACTGGAACCGGAAAAAAAGTCCATTTTGGCAAGACCCCAAGGATGCTGTGCTACGGTGAAAATAGTTACCGGAATCAAGCGTCGATAGAAACCAGTTTGTCATCTCTCGAAATAAAGGATGTAATAAATCATGAACAATGTGTTTAACAATAGTAGTTAATATTTAAATATAGTATTTAGCATTTAATAGTTGTAGTTTGTGCTTAAACATATTCTTTAGTGTTTAAACCATTTGTTTTTTGTTTAAATATATGCGATACCTTTTAAATATATAAGTTAAATGTGTAAACACATTTGTTAGTGTTAAAATTGAATGATTTCGTTGAGATTGTTTTGTTTGCATATGTTAGTTTCCTGAGCTGGTCCTGGCGAATGCTGATGAAGATATATTTGTTTGGGCCAACCGCCGGGGGGATTTAACTGCTCCAGAACCACTTGCTCGAAGGCAAGATGAGAGGCAAACCTCTTTCCGTGCGTGCTCGACGCCGTTCCCCTACTTCCAGCCCAACGCGCGCACACATTCCTCGGTGCCGGAGAAGCCCCCTCCCCACCCCACAGCAACACGGGGACCACGATAGTTCCCCTCGATCACCACAGCCCCCTTGACCGTGGTAGGCCCCCCACCCACCCTTGGCGGGGCCGACGGCAATAGGCGACAATGTTTCTGTAACTCTTCTGCTGGAGTGCTAGATATTGATGACAGAGTTCCCTCACCATCGCCGTCAGTTGTTTCACTCGAAGGATGGTCACACGATCGCGCCGCCCCTCCAAACAAACGAAGCACCCGGATGTACGCCGCTGGGATGGACTCGGATTTTGACGACGAGGACGTTATCGGAATGGTCATTTGAAGACGGCCACGTTTGAAGAGGCTTGCAAAAAAGAGGAAAACAATAATGCCTCTCTGTCCACCACCAGATGACGATGAAACAATATCGCCACCATCGGCTACCGATGTCAGTATCGAGTCTCGCTGCTATCGATGATATGCCCGTCACGGTGGAACCAGCGACCGACAGTGCCACATCGAAAGTAGACACAATCCCTGAATAACAAGAAGCATGAAAGGATGTGTCTCCCGTTGATGTTGTTGCCATGGCCGCGGTTGAGAAAATCATTGACTTTGTTGTCAACAAAATCCCCGTCACGGTGGAACCGGCGACTGACAATACCGCATCGAAGGTGGATACAATCCCTGAAGAACAAGAACCAGCTAAGGGTGTGTCTCCGGTTGATGTTGTTGCCATAGCCGCGGTTGAGAAGATTGTTGACTCTCTTGTCAACAAAATCCAAGTCACGGTGAAACCAGCGACAGATAGTGCCGCATTGAAGGTAGACACAATCCCACAACGACAAAAAGCATCTAAAGATGTGTCTTCGGTTGATGCTGTCGTCGTGCCCGTGTCGAAGGAAAATATTGCTGGTGCTAAACATCAACAACAGTCAACAACAGTGCCTCATGATGATCCCAAAAAAGCTGTTGATGAGGAGCAAGGGAACGTCATCGATAAAAAAACGAAAGATATGATCCTTTCCAACCAACAATATTAAGAAGTTCCGAAAGACTTTATTCCGAAGAAGAAAAGATGCCCTAGACAATCGCGTCTCAACAAATTCAAGCAGGAGTTAATAAGGATCTTCCTCAATTGCTCTATGGACATGTAAGTATGAAGTTTTTTATGTTATTGTTTAAATATATATGTTCCCATTTAAGTTATGTAGTTTCCATTTAAATATTAGAGCTATTATTTAAAATATTGTTTTATCGTTTAACCTTGTCAATTACCATTTAAATATTTACATTATCGTTTAAAAATATATATTTTCCACTTAATAATATGTGTTTTTATTCAATTATATCTATTACCATTTAACCACAGGATTGTAGTGTGGAAGAATGACTTTGTCAGCACCACACAGACCAACCTATTCATGCTGCTTGACGGGAAGGAGATAGTGACAAACGATGTGATGGACGCTTTCGTATGCATAATACAAAAGTCTCTGACCAGAGTACCATATCCTTATAAGAAGCGCTCCTCCATCACACGTCTACTAGCATTGTTTATGTCAAAACAAGAAGACATAGCTGACACAACATTAACTATGATCGGAGATGCCGCGCGCAACCTGCATGATGTTGACATTGTCATCGTCTCGATAATCATGCATGGCCATTTCCATGTCGTGGTTCTTGATAATAACAAACAAGAACATAGACATTATTCTTCATGCCAAAGTGACGAGTACGATACGGACGCATTCGAAATGGTGAGTTCTTTGATAAATAGAGTTTGATTAATAAAGTTTGATAAATAATTAAACTTTATTTATCAACAGAGTCAACGATCTTCTCAACTGCGGCCTTGGCAACAGCATCAACGGGAGACACATCCTTTGCTACTTCTTATTGTCAGGGATTGTGTCTACCTTCGATGTGGCACTGTCGACCGCCGGTTCCACCGTGATGGGCATATCATTAATGGCAACAGACTCAATAACAGCATCAGCCGCCGATGGTGCTGATATTGTTTCATCGTCATCTAGTGGTGGATAGAAAGGCATTATTGTTTTCCTCTTTTTTGTAAGCCTCTTCAAACGTGGCCGTCTTCTAATGGCCATTCCGATGACGTCCTCGTCGTCAAAATCTGAGTCCATCTCACTAAAGTCCGTCCCGGGTACTTCATTTCTTTGGAGGGAAAGCCCAGTCGATTGTGACCGTCCTTCCAATGCCACAACCCGAGCGACGAGCCAAGGAAACTCGGTCATCAATATCTGGTATGTCTGCAAAAGAGTTGTAGTGACATCGTCACCTATTGCCGTCACGGGGGCTATGGCGATCGAGGGAACTGTCGTGGTCTGGGGTGTTGTCGTCGGGCGGGGTAGGGGGGCTTCTCCGGCACCGAGGAATGTGTGCGCGCATTGGGCTAGAAGTAGGAGAACGTTATCGCTCGCACACGGAAGAGGTTGGTCTCTCATCTTGCCTTCGAGCAAGCGGTTCTGGAGCAATCGAATCCCCCCGAAAATTGGCCCGAACAAATATATCTTCATCAGCATTCGCCGGGACTAGCTCCGGAAACTAACATATGTAAACAAAACAATCTCATCGAAATAATTCAATTTTAACACTAACAAATGTGTTTAAACAGTTAACTTATATATTTAAACGGTATCACATATATTTAAACAGAAAACAAATGGTTTAAACACTAAAGAATATATTTAAACACAAACTACAACTGTTAAACGCTGAATATTATATTTAAATATTAGATACTATTGTTAAACACATTGTTCATGATTTATAACCTCCTTTCCTTCTAGAGATGACAAACTGGTTTCTATCGACGCTTAATTCCGGTAACTATTTTCACCGTAGCATAGCATCCTTGCGGTCTTGCCAAAACGGACTTTCTTTCCGGTTCCGGTCAGCTCGTAAAACCAGATGTTTAGTACGACCGAGTAATCCTTAATGTACCCCGTGTTAGTCTTCTTCCCCGCGCATCTAACTTGCACTCGAGCAGTAGCTTGTGGAACGTCCTCTATAAGCCACTTGTGCGTCGCTTGCGCCCATGCGTATAGCCATATGGTAGGTAGATCATCGGCATAATCAAGGATCCAATTCGGAACCAAGCATGAGGTATTTGGGAAGAGGATTATACCCATGAGGTACACCATCAGTAGTTTGACAAAATTTTCTTCTTCTTCCCTCTGTCGAACAAGTTGCTCAAGATTTCTTTTGAAGGAGTCGCTGTGTCTTTCGTAGGTTTTTGATAAATACCTCTCTTCAAAAGCTGAGCGTGTTTTCTTCTTCTGAAACACGACTGTGTCTCTATCGCAACGTAGACCAAGAACGAGAGCCATATCTTCAGCCCCGAAACTCAATAAGCTTGCCCCGATCCTGAATTTATTGGTGCGGCCATCGTACCTTTGCAGCAGAGAATCAAGAAAGGCCCTCTCTTGGAATATAGCTTCCATCTTAATGAGTGCTGCAAACAGTATCCTTCGGATGATCTCCCACTGCCGAGGGTCATGTGAACTTTCAATTCAGCCAATGTCTCCACTACTGGTGTCAAGTAGCATCGCCCATTAACTAGATTTACCGCCATAATCACAAACCTGCAACAATAACAACACATTCAGCGGTATTCACAAATTTTTAAGTCAAAAGATAAGTTTTTAAATGGAAACCTCTATTCTTAAATAGAGATATCACTTGTTTTGTTAAACAAAGACCTAGTTTATTAAACAGAAACCACAATATTTAAACGGAGACATAATGTTTTAAACTAAAACTAATTTCTTAAACAGAAACCTCATTTCTAAAACTACAACCATATTAAATGAACGGGGAAACGTACATTATAAATATTATGCAAATCATAACAATCGAAAAACTCTTTCGACGCGTACACAAACGAAAATGTAAAACAAAACAAAACCCTAGCCGAGAAATCTCCCTAAAGACTAACAAAACTGTAGCCGAGAAATCCCCCTGCAGATTCAATATCTTTCAATAAAAAAAGAACAACAAAACAAAACCGAAAAATCTCTCTTTGTAACAGTATAGTTAAAATAAAACCATAATCACAACTTCTTTAATACCTTAGACTACAAACTTATGAAATGCCGAATACTTGCGCGGAACTTCTCCTTCAAGACACCGGTGGAAAGGGGAAAGCTAAAATTACAGAGGATGTCCAGGCAGAGACAACTTCAGAAAGAGAAAAGCTGAAGAGGCGAGTACTGAAATAAACGTATACGTCTCCAGTAAAAGTCGTCTCTTGGGATTACTCTAAGAAAACCTCCCACTTTCTCTCAAACCGACGAAATGATTGTAGTGCCACGACTTCCCATGCAAAGGGCACATTCGTCCATAAAATTCAAAAATGACTATGTTAACCACCGTTACATGCTATGGGGTTTGGAAAACATTATGGTTAAAAAGAAGGGGTTTTTAGTGATTACCAAATTAAAGGGGTGTTTTTGGCAATATTGTAAATTTAGGGTTTTTTTTTTGTAATATTTAGTAATAATAACAATCAAAAAGTCTTTTAATATATTAAAATATCTATCACATTTGACACTAAATATAAACTAATAATAATATCGATGTTTAAAAGTTCTAATGCTTTATAAAAAGAACAATTCCTAATTGTTGACCTATAAATGGAGCGGATATAAGAGAAAATGGGAAAGTAATTATCAATTAAAATAATTTTTAAGGTAATTTATAAATAATCTGTTTGCATGATTTCTTTTGGTTATTTTAAAATAATAGAAGAATTAAAAAATTATAATTTAAAATAAGCGGTTAAAAAGTTAAATTTTAAAAATTAAAAAAATAATTATTTAGAAAATTATTTAAAATTATAAATCAAAATATGATGTAATTATATTTACTGTCAATATAAAAGAAAAGGCACAAAATATACTGCAAGTTTACGCCACATGGTCGAGGGGTGCGAACGGAAATTGCTTAATATTTTGCATTTAAAAGCCAAGGCCAAGCTTGAGTGGAAACTTCAAGCGCGTGACGCGTCATCATGCGCGTGACACGTCATCATGCATTTGACCGAATGGGTTCTATAGGTAGTACAATAGGATTTTAAAAATAGCGAATGTCACAGAAGTTCTTCATATTGTTATTAGAAAATTTGGGCTGAAATGAACATGAAGGAGTAATGGGATAAGGCCGGCGTTTCATTAGTCAATTATACCGGTAGGTAAAGTTGCCACTTTTCTATCTCTATTTCCAAATTAGCTCGCCTCATCTATGCTTCCTTATTTTATGCTTATCTCATAAGAATTTTCTTTCTTTTTTTCCCCTTCTAGAAAATGAATCTTCCCTCTAGATGAGGGGTTCAAACGGGAGTCAGTTATAATTGTTTTGGAGTGTGCTTTTTTTCCTAATAATAAAAAAAATTAAATTTTAAATTAATGGAAGATTTTTTTTATAAAGACAATAAAGTGTGGCCCCACAATATCAAGAGATAGATAAATACTATAGTGCACCAGTTACATGTTTAACAATCCCTAATCCTAAGAATTTATTAACTTGGCTAAAAATCACATGAGATTATTAAAATTTAAATATGTGTATTTTTAAAAGATATTTTAAGAATCAAACAGAATTAATAAATTTTTTAACTATATAACTTTGAAGGAGAGGAAAATGATATCCTTTGATAAGAAATTTCATAAAATAATAAATGAACAGTACTACTATAATATTTATATAATATTTCATTATTTATGCATAATACTACAATAACACTATCAATCTACTATTTGGCGCTACTCATCCACCATTGATGTTTAGAGATTATTACCTTGATAAAATACTGCAACGGTTTAAAGAATTGCCACAGTAATGCATTAATACTTAAAAGTTAATTTTAAATAAGAAAAAAATTGGTTGGCTAATCTTATCAGTTTGGAGATTGTTACCTTCATGTTTTCACTGGTCCGCAGCTACAAATAGCTTTAAATATTTATTAATAAATAAATAAATAAAAATAAACTTTCAAAAAAATTAGTTTAAAGAGATTAGTGAGACCACTGAAATACAACATAAATTTTATTTTGGTTAACAAATTAAATATATTTCACATCATGCTAAGTTCAATTTTTTTAAAACAATTATTTTTTTAAAAAATGTTTAGGAGGTGTGTATAGAATTAGTTATTACTTCAACATATTTGTACTTTCACCTGATAGTTAATAACTTAATATTTTTAAAAAAATTACAATTTTTTATTTTATTGTTTTTAAAACATAAAAAAAGGAAAATTTATTACATCACATATAACCATGGCAAATGTCCCTTTGTGAATGTGAATTGAGATAATAATAGGCAGTTATATATATGGATTTTTTTCAATCTAGGGCCTGTTTGACTGCAAAATAAAAAAATATGGCATAATTTATTATATAGAAAGTGCAAGTGATTATTACAGAAATTATAGCATATTTTATTCCTATAGAATGAGTGTTTGGTTACTAAAAATAAAAAAATTATAGAGATCGACCGATCGGCAACTAGACCACCGGTGGACACATGGCCCGGTCATCGAGGTCGATCGGAGCATAGGTGGATCGCACGGTGTCACCGGAGGCCGGGAGCCGAACCAAGATGGATCGTCGCAGTGTCGCCCGGGAGGTCGAGTGGGCCGGTGGTTGGGTCGGGAGACCGCTTCTTCGGAAGCTTCTCCCGGACCACCCGGTGGATCGTCGGCAGTGTCAGCGGAGGCTCGATGGCCGGAGGTGAGCGAGCCACCGGTGGATTGGTGGTCTGATTCTTGGATTAAAAGAGAGAGAGACTTTTTCGATAATAAAAAAATATTCCACTCAAGAGTGGAATATTTTTTTACGCTCATAACTCTTTATATTATCTGCTAATTTTTATACTCTAAAATAAGTACCCAAACAGATTAATATGGCATAATTATCAGAAAATATTAAATTATGGCATATTGTACAGATTATGCCATAATTCTGGCTTATCCAAACAGGCCTAACTTTCTTTTTTTTTAAAAAAATTATCAAAATGATATCACTAAAACTTTATTCACTAACATAGATGTCAAAATATCAAATCCGAGTCATCCCACCACCTGGGTGCTAATTAGATTAAAAAAAAAAACGAAAATATTGGCTTTAGTTCAAGGCACCCTTCTTTTATAAAAAAAATTGCAAAAGTTAAATCTTTTTGTTTTTTAAAACCTTTATAAATTATTTTTTTTTTAAACTTATATTTTTTGAACCGCATTTATTTGAAAAAATATATTATCATTATTAT
>NC_052476.1:4868577-4940968 GCF_009730915.1 Dioscorea cayenensis subsp. rotundata | reverse complement strand
TTTATCATCCCGGATCTTATCAAGGATAGATAATCATATCTAAGATAAAGCTTACCCTTTTTGAGGAGATCCTTTAGACTTGATGCATTTTCCAAAAATAGTTGATCATCGCATGACTCCATTGAGAGGAATATCTTCTAAACATAATCTTCATCTTGATCTTCTAACCCTTGTATCTTCACAAGTCATAACATTTTGCCACAACATCATCCTAATCATTACTTCCTTTGCTGAGTCATTATTGCCTCGTCACCTTCCTCTTGCCATGTCACTTTTTGGCTTGTTATATAATGCCAATCTTTGTCAATAAACTTAGCAGTAGCTATTACTTCTGTGCCCTTCGTACTTCTTATGATGGTAATTTAGGGCTTTCCGCACGATACTTTTGATGAGTCATCTATTGGTAAAATCTCAATCCCTTCAGATAACGTTGAGTTTTTATAATTGATCACGGTTCGAATCTCATCAATAATATTGAGGTTTTTAATATGATAAATCAAAAAAATCAAAAAATAAAGTAAAAAATTCACAAAAAAAAAATTAAAATACCCCGGGGCCTAGTGGGTTGGGCCCAGACCCGGCTGGTTTAAAGAATTGCCAGCTCGGGTCTGGGTCACTTTCAATCAAATCGGTTACAGGTCGCCAAGAACCGGCTCGTGCCCATATAAATTACATGTTGAATGACCAAACAAACTGTTAAAACTTGCTAATAGCCATTAAATTTAGAGGATTTGCTCAAAAGGTCCAAATAACTTTACCATTGGGCCAAAATTTTTTTTTTTTTTAATTTTTCAAAATCCAGTCCCTTTTTTCCCCAGAATTACTTTTAAGTCTAACGGCTAGATAACATTGGATTTACTATACTTACATCACGTTTAATTTTTAATTTTGTCTTTTGGTTTTACTATTTTTACATCACCTTCAGTTTTTAATTTTGCTATTTGGTTTTTTGTGTATCTATTTACTATTTGATGAATTTGTTCAAATTTGTGTGTTGCCGAATAGAATTCGTACTTCGAAAGGTGGCTGGATGGATGAAATAGTAAAATTGGTTGTAAAAAGGAGAGACTGCATAGAATAATATTTTATCAGAAAGACTCATTAGAATAAATAAAAAATTTTAGGGACTAATAAGTCATTTTCTGTTAAATTTATATTTATTCATATTATGTATACCTCAAATAATTAAATTTATTTTATTTATTACATTTAAGTTCTAAAATTTTCTATTAGTGATATTAAGTCAATAGTTTTACATATATAACCCTTCAAAAAAATTTAAATTAATTTTGTCCATTACATCTAAATAAAGATTATTAGAAGTAGGGATTTAAATAAAATTTTTATTTATATTATCATATATATATATATAATTTATAATAAAATTTTAATGGTATTTGTCAACCAGAAGGAATTGATAATTTCAGATTACATAAAATTTTTGAAAAATATATTTTATTCATCTATTAATTATTTATTCATAATTTCATATATATATATATATATATATATATATATATATATTCTTTTTTATGAGGAGAGAGAGGGTCTTGGAGCTGAGAGATGCAGCAATGGCGTCCTTGAGGGTCGATTGTTTGATCGGATTTGATGGGCTGAGCTCAGAGTTGGCTTCGACGCTCATCCAGCTAGGGTTTCGAAGTCTTCTCTGATTTCATCTGGATGGGACTTTTCTTCTACCTCTTTTCTTGATTCGGTTTTGAGTTTCAATTTGTGGCAATAGATGAAGTTCATTGCTTCAGAAATCGTCGTATTTGAACATTGAAATTTTCTTTTTAAGTGTTTTTAATTTGGGATTCTTTCAGGATTTGATTATATTAGTTTGTTTTTGCTTTCTTTCTTGAATAGCCTTTTTTTTCCACTTTTCAGGAAAAGAATGATGCCTTTCTTGATGAATTCTTGCTGTGGATTTGATATGATAACTTGAAGAATGTTGTGAGAGGTTCTAAACTTGTATTTCTTTCTTTGATTATTTGTTTTCAGTTGTTTGAACTAAATTTTTGATGATCATAAAGTGCAAATTAGCTTTAGTTTGTTTCTTGAAACCAGATAATTTGGGTATATACTGTGATTGTGGGAGTCTAAAGTAAACTGGAATATGACAGAACTTGGGGAAATTTTCCTGACAAAATGAATTTTACATCATTGGCCATGTCTTGACTTTAGCATGCAAATCTTGGGAGTTGTTGCCTCCTCTAAGGAAAGAATGGCTTTCTTTAGATTATTTCAGTTAAAGAATTTAGAGGAATTGATGGAATTAATAGATAGATAAATGCTAAGTAAACTGGAATACAGATGCATCTGAAGACACAGTCTCTACGTTATTATTGTTGCCGCATACATCCTTTTTGTTTAACACTGCATGCTCATTATTCTGTACAATGATCAATTTGAACAACGCGTCCCTATGATCTTCACTTTATTTTATCTTTTTTTTTTGGGTCCAGGTGCTACAACACAATTTGTGTTGACAAACTTTGGTGGAAATGCTGATTTACCTGTCTGTCCCAATGGTTTAGTTAATAATTCATTTTCTTACTTTGTCTTTGAATTATGCTTTTTTCTTAACTGTTTGTTTCCAAGTAACTGCTATATTGTTTCATAGGATTGCTTAGTATGTGGTTGATATAATTCAATCAACATTAATAATGTCTGCAAGTCATATTGATAAGCTGCAGAAAAGTTTGATTGACAAGCAATCTGTTTCTTTGTGGTGTTGCTATTGTAATGATAACTCTTGCATAACAAAACATGTATTGTCTCTATGATTCTTATCACTAATTGAAAGGCATATTTAAAGAAATATATATATATATAGGAGGAGCACAACACAACTAGTCTCAATCATTTATGACGTTATTGATTTATGTTAGGTTTATGTTAGAAAGCATCAAGATGGATCCGAATATAAGTTGTTGTTTAGTTTTTGTCAAAAGTTTTCATGTTTTATCAAATCAAATGGAATGATGCATGTTTGACGTCTCATTGTATGTTTTTCTTGTTACAAAATCGAATATTATTCGGGAGAATTTTACTTGTGGAAAGTAAGTTTATATTGCTGCATGAATAGTTCATTCAATGTCAACCACTTAGATCAGAGTGTAGATTAACCCTATAATTATGTTGATTATTTTAGCTTTGAAGGCACACATGGTTCTGGGCAAAGTCTAGAAATTTCTGCAAATGTTTGCAAATCTTCTGCTTGACACATATGATTACAATAGTTTAAAGCAACATCAAACTATAATTTACTAGAACTTATCATAAAATTTTTCTTGCTGCTGATTTTGGTATGGAACTAATGAACATGCCACATCGTATTTTCTTGTATGGAGAGACGTGAAACATTGTAGGTCTAGAGGAATTGCTGAATGCTGATTATAAGTCTAAAGCTTGAGTTTGGATCTACAACCATTTACAACCAATATAATTTGTTAATCTTTGAGAAGTTTTTCATGCCGGAACATGATGAGTGGACTAATAGAGAAAGCCAGTGTGAAGTGTAAACACTAATAATTCCTTTCATGATAGATAACAGTGGATGCTTTCTCCTCCTAATATACTATTCTCATTCGTCCTTAAACATATTCCAATATTTTCTTTTACCTTTTACGTTTCAGATTTGGGTTTCACTAGAAAATTTTAGGCAAGAACTAAGAAGTACTTGTTTTGAAACAAAATCCATGATTTTGTTTTTGGTATGCTGCTCTGAGGTTGTCTAACTACAAAAGCCATAGGACTTTGTCCAGCTTCTTCATTTGGTACCTGTTTTACACACACACATACAATAGCATAAGTAAATAAATAAATAAAAAATACATCAATAAACACACATTGTAAGAGAAGATAAAACATTATCTTGTGTGATTTTATTGGGAGAAGTTAAAGTAGAAATGATTGCATATTCAAGGTATGCAAACGGCAATATAAGTCCAATTTTTGCATTATTACATCTAGCTCATGTCAAATAATTATAGGGTTCTAGATTGAACTTTGGATTTGCTTTCTTTAACATTTGTTGTTTTATAAGTTTTATCAACTTCATGCGTTTACCATCCTCCATCCTTGCAGTCAATTCTTCTTATGTTCCAATATAGAAAGTAGTGATTTGATGTATTATAAACATTCATATAGAAGTACTGATTTGAGTTGTGATTGGGCAGGTTAGAGAATCAATGGTTTGGCATCTACAATGTTTTATCCAGATATTATAAGCTCAATATAATTAGTTTTTCTGATTTAAAATTCCTAAAAATGATTTTTCTCAACATTCCTACCTATTGGGAAATTGATTCAATTGTAAAAATGCACTCAATACTTAATCCGTAATGTATGCTATTTATTTGAAATTCTTTTATATTTAAATCCGCAAATTATTGGCATTATGGTTTGTATATTTGAACCAATAAGAAAAACAGAATATAGTTTGTATATGTTCATAGTTGTAATTCGACATCCAATTGATCTTGTGAAGCAGCTCTTATTAGTCCTGATTGCATACTAATCAATTTTACATTGAGTTTGACGGAGCAACTTTTGTTGGTGCACAGATGTACTCAGAGTCGTTTCCGGTTCCTTCATTGGGAAAATTACTGTAGGAAAATTAATGTAAGTTACACTTTATTGCTCACTCAATTTTGCTAACAGCTATAGTCTCCATGTGGGTTGTACATCAAAATTTTGTATGTGTTGCAAGTAGCACTATTCTATTTTTCAGGTTGTAGCTTTTGGCAACCATGGTGTTTTACAATGGGCCAAACCCATTCTTTCTTAAAAGTGTAAATTATTGTTATACTGACATATCATAAAGAGACCTAAAACACAGTTTTTTTTTTCTTTAAATCATATTTTTGGGACTTAGGAACAAGTATTAGAGGAAAGCTTCATGCTTTGGAGGGCAAAAATTCTGATGAATGGCAAGTTTTTGTCTGCAGAATTTGTTTTATGATTTTGCCTGATAGCCTAGTTTCTTCTAATTTTGCTGCCTTGAGCATTTCATTTCTGGTGAAAGCAATATAAGATTGATTATGCTAGAGTGTTTTTCACCTCTTACAAGGCAAGCTGTAATGGACCTCTTTTCTTTAATCTTTTTTGGGAAACCAGCTATAATGTTGACAATATGTTGTGAAGGCAATTTAAATATTTTCTCTTTTCTTAGAAATTACAGGGCAGTGGTTGCATCATTTTTCTATTTTAAATTGAACTGTACAAGTCTATTTCCTTGCTTTGCAGTAAAATTAAAATGGTAAATGAGCTTGTTGAGGGTGTTCAACTTGTTGCTTCAGTGAAAGCAACGTATCTTGGTGTTTCAGCTGGTGTTCATTCATCTATAACTCTGACATAATCTAGTGATTTTCTTTCAAAGTTCTGGTTTACAATATTTAGTTTCTTTTTAATTGGTGAACTTAAAATGATTTCTTAAACATTATAAGAAATTCCTTTCTATTCTAGGGTATTTTATATATATGACATTAACTATTTTCAATTTGATTTCATTTGTACACAAGCTCTCAAATGAATGGTATTTGTATAGGAGATTGGAGAACGTGGCCCCAAAGATATTAACTTGTGATGAAAGCCTAGCAAGTTATTTAGATAGCCTGGTAAAACATCGGGTAAGCTCATAATGTGTTGTTTTGAATTGTTTGTTAATCATGGAGGTCTAATTATTTGCTGTAATTGTTTATGACTATGTTCATATCTTTGATGAGGAAAATGATTTGTATGAAAGCCCTTACCTTTCCACCACACAAACATATTCTATTTCGTTTGCATATGGTTTGAAATATCTATATTTGCATGCTTGATGCTTTACCAGTTACATTTGCTGACTCCCAAGCTGTTCATCTGTCTGCATGGGCTCACAAGTGTGTTAGGATCAGCATGCTCTAACTAATCATGTACTGTAGTATATAAATACTAGGCCTGTTGCCTATGTACACATTGTGTTTTTCTTTTCAAGGTCCTCTATCTTATGGTATTAGAAAATGATAAATTACAGAAGTATTTGCCAATGTCTTCTAGGTCCTTTTTTTGTCATGAAAATAATTTCAACCGGCTATTTGTTCTTTTTGGCATGAAAATAATTCTATTGTTTTTTGTCCAAGCTACACTACCATCACCAAAAATAACAGAAAGGTATACTAATTTACAAATAGTTAAATTAATCCCTAATAACCAACTGTTTTCCATTGCGAATTAATAGTGACAGTAGTACCTATAATAGAAGTTTGGCAATGGGGACAAAAGAAATGTTCAAGTACCATGGTTTGCACTTTGCAGTCATTGAAAAATTTTAAGCATCCGAAGCTGACATGAATGTCAACATTACTATCTATAGCCGCATCAGCAGCAGAAGACTTGAAACTATGTTAAAGGAATGAAAATTTGAAGATTTCACTTATTCTGAGAGAAGCTCACAATCCATCATATTATCTAGGACAGGATAATGCAGCAGGGGTTTGATCAGAAACATTTGGGGGGCATCTGAAACCTCCAAAACTTTGTCACATGAGCTCCAGCTTGAAACGTAACAGAACCGGATGACTTATCAAATATTATGATGCATTATAAAAATTATTTGCTAATCCATTTAATTAACACCCGAGACACGTGGATGTCATATGTTATGTTCAACCTAGACACGCTAACGTTAAATAGCGGTCAAATAAAATATGTTCACAAAATTTAGTAATATTGGATTAAAGGAATGATCATTCAAACTCATCGAGTATTTCATGTTTAAGTTGGGTTATTTTAAAGTTAATTGCTTCCTTCTTGCTTACCATTCTAAAAGAATATGAATAAACTAAAATTAAAATCAAATAAAAGAAAGAAGCTAGAGCATCACATAAAAGAAGAATAGATTTAAATAGGTATGAAAAGTTTGCTCAGAATTAGCAAGACAAAGAAGAATGAAAAAGATGAATAAAAAACAAAATCCAAAAATTTCATTTACTCTATAACAACTGCATATAGTTTTAGTTGGTCACCATGAACTAAATTCGGAGAGTGTCATGCCTAATTTAGCCAATTCATTGGCTTTAATGTTTGCTTCTTCATAAACATATTGCATAACACAATTTGTCTCTTCTAACATTGCACACACCTCTTTGTAAATCTCTACAAATTTATGTGGTGGTGGGAATAAATTGATTAGACCACCTAATCACACTAAGAGCACTACCTTCTGATGATCAAATTAGAGTCTTGACAATAATTAGGCATTAATTGTTTGAAGCATCGGACACCTTGTCTTAGACCTTCCACTTGCGATGTTATCTCGTCTTTACCATTGCCAAAGTCAGCACCAGTGTTGCTCATGGGTCCGGCATATGAAAGCAATATCTTTCCTTCATCATTACTAAAAAAGCCACCATAACCACAAAGTTCACTATAATGACCGTCAAAGTTGAGCTTGATCCAATTGGATTGAGGCGGGGTCCATGTTTTACGATATTTGCTTAAACCACGCAAGTCATCGTGAAAAGAAAAGAAGCTATTTTTCCGCTTATTGTTTAGTTTGAATTTTTCAAAGTAGCAACATTCCATACGGGTCCGTAGTTCACTGTCATTATACCACAATTATTATCAAGAGTTTGTTAGTCATATATTTTATATTAATAATTAATGATTAGAGAAATAAATCCGTAATATAATGTCGATATTTATAAATGTAATAAATTAATTACCTGATGTCATCATTATCAGGTATCGCATTCTCATGGTCAACTTCAATTTTATTGAGGATTGGAAAGCCTGCCATTTAAAAAAAAAAAAATTAGATTTAAAAAATTAATTATATACACACACATGGAGAGAGAGAGGGAGAGAATTACTTGGTAAAATTGAATTCAAGTCATAGTCTGGAGGAAGGTTAAAGAACACCCAATAAAACTGATTAAATGGCATTTGAATATCTCCTTTAGCGACAGTGAAATCAACACTCCAATCCTTAATTGTATTTATATATCTATATCGATCTTTTTCCATCAACCTCCCTATCTCAGTTTGGTTAAATATGCCATAGTCTGGTTGGTCACATAGTGCACCCCAACGATGCATAGATGACCCTAAAATTATTATATTTGCCAAATTGAAAGACGACCAATTAGTTTCTAATATATTAGTCACAAGGTCATATGGTGCAAATGGCAAAAAAAACAATATTGGCTTCTCCACCCTTCGGCGAGCATATTCATTAACAGAAAGTACTGTGCATCCAAGTGACCGAATGAGAGCAGCATCCACAGGAGTTATCACTGGGTCAAACACTTGTATCTCCCCAATTTTTAATATATTTATCTCCTCTTTCAATAGTAAACCCAATGCAAGCTGATAATAAGAGTCATAAGAATGCTCTAAACTACCCAACCCATAAATTACTAATTGTACTTGGTCTACTGAATCCAAACGATGTGATACTTCGTTTATTAATAAATGGTTGTTAAAGAATCGATCTCGAAAGTCACAATAATGATTTGATTCTCTCAATTCAATTATAGTGATCTCCATCTCATATTGAAGCTTTGACAGTTCTTCAAAATCATCTTCATCCATGCGATAAAGGATAACTAATAACAAATATATCAAATATTTTAAAAAATTATCAATAAATTATAATATAATAAATATATATCATTAAACTAATTAAAAAGCACTCAAAACTTATATTATTAAAAATTTTGAAGCCTTCGCATAATTTAAAAAAAAAAAGGTATATTGAACAAATTAATTAAGAAATATGAGGTAAATAGCCCAATCCTCAAAAAATTAAAAGTCATGAAAGTTTCTAAAAAATAATATATATATATATATACCGTATATATTTTCAAAATTGGAGTGTTTTTATTTAAATTAACTTTTTCTTTAATAATAAACTTAATTTGTTTAATCTTCCTCAAACTAACTTAATCATACTTCAAACTATCTAGGTTATTAAATTGTAGAAAATTTTACCATTATAGAATAAAATAATACAAAGAAAAAAAATCTAAGTGGAGTAAAATTTTGAGTTATAATTAAATTTTTACTATTCTACCAATGAGGGAGACGTATAATTTTGTTGTGAAGCAGTTATTTTTTTTTGTAGGCATTGGTAGATTTCATTGGTAGCATGCCATGCATCGTTTAAAGGAGTGCTCAAGCTAAACAGACTAATAAGACTAAATATAAATAAAATTGATAATTTGATAAGCAATGCCATGTTTAATTCAAGTGTGGTACCAAGGCATCAAGAAAGGGATCATTGAATAAGCAATCAAATGTTCATGGTTTAATAATTGAGATTCTATGAAGTAGTAGAGTACGAAAAAATTGAGTTTTGCACCAACAAATATATTATATGATACCTAAGAAAAAAAAATATATGAAAATCAACTTTCAGAAGGACTTATATACAAACCCTACTTACTACCCCTTTCATCATAAATCTATATATTTTATATATTATTTTTTACAATAATATCTAATATATAATTCAGCAATTGTTGTTTTTAAGTTACTGTAGTAATATATTTATTTTTTCTGTTATATATGTTTGACAGTGGAATTTAAGTTGAAAATAAGAGGTAAAACATTTATAATTGTAAGTATGCATATCAAAGAATTCAAATAATGACAATAGTAACAATAACTTAAAAGTATTAATTAGTGCAACTTGTCCTTACCTTGTATCATCATCCACCCACTTGAAACAAGAGTCCGTGCCTACAAATAAAAATAATGAAAATAATAAATTCATTAATTAAAAATAATAAGAAGTCATACATGTAAGTTCAGCACACACACGTAAATAGAATTAAAAAACTATATATAAACTTACTTGGTAAAAAGTTGTTCATGTCTTTTTCAATAATATCAATTCCATCAAAATCGAATCCATGCCAAAACATATTTTCAAATATTTGTTCAGGGCTATAGTCATGGGATTCGTCAGTAGATGAGGATTCATCATTGATATCAAACACCCATGTGTGTTTGCAGATGGCCCATATGTATCTCAATCTATCAGTTACATATGTTAATTTGTTAACTGTCATGCTTGGACGCCCTTCTTCATTGTCGCATGTGGATATCATCTCATCCAAATCACTAGCCATGGAAGTCAAACTGCTTCCCAAAATTATCATCTTCTCAAGTTGTGATGAACACCAATTCATCTGTAGTAAATCTCCTAAAACCTCAGGCCTAGTGAATGGTAAAAAGAACAAAGTAAGTTCATCAACTATCCATCTAAAACGACCGCCCGACATACGGATAACCTTGCATCCATGGGCTTTGAGAGCTCTTTCTTCAACATGATTCAAAGTCAGATCATCACAACAAATTGTAATCTCTTGACGGATCTCCAACCCTGGAACTTCTCGAAGTAGTAGAGCAAGAGCTAGTTGGAATCTTGCAGCGTAACTATATTGGATTCTGCCTAGTCCATATATCACCATGGGGATAGCACAAGAACCTGTGATATTTCTGAAAATATCTTCTATTACATCTGGTTTTTCTTGAATTTGATTGACGAGTCTACTATAAAAATTGAATCCGCGAACCTCCTTTAGAGCATACTGAATATCTTCCATTAAAACACTATATTCATGAATTTTCTTCCATAATTGAGTACTAGATTTTGCTATAGCTATTATCTAAATAATTATTGTTGTGCATGATGATGAGTACGGACTTGTGTATATAAAGAGTGGTGAGAGAATTTTTTTTTTTTTCCTAGTTCTAGTCAGAACCTTTAAATGAGTTTTATTTTAATAAGAATCGTACTTGCATTAAGAGTAAAACATGTAATGTTATAAAACAAAAAAAAAAAAATCCTATTCCTATTATAATCCTAATCCTATTCCTACTAGGGTTGAGTTCAATATGACAGTGTCATTGGGTGATGGATAATAATAATAAAAAAAATAACTTTCAAATATTAATTAATTCTTTCTTTCTTTAAGGTTTTTCTTTCGAGAATTATTAGTGTTTAAATAGTTGTACACCTGACGGCTAACTTAGATATACACACTATTTTATGTCATTATAATTTTTTTTTTAATCATAGGCCTTTCAATTTAAAAGAATACTGGAAAACAAATAACTCCAATAGTCCACTGTTGTTATTTTGCATGAACGCCCCCACAAAATCTTTGAATTACAAATATTATATCATAAAGTTAACTACTTATACCATTTAAATTCAGAGCAGCACCTGCTATTGCATACAAAATGATCAGATGCATCAAACACGGATCCATGATGAAAGCAATTCAAGATCAGATGCATATAAATAAAGAAGATATATATATATATATATATATACTGCTGAGACCTAAATCACCTTCCAAAAAATTCATTAATGAAAAGGAAGATATATTTCCACCAAACAATATCACACTAAGCAATGAAGGCAACAAAATCAGAACTAAACGATGCTCACAAACCAACAAAAACTTTGAAGGCATTGTATGTTCCCAACCGTGCGGTAGTTGGTGTCGCAATCACAACAATGTGAAGAGGAAGGCCACAGGTGAATAGACCCCACAACCCAAACTTCTTCACAGCCTGATCAATCAGAAACAGAAAGTTTTGGGGCATGAAGAAGGTATATACTCACTTCACCTACAGTTTTACCCTTGGCATTGTTGAGGGAAGAAACAAGGTTGTCTGCCAGATGAGAAACAAAAGCAAAGAAAACACCAGCAATATAACCTTCCACAAAGCTCACTCACAGCTTAAGAGGTTTTATTGCATTAATCCTTTGGTGTTGGAATGGCATGCTTGTATATCATCTCAACAATAGTCTCAAAAGATGCAAATTTCATCATTGTGTCTGCAGATATTATATAATCAGTGTTTGTGTTACAATAATAGGAATATATTCTACATTGGATAAAGAAGAAAATATATTAAGCCCCAAGGGCCGAGCAGATATTCATGGTATTGTTCAAACTTTCATCATACATTTTGCAACATGCTTACAACTGAAAGCATCTTTCAAGCAATTTAAAACCAGACAGACAAGGACATCAAGATGACACACTCGTGCGATTACAAACAACAAGGAGAGGTGACAAACATAAAAGCTGAGTCAAAGCTAGGTATATGGACTTCATCAAGCAAGGTGGAAACTAATAGCGTTAAGTGATTGACAAGGTCGAAAGATAATTGAGACATATGATTGACAAGGTGCAAAGATTATGTGGTTGACGTTCCTTACTGCACTAAAAAATTTTGTCTTAAAAAATCAGGACAAAGATTCAATTAAAACCAGAAGCACAATGGATTCAAAACTAGGGCATTAAAAGGAGAACTGTGTTTCAAGGTTATTTGCAATCAGGACAGGTTAGTAACCAACTTCAGACCGATTATTTTGCAGAGCAATGATATCAGCAAATATACAAGTGCTAGAATAATGGTGCTTACATGCCAATTAAGATATTAGAGAAGTACAATACACTCATAAGCATCCTTGTTGTGTTAGCCCCAAGTATTTAGACATTTTTTTAAAATACATATATATATATATATATGCTCTAGCTACTATCTGATTTAGATTGGTTTAAGCAAGTTTGTAGACCAGAGTGCATTGGAGTGCAACTCCACTCAATTAGAGAAGACTCATGCAAAGAAGCCAATTTGATATACGCACACATAAAATCTTGAAAATCACAATCAGGTTTCAAGAAGAACTATGTGCAAAGAAATAATAATAATAATAATAACAATAATAATAATAATAATAATAATAATAATAATGATAAGATTAAGACAAAGGCCTGAGCATAACACCAGATTATTCAGTCTGATAACTATGAATCATTTATCTCTTATGTTTAACAACGCTACAAGCAATTCAGAAGTCCAGGCCACTAGATCTTCCAGCAGCTATAAAATGTCCCTAAAGTAATCAGACAGCAAGGGAATCATCAAGGATCTAGCCAACTTACTACAAACATAATATGGTATGAAGTTGTTTTCTTTCAAGTTCCACTACAAGGTGATTGCTGAACACAGAACAAATACTAGCAACCCAACTAGTTTATGCATCAGCATTTCAAGTTTCAACTCTACATGAATTTTAATTTTCTACTAGTTATTGATGTATCCAACTCAAAAATTCAATACTCTAAGGCAATCATATGTAATCGGCTGTAGGAAGAACACAAAGCTGGAAAATATGAACAAAGCAGCGTTTGAAAAATTACTCTCACAAAGCTAATGAACAAATGATACCGACAATAACGTATGAGCCCACCTAAGAGTCAGCTATAATTATCCAACAATTGCATATACTTTAGGTCATATACAAGTTACAACATATTCTTTGAACCAAATTAGTGAAATAATATACTTGTTCATCGTGATTTCAATTTAGTGAAAAACCTGATCTGGTCTCGGTTAGTCATAGAATGCAAAACAAACATGATTCGAAATAAACGTGATTCAAAATAATATGCACACTATGTTTAATCTATTAGTTTATTTCATTAAGATAGCAAGGGAAAATTTACATGAATAACTTATATTTAATTTTAATTACACATTAACCTGTTTATGCTATGCTGACCATGAGCCTCTTAGATTTTTTGTCACAAAGGCTAAGGACGAACTTATAATATAATTTAAAAAAAAGGCACAAAAATAAAACAATAAATAACATTTAAGTTTAGCATAATTTTGTAATCCGTAATAGACAACAGAGAACATGATAATCTGTAAAGGAAATAAACAGAAATCATGCTTATCCAACAATCTATATTAATTTTTTTTTTAAAAAGCTCATCATTCAAATGATCCGCGGAATAATTTGACATTAGCCAATGGAACCTTTAATTCATCTGGACATAATGCAACAAGTAATAAAATGCACCAAAATAAAAATTAAGGAGCATTCTGAGCTAATATCTTCACCTGCATTATTTTGAAAATATTGGTCCAACATGATCAAGGATTAAAAATAATTGCTAATTTGAAAGAATTTTTTTGTTATGTTAATTGACTGGCAAAACTGTTGAATTTGAGACAAAAATGTTGGTTTTACTGCTAACACAAACATTTACTTCAGTCATGAAAAAATATAACCATGATGTTAATTTTACACATTCACGGAATTCACATTTTTAACTCACTATTATCATAGCATTCCACCAAATAATGATAGCTCAGACCTAACCTTAAACTCAATTATCTAGAGATGCAAATAAAATAATGATAATGGCTCTTTAATAATTAATAACAATACACTGGTTTCTAACAAGGGGTGGAGGAGAAGTGGCCAAAGATAATTAAAGACTGCTGCCTCACCTTGTATTGTATAAAAGAACACCATATTAACCCATAAAGCTGATTAAAAAAAGATTAAATGCAAATATACAATCAAAAGAAAAAACAAAAAACAGAATCAATGAGCAACCATGTGCTATGCAGTCTTATAAAAGGATTAAAAGAACGCAGGCAGCCTGGCAAGACAAAGACAAGTTGATGAGGTATAACTATATAGATTTCAATAAAGAAAATGTAAAAGAAAAAAGAATTGAGACATTGTTATGAAATGGTTGAAACTTCATTGTAGAAAGATGTCTTGAAGGAGAATCTAAGGTTTTTCTCACAAACTTGATACACACAGATAGGGGAAAGGTGTATAAATGCATAAAATATCAAAAGAAGAATGAGTAGAGTTGTTAATACTAGGTCAGCACCAATATGATGCTAACCTAGATCTTAATTTCTGGACTGGATTGTACGAAACTTTAAAAGAATACGACAAGAACGCTCCAAGAAATTGTAGTTCAGGTATTTCAAGATAGGGGCAAATGCAAAATTCAATCAGATATAGTATCCACGAAACGATCATAATTGTTAAATAGAGATTCGAATTGTGAATCAAAATCTTAATTTTGTGAATTGAATTGAATCATAAGATTCAGTGATAATTATCAAAATTAATAAAAAATAATATACATTAGCTTTTATAACCTTTAATTTTTTATTTATAAGTCTATCATTTATCTAAACATACAAAACCAAAAATTTCCTAATCTTAAGACTCATAGTGTCAGTTCATTTGAAAATCAAAAAGTTTCAAATCTAATAATTTATGTTTTTGAGCTATCTTAAATCCATATAACTTCCGAATTCGAGCCCATCAGTATCTTCAACTTCTATCATTAACTTCTGAATTCTTACTCATCTTTCATATTAGTTTTACTATCAATTACTTGCTCTTCTTCCTCATCCTTCTCTACGATATCTTTTTCTTTTTTCTTTCAATCAAACTTCAAATTATATGGCCCTATATTAGATTTAGACCCCTTTTGAAATACCAAATAGCAAATTCGAAATCCATAACACAAAACATAGAAATAATATATTTAGTTTCAATATTTTTATATGACATATGGCATGTGAATCAAAATTATAAAAATATTAATCATAAAACAAAGTGGTAAAAATAATTTTGAACTACAATCTCATTTTATAAATCTTAATCATAAATTTTATTAAAACAAATTATTTTATCCTAATCACAACTTATGTTATTCTTATCACAATTCACATGCTCATAAATTAGGATTCTTAAATTTTTGAAACTCCTATATTAATGAATCCTAATTTGCATAAGTGAATCGGATGAATCTTGTGATTCACTTTGATTCCTATGATTCACTAATAATTCGTCCAATCCCGATTCCATGATATTTCCGATTCATATATAAGATTTGTATCGTTTTAGGTAGGAATGGACTCGAATTGCATGATACAAATGTCCTAGGATTCTAATACCATGTCCACGATTTATTTAAGACCGAATTGGATCAGGATTATACTATAAAATTATAGAATCAAACAAATAAATTTACAATTGAGCTTACCTGAACAAAAGGTTAGTTTGCTGTAATTTGTTTTCATATTTAGAAAATCATAGGAATCTAATCCACGATACAAAATTATATGTAATTTACTACCTGGTATGGCTGAGAAATATCAGAGATGATAACATCTACTACACCAACCAAAGTTTGATAAGCCTGGCATCTTCAATGATTGGAAATTTAGAATCACATTGGTTTGCTTCCTTGCCATCTTAATTAGGTCCCTGGCCTTCCTATCTGAAAATTCAACAGCATACACGATTCCCATCTGCCCATGAAATTTTACATTAACAGAGTTCCCACTTATTGCAATCACATTTCTATCACAAAACTAAGGACAATACTCTGACCACACATGAATGAAGCAATAAACTTACAGGGCCAACAATGTCAGAAACATGGGAAACAGTAATCCCAGATGCAGCACCAAGATAAAGCACTCGATCACCAGGAGCCTGGCAAGAAGAAAGCATTTGACCAGAGTAAGGCCACCATAAGCCATCATTCTTTATCCAAACCATAGCTCAAACTAACATCTAATAAACCATGAGCTTGAGACCAATCAAAATCATGATTTGAAAACAATGGAAAACAATTTGAAAATATAATTAAAGAATATCAGCACTCACAATTCCTATATCATAAACATCATCAAGAATAGCAGCAGCTAGCTTGGGGATTTGAATGGATCCCACAACCTGTACTCAACCTTTGTCCCATCCTCACTCTGAAAATAACAAGATAGAAACACATAAATTTAACTTGAAGCAACCAAAGAATCACATCAAAACACTAAAAAGAATTTTCAAAATTCAGTAAAAAAGGCCACAACTTCAACTTTCTGATTGATAACAAACCTGAACAACAACACGATTCTCGCCATAAACCAACTCTCCAGCTACCATGCTCTTGGTGCTAAAGAGCATACTCCTCCCCTTTTGCGTTGAACACTACATCATGTCTATGCGGCTCAACAACAACCCCTCCCCCGTCCATCCTTAATCCAACCGCCACATCCACCCTGTCTGCCACCTCTTCTTCCTCCTCTGCTGCCATTGCTAGTGCTCCCAAACACATCACCACCTTGAGATAAAGATACGTTTCAGAAATTGAGAAAACAAGAGAGAAGATCAAGATCCAGAAGAGATTTCACCTCTCTAAGGCCCAATCCCCATGGATCCGGCGGTCGGAAGGGATCCAAGGTGGGTCGAAGGAGTGGGATTTTGCCCTAGGAATTTGAGGTTTGAATTTAGGGCGTCGATGCCCCCGCCCTATGGTAATATCTTCTATCTTTTGACGAAAATGTCCCTGTCACAGTTGTTCGATGCCCCCACCCTTTTTTGTAATATCTTCTGCCTCTAGTAGTGTATCATGTGAGCTTCGCTAAGTTCTGATTTTGTTCCTTGTTAATATAATCTCTCACCGTTATTTAATCTAATACTATCTATTACCTGACTGAAAATAACTAGTGGTAATAAAGAAGATTTATAGTGATGATAAAATAGATGCCGGAATTTATATTCTTTTTGCATTATTTACACTTTTCTGTATCTTATATTATTTTCATCATGGATCCGGTTCTCTCATCTTTGATTTATATCTGAAATTTTGTATATAATAGCATGTGCTCTTCTCTGAATTTAAATGATATATGAAGTTTGTACCTTTATGAGATGAATTTTGTAATTCATTGATTTTATGGGGGCATACTTGCAAAAAAAAAAAATTACAGTCAATTAACTAATTCACAAGTGTTATTTTAAATTGAAAATGCCTACCTAAAAACAAATAATAATTTAAAAAAAAAGTTTTGTATCTAATTTGGCTGTGTACAAGGAAAGAAAATTCTTTATCTAAACACTTAATACTCAAAAGAAATTTTTATTTATTTAATTTTTTTTCACAATTCTATTTTTAGCAATGATTTACCCATAACTAAACATAATCTCATCTTCATCTAACAACTTTTAAAAAGTAAACTCAACCCTAATAAAAATTGAATTAGGTTCTAAAATGAATTATAATGGGAATAAGATTTCTTATTTTTGTTTTATAACGGAACATGTTTTACTCACTTTCTGCAGAATTATTCATCTTTGTCAGGTAGAAGCTGAAGATTCTATCTCGCCTCAAAGCTTTTAAGAAGAAGACAGGAGGAACTAATGGCCACAAGTCATGAAAACAGGGGGAGTTGATAACCAAGAATCCTGAAGATAGGAGGAGTTACATAAGCAGTTGTACCATGACTTGCAACAACCAGTGATGACTTTGGCATTAATTTTGTCACAAAGAGGGAGAAACTTTAGCACAATACTGATTTTATTGTTTTTTTGTTTATGTATTTGGTCTTATTGTTCTTTTGGGCAAATTTTATGTTCGTTAGTTCCTATGCATAATCGTGTTTGTCTTACTAGTTGCAGTTTGTAATATTTTTTTAGTACTCTATAAGCAAATTAGATGATGTCTTGTGTCATCCCCTTTTTTGTGCTCTAGTGGATGTTATAAATGGAAGTTGTAACAATATCAGTCTAGTCTGTGTCCTAGTCAATGTTGTAAGTGGAAGTTGTAACAGGTATCAGTCTGGTTTCAGAAGCAGTTGTTTCAAATTATGCCAAAGAGGGAAATTGTTAGTGCAAATGCACTTTAATTAGCATGATTTGACACCAAGTCCAGATGAAGTGGCAACTTTTATGACGTGACATAAATGATGACATGGCAAGACATGGGTGACATGGCAAGGAGTCTTAGATTAGAGGCAAATATATTGGAAAATCTTGGTGGAGCTATTTTTTGAAAGTTTGGAAAGTTTCATGAAGACGCAGAAAGTCGTGCACCCCTTGCAAAGGGACTACGTGGTGAGGAACTGAGGAGTAGGCTAGTTGCCGGTAGTTCGGATTGAGAGATCTGGCTGCACCGACTTGGACTGAGCATAACCGGGAGGTTGATGGCTCTTAAGGTCGTTCGCAACGTAACCAGAACTTAGTCAAGTCAGCAGTCAAGGCCATGTTGCAAGTTGTATTACAACAGAAGTTACAACAGTTAATTTTGGAAGCTTCTAAAGTTAGTACCCATGAAGATTCTAAAAGAGGTATGGACTATATTTGGGACGTTGAGGCGTCTTGATAAGCCACCTTGCTCTGAGATTGGGTGTGACACCGGAGTGAGAGAAAGTGTAGACACTAGACAACTTAAAGAGGGTAGTGATCTTTATTTGTGAAAGTGAGTGACAAAGTATTTGTACTCAATTATTTTCACCTCTTTTAGTGGATTGTTTATCTCCGGGCTTGGCCCTCCAGATGTAAGCTAGTGGACGCTGAACTGGGTTACCGATTTCATGTGTCTTCTTTTTGTTTAGCTTGTGTGAGATTTTTATGAGTGTTTAAGTGTTCTCTAAAGCACAAACCATATCGACGGAACTAACAGAATCATTTGCAAACACACATGGGAGTTTAATATCAATGATGAATCCCTCATCCATTAACAAATCCCTAGACTACAATCCTGAAAGAAATACTTGAAAATATGTTTTGGCATGACTTCGATTTTGATGGAATTGATATTATTGAAAAAGACAAGAATAACTTTTTGCCAAGTTTATGTAGTTTTTAATTCTACTTATGGAAATCTAAGATACATATATCACTTCTTGTAATTTTTTTATTAATTAATTTATTGATTTTATTATTTTTATTTGAAGGCACGGATACTTGTTTCAAGTTGGGTGGACGAGGAGACAAAGTAAAAACAAGTTGCACAAATTAATACTTTTAAATTATTATTATTATTATGATTATTATTATTATTATTATTCGAATTCTTTCATATACATACTTAGAAAAATAAATATTTACTATTGCCTCGTAATCAAATATTAATTAAATAACCACAACAACAATAAATATATTTCCTCACATTGTCACTCCAAATCCACTGTCAAATATAATATAACAAAAAAAAAATCAATACTGTAAGACAGTAATTAAAATCAATAATTACGAAATTAACTTAGATATTATTATTATTAAAAAAATATATATATATATATATATATAATGGAAGGAACCTAGAGGTAAGTGCTTCTGAAAGTTGATATTCATATATATTTTTTTCTTAGATATCAAATAATATGCTTGTTGGGGCAAGACATCTCTTCTGTACCTTTTCTTCACCTTCTCCTTTTGTCTCTTCATTTTTCTAGGATTAACAAATTTTAGAGTATGGTTAAGTTAGTTTGATGAAGATTAAATAAATTAACTATATCATTAAGAAAAAGTTAATTTGAACAAAAACACTCCGAATTTGAATATATATATATATATATATATATATATACACTTTTTAGCAACTTTCATGACTTTTAAATTTGTTGAGGATTGGTTTATTTACCTTCAAAATTTGTAATAGTACAAGTTTTTGATTTTTTTTCCTTATTTTATATAATTAGCTTAGTGACCCATATTTATTAAATTTATAAATTTTTTTCCCCGATAATTTTTCAAAGTAATTGGATAATTAAGCATTTGAAATAGTGATTTATTTTTATTTCCCTAATGTTAATTACTATTATTTAGTTTAATTAATAGAATTAAATATTTGAATTAGACAGTCCACTTTAATTATTATTCACTTTAGTTATTATTCACTATAGGAAATATGAAAATAGGGGCAAAACGGGAATTTTGCTATAAAAGAATAGCCAAATAATATATGCATGATGTTGTATCTTTCCAAATTTCCCAATAAAAGGAAAAAATAAAATGAAATAAAAAATAAAAAATGCGTGATATGGAAAAGAACAATTCATTTTTTTTAAATGCATGATATTCTTAATTTCATTTTGATTGTTTATTTATACTTAGCCTTTTCATTTGCAATGTTATTTTAGACTAAAAATTTTCTCTAATAAACATAATATCTACCAAATCTTATATGAGATATTAGTGTAAACCAAAGACATTTCTGCTTTTAAATTATATCAAATTATTAAGATTAATATTTGATAAGGTAATATCAAAAAATAGTAGTTGAATTGAAATTAAAATTAAAATTATATTTTTCCTCACATTTTCAACTCAAATCCACTGCCAAATATAATATAACAAAAAAAATTACTGTTGTAAGACAATAACTTATAAGCAACCATTACTGAATTATATACTTAGATATTATTGTTAACAAATAATATATAATATAGATAGATTTATAATGGAAGGTGCCGGTAAGTAGCGTTTGCATATAAGTCCTTCTGAAAGATGATTTTCATATTTTTCTTCTTAGGTATCATATATGTATATAAGGGAATTCATTTGCTGGGGTGTAGGGACGTCCCTAGAATTCATTTCTAGGGATGTCCCTGCATCAGCCGTTAGATGCCCATCTAATGCCTGATGCTGATGATGTATACTTTTGAAAAAGCAAACATCTAGCCCCCCTCTCCGTCCTTTATTCCACCGGTGCTCTCCCCCTTCTCCTCCTTCATTCCCTCGCCGGTGACTGCCCAGATCTTGCTCTCCCTCTCCCCTGCAGCCATCATTGCCCAAACTAACCAAAGCTCATCTCTCAAAGCGAGGCACGAAGCAACGGCCCATGGCATCGAAGAGCGACCTCTAAGGCTTGTCCTCCATCCCATGGCGGCTTCCCTAAAGCTTTCTCCCCTCCCATGTCTCCCTCTTCCTTTCCCCTCCTCCAAGAAGCTCGACTTGAAGCCCTTTCTCTTTCGGAGAAGAAGATAATTTCCGGCGATGATGCGATTGAGGTTGTTCGGGAGTTGGAGGCACCGCCGCGAACCAGCGGAGGACGCACCTTGCCGATTCCCAAACCACCCGCTGACTTTGTGTTCGACCCGCCCCCCATGGCAGAGCCCTTGCCGCCTCTAACAAACGCATCACCACCATTGTGAGTTAGTCTGGCCTTAACTTGATTTTGAAGCTTATGGTTTGTGGTGTGATGGACAATTTTGAAGTGTTTGAGATGTTGTTGATGATAGGCAAGGAGAATTGAAGCTTAGTCATGTGAATAAGGTCTCTTCTGCATGTTTATTTTGAAAATTAAGGTGTTGAATGCCATTGAGGTGTTCTAGCCTTTAAGATATTAGATTTTGGATAATTAGAAGATGAAATTGGAGATATGAGTGTCTGTTTAGTTCATGTATGAAGCAAACCAACCAAGATTGTTAATTCATCTTGTTGATTTCACATGCTCACTATAGCTTTATCCGATATGAGTGTCTGTTTAGTTCATTTGCCTTGCACCTTTTCTGGTGATATTTTTTTACAGTTTACTACTTTATTAGATTACAATTTGACTCCGCATATGCAATGTTTTCTTTTCTCTTTATTTCTTTTGTAAGCTGATGTGATGAGTTAACACTGATCAGTGCTTCATCCAAAATTGGTATGATATTTTGTATATACTTTGCTCTAAGATGACTCTGGCTTTTCAAAAATTGAATTCTTTCATTTTTTGTGATTATATACTTCTAAAAATATATCTTCAAAAATATAATGTTTATTTCTCAACATGTGAACTTTCACATGCCAGAAAAGAAGAGTTCATTTAACTCTTGAACTTCCTTGGAGTGCTGACTGTGCCATACAACAGTTTGGCCGAACTCATCGTTCTAATCAAGCATCTGCTCCTGAATATAGGTGGATTGGTATTCCTGAAGCTCATCTATTTCTCAAACATACTTGCTAATTACCCCATCTTTGTTATTTTATCATATACTCTGTAAGACCATTCTTATTGGCTAACTTCTCTCAATTGTAAGTTTAATGGTTTTGTTTGTAAATTCTAAGCTGTTATGATGCTGCAAGAAAACCCCTATCCTTGCGAAAATTGTAGAAAATTTGAAGATTTGAAAGTGTAATTCTCAGATGTCCTGCTATCTCTTAGATCCTTCAATACTATTCAGTTTTGACCATCTGATTTTTCCAGCCAGTCCAACCTACATATGGATGAGATTATCCTTGACTGCTTTGTTTCTACATGTCATTTGCAGATGCAAAAAAACAGATACAAGAATGATGATGTTGAGGAATTGAACTTCAGAATGAAGGGTGTACAAATCAGAAGCCAACGTCTTCTCAGAAAATAAACAATATTATTACGTTGTATCTTTTTTTTTTGTGAGTTACTTTCATTTGTTGTAATTAAATCTAAAGAACAAATACATAAAGTGGAGATAAATAATTCAATGTTTGGTGAATGGTGTGTCTAGTATGATACTTTTAGCAAATTACTGTAATTCTTTGATACCTTTAAGCTTCAGAAATGATACTCAAGTTTTACAAAGAATTAGAACATTGAATTGAACAACAAGTGAATCACAAATGCATACATTGAATTGAAGCAAATTATAGCAATGTTTTCATCTTTGAAAAACACAAAGAATTGAGAGTAAATTAGAAGATAGAACTTCAGATAACAGTAAAAAATTTCAACTGATTTCGGCATCACTGCTGTTGAACAACAATACCAGCATTTGCTACATCTGCTTCATTTTCAACTAATTTCTGCATTACTATTGTTGAACTCAAATCATCTGCATGATGTAATTCAGGCAGTCCAAAAATATTGACATGGTCCTGGAAAAACTAGAGCTTCCAAGATTAATTACATTGCATTTCCCTTTAGGCAGTTAAAACACTTAGTAATCACAAGAAGAAAAGTGCACCACTATACTCACCAAACAATTCTGCAATTCCCAAAAATGTTATCCAAAATTAAAATACCATAAAACATGACCATCATGACAATTGAACCATTAAAGATCCATCCAACATATTAAGGTACATAATACAATATTGATTACATAAATCACTTGTCCTAGATAACTTCAAAATGGAAATCATAGATTCACAAGTAGATTCAAATATTGAGTGCTCCTTGTTGCTCAAGCTGGACCTATATTTACAAATGAAAAGTTTCATTTAGTAAATAATAAAAAATGATTAAAATATAAAATAAATTGATACAACTTTTGAAAGAAAAAAAATGTCTTACTAAATGTGCAAGTAGTCATGTAATTACCCTTTCCTCCACATCTACTACAAGTTCTTTTTCTCTTAGCTGATAATTGGAGGTCGATGCCGGACTCAATCCTCGTATTCACTCTTGGTCGACCTTTGCTCTTGATAGATATTGGATCAAGAATACTAATGTTTGACCCACAAACATTATCTTCACTTGACAAGGCAAGGCAAGAAGAAGAACCAATAATCTCTTGATTTTCCTCATTTTGCCCAGTGCATGATCTATGTTTTGGTGCACTAGACATTTCACCAAGAATTTCAAAAATGTCTTTATGCTTAGGCATAATTTTCTCATACATCTCTTGGGATGATATAGATTGTGCAATACGAAAACACATATTTTGTGCATTCCACTTCATCAAGGGTGTGAAGGCATTGTTGCATGTTTCAACCATCATAACACTTGACCTATATCTTGCATCCATAGTCTAACGGCGTAGAATATATATTTTGGGAATCTTTGCAATCTCTTTTTTTTTTAAAAATATTTTCAATATATGGTGACACAACACACCTTCTCTCTCAAACTTCTTACAAGAGCATGTAGCGGAAAGTTCCCCATCTTCAATACAATCTTTGCTAAACATAACAGTTTCATTACAGATTATATATTTTGCATTTTCGGACCCATCTCGAACCCGTTCGGCAAGCATACTATCACTTTCTCACAATTCTACTTGAAAGATATTAAACACAGCTCTTGTATATACTTCTCCTACATGCTTCTCAATTGGATGACTTGTATAATAGTTAACTATAGAGTCCAATGTCTTGAAGTCTTCATTTTCTTCATCATTTCGTCAAGCAAACAAAGCCTTATCATACTGAATAACAAACTCATCCAATGGAGTTTGGGCATTAACAAAGCCATCAAAAAAAGAGTTGATATTTTCACTACGTTGTGTAGAAGTCATTCCAGCTGTGAATATATCTTGCCAATATAGAGACACCCATTTGTGTCAAATGTTATACATCTTACTCAACCAATGTTGTATGTTGCTTGAAGTTCATCCCATCTATTTTCAAATGCTTCAATCGATTCACTATGATGCAACTAATTGTTGTAGTCCCTCATAAAGCCCTTTTTACTCTTCAAATCTACTAAATACTTCATTGAATTTCTTCCTATATGCCAAGAGCAAAGTCGATGGCTAGAATTTGGAAACACTTTTGCAATGGCCTTCCCCATAGCCAAGTCTTGATCTGTAATTATGGTTTTTGGATGTTTTCCTAGCATACATCTTAACCATGTTTGGAATACCCATAAAAAGCTTTCTTCTTTTTCATATGTGATTAGAGCATAACCAAATAAAATCGATTGCATGTGATGGTTGACACCAACAAAAAGGAGCAAAAGGGAAAACCAAATCTATTAGTTTTATAAGTAGTGTCAAAAACGATAACATCTCCAAATTTTGAATATGCCATTCTAGATCTTCCATCTACCCAAAAGACACATCTAGTTTGACCAAACTCATCAAGCTCCACATTAAAGAAGAAAAAATCGTCATTGAGTTTTTTTTCCTTGAAAATCTTAACAATAGCCATGCATTCTTTCCCAATATTGTTGCTTCAAACTCCTCTCAAATGATTGGACAATCAACCCTTGTAATTAGTGCAGATCCTGTATTTGAAAGTGTTTCATTTAATATTCGACTCATTTGGCTCGGTCCCACTCTACTTTTATGCAATGTCTCCATCAAATTTTTGCATGGCTCACTAATATGGCGGTGGGACCGTATTTTCATCACCTTAGATGGAGTTGTTAGTAAAAAATGATTATGCACATCATCAAACGTCTTTATGGTCCATATTCCACTCTTCATTTTTAACACTACCATTCGAGCTTGGCAATTTGTCCTTGTATCTCTACGCTTTTGAATAGTTTTTCCTAGTTGCCTTTTATCTGACATACATTTAGCTCCTTCCTTATCACAAACAAAGTGTCGACAAGTAATTACTTGAGAACTAGATGAACGATACACATGGCCCTTTCTTACCCCAAAACCTTTGGACTTTGCATAATCCAAGTAATATTGAAATGCTTCATCCTCATCCTCGAACTCCATACTAACAAATGGGATTCTTACATCCCGTTCGTCTTGAGATGGTGGACTCATTGCCATTTCTTGATCATCTTGTGTTGCCAATTCATGCATATCTTCAACTTGGTGGCTATCAATTCCTTGTGTCACATGACCTTCACTTTCTTCATATAACCCGAGCTCGTTTATATCAATTTCAATATCCTCAAAGGTGGAATTGTTATTTTTGTATATTTCATCGGTGGTATTCACCATGATATCCTATAAAGAAAAGTACAACCAATTAGAATATGTCAAAGCATATACATTCAATTAAATTATCAAAATGACTAATAAATGATATTACTGCAATAAAAACAAGAACAACATATAAAAAAAGATGGATTCATTTGAAATACACAGGCATAGTAAATATTAACATCGAACTATAGTGAAATCCAAAGAAAAAATAAAAAAAAAGTCCATCAAACTATAGTGAAACCATCAGAATAGCAGATTCCATAAAGCTTGCTATAATGAAATCTGGTGAACAACAAAACCCATGACATTGTTTTTACCATCTATGAACCACATCTCAATCAGAACATGAGAAGTCAAATTTTAAAATGTAACAAATTCATAAGAACATGACAAACTCAAAACACAAACTTGAAATTCTCACCCGTCAGCTTCAACTTGAAGACATAACCTATTACTCAAAGTTAGTGTCAGTAGATTCAATTACAAAATAATATTAGTGAATTCTCTAAATCAAGGAATTTACATGATAACAAAAAGAAACTAAAATAATATAACTGATTACCATCAGAAGTAAATTTTAAAATGTAACAAATTCATAAGGACATGACAAACTCAAAACACAAGCTTGAAATTCTCACCCGTCAGCTTCGACTTGAAGACCTAACCTATTACTCAAAGTTAGTTTCAACATATTCAATTAAAAAAAAATTAGTGAATTCTCTAATTCAAGGAATTTACATGATAACAAAAAGAAAATAAAATAAATATAACTGATTACCATCAGAAGTAAATGTTGTTGAAATACATTTTGATAGGTATATAAAGAACTAGCATTTACTTCTTTATTAGTACTGAGAGAGAGAGAGAGAGAGAGAGAGAGAGAGAGAGAGAGAGAAGAACTAGTATACCTATCATGAAGCAGTAATGCATTGAATTGGCATATAAAGTAACTTCTTAGAGTTCATCAACACATACCAGCATTTACTTCTTTATTACTACTGAAATACATTTTGATATACCAGTCTATTATAACATACATTCATAATGTTTTTCTTAGAGTTCATGAACTTTAATAAAGACTTACTAATAATACATAAACCAAACACAAGCTCCGTTAGTCTCTTCTCCGGGCAGCGAATGCATGGCTTTTAACCCACGCTTATGCCTCCAGATGAGTTTCAGAAGTCGCTGGAGTTAATTGGTGAGATCGGAGCCGGAGGAGGAAGGAGATCCGGATGCGATCGATGTCAATGGTGGCGGAGGCTGCAGGGGAGAGGGAGGCCAAGATCTGGGCGATCATCGACGAGGAAATGAAGGAGGAGAGAGGGGTGAGCACCGGTGGAATGAAGGACGAAAAGGGGAGGCCAAGATCTAGGGAGTCACCGATGAGGGAATGAAGGAGGAGAGGGCGGAGAGCACCGGTGGAATGAAGGACGAAAAAGGGGGCTGGATGTTTGCTTTTTCAAAAATATACATCATCAGCATCAGCCGTTAGATGGGCATCTAACGGCTGATGTGGGGACATCCCTAGAAATGAATTCTAGGGACGTCCCCAGCAGATGAATTCCCTATATATATATATATATCTGTGTGTGTGTGTGTGTGTGTATAATAAGCTTGTTGGTGCAAAACGCAACTCTTCCGTACCTTTTTCATCACTTCTCCTTTTGTCTCCTCACTTCCCTATAATTAACAAAGTTTCGAGTATGATTAAGGTTGGCTGATAAAGATTAAACAAATTAATTATATTATTAAACAAGAGTTAATTAGAACAAAAACCTCTTCAACTTTGAAAATATACATACAGTATATATATAGACAATATGTTGAAGTCGCCAAAAAATGAATCTAGGAACGTCCCTAGAGCAGCCGTTAGATCACCCATCTAACAGCTATTGTTTCATTACTAATCCTGGAGATGGGGTTGGTGATGCTAACCCCACCTCCAGTGTTATATTTATATAAAACAACAACTATTAGATGATGATCAAACGATTGTTGTGGGTCGTCTCTAGATTACCGGTCCTCATATATATATATATATATATCATTTCTTTAGAAACTTTCATGACTTTTAATTTTTTAAGGATTGGTCTACTTATCTCCTATTTCTCAATTAATTTGTTCAATATGTATTTTTTTTTTAATTCTGAGAAGGCTTCAAAATTTTTAACAATATAAGTTTTGTTTTTTTTCCCTATATTGTTTAATTATTTTAATGATGTATGTTTATTATATTTACAATTTTTTTGAAGATGACTTTGAAGAATTACTATGGCTTCAATATGAGTTGGAGATCATTTTAATGGAATTAAGAGAATCGGAGCACTATCAAGATCAATTATATAACTGACAAGTTCCCCTTGCTTATATCCCGCAAGTGCACGGGTTTGTCGAAGTAATAATCCCGGGTGAGCGGGGTCGAATCCACAGGGAGTAGGGAATGAAAATACTTAATTTGGTTCTTAGCTATGTGGAAGATCAATAATGATTGGTGTGAAATTGATTCAATTCTCAATAATAAAAGAAACAAGTGAGAGAGCAAGAATAAAGAAAAGGGTAAGGCAATCGATAAAGATGGGGTACTCGGATGATGCTTCACCTAGGAAAATCGTTTCAAGTGCAAGAACTCTCTATTACGCTTCCTAATCGATGCACTGGTGAGTCGTGGAAATCCTTACATACATAGTCCCAAATCTAAGGTCAACTATGCCTAACTCTATTCATGTCCCGGAGGAGAGATTAAGTAACCTCTCAACCTCGCACTCGAATAAAGTTGCAATGGGCTCTAGGGATTCCAAGTGATAAATCCCTTCCTAATTATAGACCTAACCCTTTGGTCCAGGCGGAAGGTCCCTAGCCACAATTAAGCCCTAGATACTAAGATCCCCTCAACGCTTCACTCCATTGCACGCGCAACTAGGCCCCAGCGGAGGTTCATCCCTTAGACCATTCACTCTATTATGGCCGCAAAGAACTCAAGGAACGGAGGTAGAATCTATCACGTCGGAGGGAAAGGGGACGCTCCCTGCACCTCTCGACTCACCCTCTCAACCCTCTCCAACCTAGCTTTTGTCTAATGCTCGTGGTGTGTCACTCACTCACAAGGTTACCAACAAGAACTCTCAACCCCTAGTGTCACTCTAGGGGAAATGTTCATACAATCAAGCATTCAAGGTTGGAACTCACAATAAACATCAATTTATTGAAAGCATAATAAAGAAGTTCAATGAAACGAGTACATCCTAGGGTTCACAATCACCCAAGTACCCACTAGGGGTTTAGCTCTCCATGGAGCTAAGTACAATCAAAGAAATTGAATGTAAAAGCAAAGAATCCATAAAAAAAAACCCCTCGATGGTCGTGTCGATGGTCTTGTGGAGAGTCCTCTACTCGTCGTCCAAGGATTCCTTCGTCCGGTATAGGATACGACTCGATCGAAGCTCCCCTACCAACCTTCTTCCTAATGGAATCACGATGTCGGAGCCGTAGAACTTCTCCAAACCCTTGGCCAATACCCCTCGAAACCCTAGCCGAAGCCCTCTCGCAAGTTGGGGAAAAGATGGAGTAAAGAATCCTGCTGAAATTGGCTTTAAATAGGGCTGGAATCGGGCGACTGAACGGCCGTGTATGATGTCACACGCCCCTGTGGAATTTCCACACGCCCGTGTGGATTCTCTGTTTCTCTGATTTCTTGGCCGTGCTGCTACAGTAACCTGCTACAGTACTCTGCCGGAAATACTCCCGAATTCCATACTTTCGTTGGGGTAATGCAAACGGGCACACGTTTACGTCGTGAATCACTTGCTTCTTCAATGATGTACACGTTGGTGGATCTCTTGTTCTTATATGCATAAATCAGAATACTCGAGTGTGACTGCCTTTGTGCCCCTCCAAATGAATGTGCTCACTCGAATACGAGGAGGGTGGCACACACTCTAGCATCTCACACCTGACCTATGTCTTCGCGTTTGAACCTCAGCAAGATCTCCTCCAAAATAGGTGCATTATGATCCACATTAGCCTATTTCCTTCATACTCGGCCTCACAACCCTACCTGCATAAAAGTAACATAAAAACACACATATTAATGTAAAAACCTGAGAAAAGTAATGCTCAACATAAGGAATGAACGCTTCGCATTCATATCGCACAAGCACTTATCAATAACAACCATTTATTAATAAACAAAATATCTCATCGCTTGGATTCAATGGAACAAGGGCAAATGGTAGTTCATGGATTGTGCATTTTAGAGCACTATTATAACTCTCATTATCAGCTTGCATTGGCTTTGTTATTGAAAGAGGAGATAAATATGTTAAAAATTGGAGAGATATTGTTAGAAAATTTTATAATAATTGGGCTATTAATAAAATTATTATTATCATGTTGTTCAAATTTGAATATCACTTTAGAGCACTGTTATAACTCACATTATCCACTTGCATTGGGTTCTATTATTGAAAAAGGAGATAATATGTTTAAAATTGGAGAGATATTGTTAGAAATTTTTATAATAACTGGGTTATTAATAAAATTATTATCATCATGTTTTATATACAATGTATAGATGATACTAGGGATGGCAAAAACTAAACCGACCTGTTTTTTCGGACCCAATCTACCCCGGCTTTGAACGGGGCGGAGTGGGTTTGGGTTTTCCATGCCCCGCCCGCCCGCTATTAATTTAACTTATTATAAATATTATATAACGTAGGGGTAAATGATTTTTTTTTAAGTTTCAATAAATTTTTTATGAGCTTGTTTTTATAAGTATATGTTTTATTTTAAAAATATTTTTAGAAATTTTAGTTACTTATTTATAACTATGAGCGGGGTATGACAGGGTGGGATGGGCGATTTATGAATGAAAAAAAGAACGGGACGAGGGTGGGGCATGGTAAAGGGCGTGCCCCGTCCGCCCAGCTCCACTGCCATCGGGGGCGGGGATGGTAGAGGTGTACCCCGCCCCCGCCCCCGCCCCCGCCCCAGCCCCACCCCATTGCCAGCCCTAAGTTCCAGTGCTCTGAAGAAACTATGAAGGTCTCATGACAGGGATGACATGTGGTCATCGTAATTTTGCCACTATTTCTAATATTGTAAGCATCCTTTATTCTCTAACGGAAGTTTGGTCCTTATCATTTAGTACTTTTTTAAAAAAAAGTATACTTTTAAAATAAATTATATTTAAAATTATCATTTAGTATTATTCAATACATATAATATGTTTTTGGAAAAATTGTTTTTTAATACTATAAAACTTAATTTAAGATAATATTAATATCCAATGATAGACCCAAATCCCTCCCTCCCCCATAGCGGCATGACCATGTGCTTGGCTCGGTAGTGCTCCCGAGGCGACTGGGGAGCGAAAATGCTTTCCGCGTGACCTGTGACCTTGGCCGATAGTGCGCCCGAGGCGATTGGGGCTTCCTCGACCTGAACAATCTTTAAAAATTTTACTTTTTTTAAAGTATAATATCAAGTTACAATGAATTTGGTCTTAGACCCCACAGTTCTCTAAGGGACTCTAAAAAAATTATATTTAAACTTTTTTTTTACTATTATTATCAACACATTATAATTTTCGAAAATTGTAATTGTTTATTAAACTATAAATTTTATCTTATTCAATTAATTTATGATAATATTTTTTGCATTGTTATTATATAATTTATTATTTGATAAAAATAATTTTAAAACATTTATCACAATTTTGCTTAGGGCTCTATTTTCCTTAAGACCGGCCCTCGGTAAAAGTTGTTCTTTGTTAGGTTTTGGGAATCTCCTCATTAGCGTTTTTGATGGGCTATTTGGCTAGAATAAAATAATTGCATTTTTAATTACTGAGTGCTTTCATATCTGCCCATTATTTAGTAAAATTTGGCATAGACCAAGGTGGAGGGATACTAATAATCAAAATAAAGCCTAATCTCCATCGAGAATTCGCTGAAGCATGAAACTTAACGCAAAATGACAGTGTGGAACGATCAACTCCAAAAACGCAATATGAAACAACACACTCCAACACCTAAGGAGAGAAATATTCTGATAGTCTATTTACCTCTTTGTTTTTTTGTGCTTTGTTTTTTATTTTAATTTCACTCTCTGTTGTTTTGTTTTGATCTCCACCGATAATAGAATTTCTTGTTTTTTTCGCAGTTAGTATATTTTTTATAGTTTAATACATTAATGATTTATCTAATTTATTTAAAAATATTTTTAATTTAAAAAAGTAATTAAAAATTTTATTATAAATGAAATTCAAAAGACTTGAACTTTGGAGATGGAAAAATAATAAATTTATTTAAATAAAAGATAAAATACTAATATATTTTTTATTAACCCAATGATACATAGTTTTTAATTCAGTTCATCGTAAATAAATAATTTTTTTTTAAAATTTATGAAGCTTATCTAAGATATGTTTTTCTCGCTTCATTGCAAATACAATGTAATTTTGTTTAAACATGATTTTAGCGAAATGAATCCCATTTCGGATGTGCCACCATGGTAAATGAAAACATGAAAATAATAATAATAATAATAATAATAATAATAATAATAATAATAATAATAATAATAATAATAATAAAACACTTGTATATTTTTATAAAAGAAAAAAAATGCTTGTTTCTAAAGGACACAATATTTTACTTTAAAAATACACAATTCTATATTTCTTACTTAAAGAAATTATTTAAAACATTATATTACCCATTGATAATTATTATAAAAATTATCAATGAGTAATATATTACAAGGTTCACTGTAAATTCCCAATAAATAAATTTTTTTCAAAAAAAAAAAAAACTTCACATTATATTTTCATTTTTAAAAACATCCATTTAGTTTTTTAAAAAATATTGTAAAAAATTATTTTGAAAATAATAAATAATTTTACACCCCTTTTTCATTTTCCAAAATGATAAAAAATTAATTTTTTCCCCCAAAAAATGGTAATTAAAAAACATTGCTACTTATGGGCTAAGGCCCGCGACTCCAAGTCATCACATCGTCTCCCATGGTTTATTGCATAGCTCTCTTGGGATATTGATAGCGGTTTTCCGGCGATCGACAAAGCTCTCACCGGTGTGTTTCTCTGCAGATCCAGTTTGAGTTTCCCAAAAAAGCTTTTGCCTCTATCGCTTAAACTGAGGCAGTAATCGGGTCTGAGACTGATGATTTGGCCAAGGTGTTGTTATCTGAGGAGTAATGGATGTGGTTTGATTGTTTGTAGGGTTCTTTTGAGTGTTGAGATCTCAGTCACTTGAATTCTTAGCGAGGATCTCTTTCAATACAAGCTTTGGATGGACAGGTGAGTGAATTTCCTCGCACTATCTCTAAACTTCTATTGATAACTGTGGTTGTTGCATCACTGCAAGGGGTTATTCAAGAAAAATGAGACTTTAGTTAATTTCTCTATTCAAATCCATGGGAAAATCGGCTTGGAATTTTAGGGTTCATCCCTACTTTGATTTCGCTTTGCTACATTAATTCCTATCTCTTTGTTCTCTCATATGGCCTCAATTTCATGGTTTGCATGTTGCTCAATTCCTACTTTATTATTTTATTTTGCTAATCTTTTTCTTCAGGTGAAGGCATTGTTGGTAACTCATCTACAGTTCCGTTGTTTTATTAGTAACTTACATACCAATCAATCCGCATTGAATTTCATTGTGAGAAATTAGAGGGTTTTGAATTTCATTATAGTGGAAGTTTGGAAGGAAAAGGCATGTCCTTTTCCACTCTACAGTGAGGTTCTTAATTTTCCTCTACTTTCTTTATTCTACCCTCAAAACAAGGGCTTTCAATTGTTCTATCCTTTGTTAGCATATTTGAATGATATCCTTTGTGCATCTAACTATAAAGAAGTGAATGTATGATCTTGCTACAGGACTGTATCTATTATATATATGGTGAAAGCTTATTTATTGTAGTATTTGAAGTATCCTAAGTTGGTCACTGGTGCATAAACAATGTTACATGTCTTGTCATTAACCTTATTAAGTGACAATAACTTTTAGGATTTTTTTTGCCAACGACCTGTGGGTCTATTGGTATACGGGTCGTCGATAGAGCTCTCACCGAGTGGTGAGAGTTTCGATTCTCGGCTGAGGGCACATTTCTGGGAGTTGTGAATAGTGGTTGTGTACGAGTGGTTCCAGTGCCCACGTGAGCCCAGCCTCGTCCCCATTTGTTCCACCGAGGCTTGTGCACGTCCCTGGGGTCTCTAGTGGGTTCGCCCCGCTCTCTTTCCCAAAAAAACTTTAGGATTTTAAATGCTACAATGGATTACTCAATGAATATTTCCTCAATGTTAAGCAGGAGAGACCAAATTGTTGGTCCAATTAGATACAATTAACTTATAATTATCAAACTCTTTAGTTTTGGTACTTAGTATATGATTTCCATTTTTCTCATGTCAATTGAGTAAGCAGGAATAGGAACAGGAACAAGAGTAGGTGCAACAACTGAGGGCCCGGTGGAGAAAATACTAGTCCTCTTGCTTCTAGTGTGCTTGAAGTTGCAATGTGGAAGCAACTTAACACTGTTTTCCGTTGCCATTCCTTGTTCTCATCCTACGGATTAGCTTATTGATTTATATCAGGAAAACCAAAACGAAGGGGAAGCGTATATCAACATGGTGAATTCCAACAGCAAGCTAGCTAGCTACTACCAACTTGCTTCACAGACTACTATCCCACAAAAATTATATGAAAATTTATGTGCACCGCAATCAGGTTAAAACAATAAAGGTGATCCATCCGAAAACGATCAGAACCTTTGCAAAGTACTTCCAAAATATAGATGCAACAAGGCATTTACTCTGCTGATCATCCAAATGAGCTAATTAAAACCTTCTCAAGTACCAATTCAACAATCATATTCATCAAGCATGATGATGATCGGTCAACAGGTGCCTGTAGACCTGCATAATAATATTGCAAATACTCAGTTGAGGGTACAACCGTAATCAAAAACTTATACGAGATTGGCTACAATGAATAGATCTACATTAGCAAGCATAGGTGGAAACTGCTCTTACCAGCCTTCATGGCGACAGCAAGTAGGACCATCAGTTCCCCTCCCAATTTCAAGCCTTGGGACTTCCTTCGGTGCTCTTGTTGCACAAGTGGAACATCTAATTCCCTCAACTGGCAATTCCCCCTAGGTTCTAATCAGGTGAAGGTGCTACCACTATGCTTAATTCTAACAATTTACACATGTAGCAGCAGAGTGGAGGACATAGCTCCGATAATCAGAACAAAATAGTTCCTAAGTCTCCTATTGAATTTGTAAATCAAGGGAAGACCATTGAGTTGTCATAATCTTCACGGTGGACAAGTTGTAATGCCATTTAGCTTTCAAGTTCAAAGAACATGCCTACTCCTCTAGTAAAATGGAGGATGACAAACTTAATATCCATGCAACAGAACCTTCACATATCTCAAGATGGAAGTTCTTCCAGTGGGGTCCCAGAATCCAAGCACCATCCCCAGGTGAAGCTATCCAGTTACCTTAGTTACGCCTAGGCTTTTGGGTTTATTAAGATGCCATAATAATTCAAATGAAGGTCAATATACTGAAAAACCTCAAGATTATTGGTGTGACCCCACTTGAAACTGTATAAGTCCATTACACTTTTAGTTTTTATCCTATATGGGACTATTATCTCACTTTATCATTCCAACATCTCCCCTCAAGTTCAACTTGTTACATGTTCAGTTGTAACTTACCATTTTTTTTATCTTAGACTTGTACTTTAAGCCTTGGAACCTCATAGGCCCTTTTTTCTGCTTGGGATTGTGCTCCTTTTATTGGGCTTGAGTCTCAAAGGTCTCTCCTTTTTTTTTTTATAGTAGTCCTTGGATCTTTTCCTTTGGTTATTAAGCTTAATGGGCTCGGATACCAATGCTTCTCTTCTCTCAAATTCTCCTTTCATGGTCTTCATTGATTCTTCTTCTCAATTTCTCTGGTTCTTCTCCATGATAACCAGTCAGAGATCTCATATGATGAAATAGATGTTGTTGGAGTAGTAATTTCTTGGTGTTTTTGGCTTCAAGGTGAAGAAGGATCAGTTAATTGAACTTGTTCTCTTGAAATTCTCTCAAGCAAGGAGAAGTTAAAATCAATCAATCTTGGATGAAAGAAATTTATGGAGTCTCACTCTATTATTCGAGATGCATGATCTTTCTACAACCAAGGAGTAATGAAATTTCATAAAAGGATATTAAAAAGTTTTCTCAAAGAAAAGCGATGAAGATCGAACTAAGAGAATGGAGGCATTGAAGAACAATAGTGTGGATAGATATCATGAAATGTTGTTGGAGCAATAAGTTGCGATTCTTGGTGTTGCAGCAGAGCGTTTCTCTATTCTATCATCCGTTTTGTCCCAGACAGAGGAGTGTATTCTCAAACTCGGACAGAAGTTAAAAGCGACAAAGAAACAACAAGAGCAGCAACATGCAACAAGTGGTACTAAAGTGGCTGCTCGAGCCCAAGTATTGACATCTTTCTCTTTTATGTTCGAATGAAGTAAACAAAGCTTTGAAAATCTCCTGGCAACAGGGCCTATCAAAAGAAGATTTCAAGACTGCAGTTGCTTATGCAAGAGAGTATGTAATGGTCAGAAATAATTTCTGTTCACTGAACACACAGAAAAGACAGCTCATCTGTCAGCAAGTAAGTTTGGTGTTACGTTTCAAATTCTCTTCACTCTATGTTTACTCATTATATTTGCCATCAATTCCAACATTTATCTACTTTTTCTCTAATAATGGCTGAAATTTAATGTGCATATGTAAGCACTAGATTTAGAGAGGTGATTTTGTTGCAATTTGAAGATGTTATAATTTATAATAATAAAAAAAAAGTGAGGATGTTATATAAGTTCTGCATCGGAACCGGGGCATAATCCAATGGTTCTCATCATGTGCTGTGATTAAGGGGTCTCGAGTCCGAACCCCTTAATTTGTAATGCACAACCTCCCATGTGAGAGGTGATATGAGAAGCATTTTCTCTCCTCTTTATGGTTGTATGATAAGAGAATTTATCTTTTATAAGATTTGTAAGTTACTGAAATTGATGTACCTATGTACCTATGTACCTTTTGTGACTAACATCTTTCATTGTTTTTGTAGTAAAAAAGAGAAAAATATCTGTTCTGCATCCTTACTTGTACTTTTGTTTGTGGCTTAAAAAATTTTGGTCAAGTATAATCTTGCACATGCTGTGACTGAGATTGTTAGACAATCCTCACTGCAACAAGGTGGAATGTTAAGAGATTACCAAGTAGTACGTTGAAACTTCCCAGACGCTTTGAATTTACCTTTTAGTTGTACATTTTTTTTATGTCACTTAATTCTCATTTTGCTTCCCCATGTTCATTTTTCAGGTTGGGTTGAAATGGATGCCTTCATCACATACTATTAATAGGCTGAATGGGATTTTGGCTGATGAAATGGGCCTAGGCAAAACTGTGCAGGTTAGATTTATTTTGAGAGCACACTCAATCCCACACTACTTAGTACTTACCTGTTTTAGGATTCCCTGTATTAAGGTTTGTACCATCCTTTTTTTTTAATAAAGTGGATTAACCACAAATTTGATATTACTTAGATTATAATTAAAATTATTATTTTTTATTTTAAAAATAGATAACTCATATATATATATATATATATATATTAAAATAACGTAAGAAATATAACATTGATTGGTTTTGATATTGCTTCTATCCGTTGTGTGCCCTTTATTAATTAATTTATTTATTTTAATAAAAATGAATAAATAGCTCCGTGTTGAAATAAAAGACAATTACTAACTTCACATTAGAAAATTGTAATTTCCCCCCTTGTCAAGTGAGAGGTTGTGGTGAGAAGTTTTTTTTTTTATTGCCAAAACTTATTTTATATTTTGCCATGGATAGATTTCACAACCTCTGATTAGTGCAGAGAATGAAATACTAACTCTTGTGTTATTACATGGTATTCTTTTCCTGTTTTTCTAAAAACTATAATTCAGCTATCTACATTTGTTTTGATGCCTGTCATCTGGTCTTTTGGTGGTGAAGGTTATGGCACATTGATCGCTTATTTGATGGAATTCAAATGGAACCATGGACCGTATCTCATTATAGTCCCAAAAGCCATCTTAGTAAATTGGAAGGCAAGGCGCTCTTCGGCTCCTTTATGTTTGCTCACGTAGGGTGCTTTGTGAGGTCATCGACTGATATCTTTCTATATCTTTCTTTTCCTTCAAAGTGAGCTGTTTAAATGGTTTCCTTCAGTATCATGCATTTTTTATGCTGCACGAAAGTAATTAATGCCATTATTTAATTTAAAACCTGTGTAGTAATCCAGCTCTGTCAGGAGCACAAATGTTACCAGCTCTTTTGAAACCTGAGCACTAAATCATCATCTGTTTTCCTTTATTAAAATTGAAGAATTATAGAAATCTAATCTTAAAGAGGGTTGCTCTCAATTTATAGTACAACAATAGTAACTGTTTGCACAACCGCAAGCGCATAGTTTTGCCAAGTAGTAATAAAGTATCGATCCTATGAGGACCAAGTATGATTACCAATCTATTGCAACAAGGGGTTATCTAGACAATTAAAAACATGGAAATTAGGAACAATAAGTAGCATGGAATAGAACACAACCAAGACTGTAGGAACACAGGGCTGTGGATTATGATTCAAGTTAAATAGACTTAGGTTTAGGAACTCACCACAAGGTGTAGCATGGATGATGTGTTGGATCTAGACTAGATTTGGGTAGATCTCTTGAAGGGAATTAATCCTAAGCTACTTGTCACTCTCCTTCAAGATAACAAGTTAGGTCTTGATAGGGCCATCTCCTACTTTCGTGATAGATAAACCTTTTCAAAACCTTAATAAGCATGGTGATTAAGTAATAAACCCTCAAGAATTACCTTTCAGTAGATTCGGGGTGATTTAAGAGGTTCCAAGGCCCAGGTTATCCTTTCAGTTAACCTAGATCTCTAAGATAGGCAAGTAATGCTTTCACAATTACAAGCTGTGTACTTAAATCAGAAATCAGCTCAAGAAATCTACCATTAAGCATAAAAGATCGATACAAAGAGTATCAACACATCACACACTCAACACTTTGGGCTAATGCCAAACCTAAGAAAAGTTCTACACACATCATCTCAGTTACAAAGAAAAGATGGAAAGAATAGAAGTTCTGCAGGAAGCAACACAACAAGGCTGAGAGGACTCCCTATGATGTCTACAGGGGTCTGATCTTCAATTTCCAGCTCTTTTTTCCTTCTTCAGCCTTCCTCTAAGTCTTCAGAGCTTCTTTTCTTCTTTTTCTAGCCACCAGCCACTTTCTCCCTGTCCCTCTTGCCCTAAAAACCCCTTTCTGGTCCCTTTTTATGGTCAGAAATGGAAGCTGGGCCCCAGATTACTTTACAGACTACAGACAAATTGTGTATCATTCCAGTCTCCAGGGTTTCTCAGCCAATTCCAGCTTTCTACAATCAAAACAACTAGAAAGAGTAGTTTGTACAAAAAGAAGGGGAAATAATCATAAAGACTGGGAAAAATGCATGAATACTAGCTAAATGCATGATGCTAGTAATGCAATTTATATGTGCAACAGTAACTTTAGAAGCATTGTGAAACAATGTACATCATCTGACATCATCCTCTTGTTTAACTGCTGAAAGAATTTGAGACATCAAAGTATGTAGAAGTTTTCTTTCTCAGACATGTTACAGCCATGAGAATTTTCCTGTTATATGTTCTCATACTATTTCCTTATCTATAATGGGCATCACTGCACTTGTCTAAACTATCCATATTTCAATGATTATTCCAAAGACTTCATTGTCAGGTCTTTTGGGAAGCTCTGGGTCATATTACAGAATCCTTATGAAACTTAAGAGAGCTGGACATCGTGGTCTGATTTTTAGTACCATGACTAGTCTTCTTGATTTGGTAGAGGAGTAATTGCTTGCAAGTTGCAATGGCGGCAGCTCATATATGGAAGAATTGATGGCACAAGCAGTCTTCAGGATCGTGAGACAGCAATTACTTATTTCAACAGCCCTGACTTTGATTGCTTCATTTTCCTGCTCAATATTCAAGTTGCTGGGTAATTAAAGGCTTAAATCTCCAGACAGCAGATACAGTTGTTGTCATATATGATCATGATCCAAATCCACAACAAAATTAAGTGCAAGCAATGGCCAGGGTTCATCGAATCGGGCAGACGAGACCAGTGAAAGTCATTTACGTGGAGACAATTACAGAGAAAATCTCCAATTCTGAGAAAGAAGATGATATGAAGAATGGAGGTAGTACTGGAGATTTAGAAGATAGTCACGAAGCATCATCAAGTTCCTGAATGGCTTCGTGCTAGTTCTGAAATATTAAATTCAATTATTTCTACTTCATCTAAAAAGCCATCAAAGAGCATTTAACTGGAAATATTGATGGCAATTCAGGAAGAAAGAGGGGGAGCCTCAAAGGCAGTAAGAATAAGAACAAAAGTACTATTCTAAGAGAATTGGATTACAAATTTGATGAAGATTCTGGTGCTAGCTCAGAAGTGAGAGAATATATTCATCAGGTGAAGAAGAGGTGGAAATAGGATTGACTCTGAAGATGGGAAACTCACTTGTGATAAGGATCCATTTGATGAAATTCCTGTTATTAGTGGTGGTGTTCCAATTAAGTTATCCCAACCAATTGTGAATTGGCCAGCAGCCAAATAAGAAGCGCAGAGGATTTTTTTCAACTTCCATTGAAGTTAAAGCATGACCATGATATGATATGATGCTAAGGATTCGCCCAAAGATTGAACCGTCTAATTAATGAACCCATTTTAGTTAAGTACCATAAAAGAGGCTGGTCTTCTTCGAATAAGAAATGCTTCTTTTTCGTCTAGAAAGCTTTCTCTTTTACTGCTTTGCCAGGGCATGAACCTTTTTAGGCTTCTTATTTGGGTTTACAGATGGCAGTACTGTACAGATGACTCAGGTCAAATTTGAAATTTCAACAAGTTACAGTTCTGAATGATATAAATTTAATTAAGGACACAAAGATAACATTGATTAATCTCAAGAAAACAAAAGAAATGGCTGAAGAAGTAAACACCCCAAAGAATTTCAGACATGAAACAAAACTTCAGTGATCAAAACTTTCTCAAGATCCAAACAAAATAAAAAAAAAGCACTAAAATCATAAATCTACCCAAATAAAAGCAAAATCAATCCACCAAACGAATAAAATAAACAAAACCTAAATTTCACCGGCATATTGCTTTCCTTTTCTCAATTAAACATATTTTTTTTGAAGAAAAATTCTCTCATATATATTTTTAAAAACATAAAAAAAATAATAAAGTAAACAATTGTTTATTTATTAATTCATTGGCTAGTAATGAAGAAACATGAAAAGAAAAAAGAGAAATAAAAAAAAAAATCAACCAGTTTAATTGGAATATATGAAATAGAATAAAGTGTAATAATAGAACTTTGATATTAAAAAATTTACAAAGAAAACAAAAGTTAAATTGTTATATTCCCATTGTTAATTCACTACTCTATTTCCATAAATTGAATTGAGGGAGTGTGCTGCCTAATTTTGCTAGTTCATTGGCTTTAGTGTTTGCTTCCGTATAAATATATTCCACAATACAATTAGTTCCTTTTAACATCTCAGCCATTTCTTTGAAAACCTTCACGAAATTATGAGGTGGTGGCACCAAACAGTTAGCCCATCTGGTCACTGTGAGAGCACTACCCTCAATGATTAAATTAGCATCATCACAAGAATTAGGCATTAATTGTTTGAAACATTGAACACCTTGCCTCAGTCCTTCCATTTGAGCTGCTATGATGTCTTTGTCATTGCCAAAGTTGGTATTAAGTTCTTTCGCTGGTCCGGCATATGAAAGCAATACCTCCCCTTCATTGTTGCTTAAAAAACCACCATAGCCATAAAATCCATATCCATAGGCATCAAAGTTAAGCTTGATCCAACCTGGTTGGGTTTGAGTTCCTGATTTTCGATATTTTCTTAGGCCACGCAAAGGTTTGGGATGAAAAAAGAAGATATTTTTCCACTCATTATTGAGCTTGAAGTTGTTGAAGTAGCAGCGTTCCATTCGGTTTCGCAATTGACTGCCATAATATGTTTCTCATTAGCATGAGTTACTTTAAACTTTAAATTTATTTTAATTATGAATAACTAATAATTGGAAAAAAGATTTTTATATAATTTAATTTGAATATTTATTAATTTTTTATATTACCTAATATCATCGTAGCCAAATATTGCAAGCTGGTGGTCAACTTGAATCTTTTTGAGAGTTGGGAAACCTGCAATATATAGATAATCAAAATTAAAAAATTGCTAATATATATGCACATTAATAACCAGATCTAGAGAAAGAGAGTGAAGAGAAATTTACTTGGTAAAATTGAGTTAATATCAAACTCTGGTTGAAGGTTAAAGAATACCCAATAAAACTGATTAAGTGGCAATTGGATATCTTCCTTATCAACAGTGAAGTCAATAGTAAAATCTTTGATCGTATTCATATACCGATACCGATCCTCTTCCTTCATTCTGGTTATTTCAGTTTTCTTAAGTATCCCATAGTCTGGTTGGTCATATGACTTAGCCCAGCCATGCATAGATGATCCTAAAATTATTAAATTGTTCAACTTGGAAGGTGACCAATTTGTTTCCAACAGATTTGACACAAGCTCATGCCATGCAAATGGTAAAAATAACAATGTTGGCTTTTCCACTTTTCGACGAGCATATTCATTGACGGAAAGTACAGTACATCCGAGAGATTGAAGAAGAGCAGCATCCACTGAAGTAATCACTGGGTCAAACACTTGTATCTCCCCAATCCTTAGAATGTCAACCTCTTCTCTCAATAATATAGCCAAGGCAAGCTGATAGTGAGCATCATAATTGTACTCCAAAGAGCCCAATGCGTATATTATCATTTGCACTTGTTCCTCTGATCCAAGGCGACGTGATATTTCACTCTTCAATGAATGGTTGTTATGTAACTGATCTCGAAACTTACAATATTGTTCCGATTCTCTCAACTCCATTATAGCAATCTCCGTTTCATATTGAAGTTTTGGCAACTCTTCAATGTCATCTTCATCCAAGCGATAAGAATAACTAATAATAAATACATAAATTATAAAAAAATGAATTATGAGCTAATTAAACAAAATGAGGAGAAAAAACCACAGACTTATACTATTAAAAATTATTAAATTATTAACTTAAATAAAAAAATACATGTGTCAAGAAAAAAAAAATAAATATGGATTTTTTTAAAAGAAAATTGATACCGTAGCTAACTATACTAAATCTCAAAAAATTAAAACACCATAGATTTTTTCAGAAAAAAATAAAATATTTTTAAAAACAATGTACTTATCATAATATATATTTATTATATTTTGACCAAATTAATAAAAGTATATAAAAAAACATAACTGAAGTCTAATAATTGCTTTCCTCCTAGCAGTTACCATACACATGCATGGGCCAACATGGGGTAGCAAAGAAGCCAAGGAAATATTGACAAATTACAAATAGCACTTATATGGGATTATATATATATCTCTAATGTGTATGTTTTTTTAATACATTAGAACATAACCTGATTATTTTCTATCAAATTTTTCTGCTGACAATCATTAAAAATTATCATAACATTCAGATGTATGCACAAACTACATATAAAAACTAAAGGATGAGCCAAACATCAAGATGCATGAAGGCATATGGTGGAAAATGATGAGTGAATCATTCTCATGAGCATTATTAGAGAACCTTAATTTCTGGTTATCAATGTAGTTATTTTTTAAATCTCACAAAAATTAAAAGGTTCTAGAGTTTTTTTAAAAAATAACATTTCATTAAAAAAAAAGAAGAATGTGCTTATCAAAATATGTATTTATTATAATATTAACAAATAAATAAAAATATTAAAAAACAGTAAGATTTATACATAGGCATAAGTCAAAAATCAGGCACCAAAGAAGCCAAGGAAATATAAAAATTAAAACCAACGGTATTATGGGAGTATATATATTTAAATATACATGTTTTTGCATACATTAGAACGTAAGCCTCATTATCCTCCATCAAAATTTTCTTCTGGTAATAATTTCAAATTTTCATAACATTGATGAGATGTATGCACACATTATGTCTTAAAAAATAAGAGAAAATTGGTGATAAACCCCTCAAAATTTCTATAATGGCATATTTACCCTTAGAAAAAACATAATTATATATATACCTCTGAAAAATCTAGGTAATTACGGATATGCCCCTACTGTTAGATTTCGTTAACAGAAGTTAATCAAACTTTATTAACTATGGTTATAATTTGGATTAAGATATACAAAATGTCAAAAATAACCCTTGTACAACTTAACTAATACAATAAAAAAAACTTTTCAAAGGTATAGATGCAAAGGGTATAATGGCCATTGTATATATCTACTGTTTATTAATAGATAGTTTTTCAACTTATTTGAACCCCAGGGGTATATAAGCAATTATATGTATTATTCAAGGGTATATATGTAATTATCTTTTATTCAAGGGCACATATGTAATTTCAAAATTATTCAAAGGTAAACCTGTAAAACTCCCAAAAAAAATAAAAGGTGAGCCAAGTATCAAGATACAATGATACATGAAGTAATATGGTGTTAATGATGAGTTAATCATGCTCACCATTATTATTAGAGAACCTTAATTTTTTTTATTATTAATGTAGTTATTTTCTAATTTTTATCAAACAACCCATCAAAATCAGTCCGAGTCTAAAATTTGTCTTAATCTAGAAGAAATTAGGAAGAGATAGAAGGATTGAGGAGGAAAGGGTGATAATAAAAATATATGTATGAATATCAAGTTTATTAAGGGTTTATATGCAAAAAAATAATAAATAAATAAATAAAACAATACAGGATTTAACTAGTAATATTGATGGCCCCTTATTATTTTACTTTAGAATAATAATATTTAAATATATAATTCTGTGATTGGCTTTTCCTTGAACTAGTTATTGTTTTTTATTATACCATATTTGATGATGCAGTTTGAGTTTGCTATTTATTATTATTCAGTTATCACTAATTACAAGGATATATATATATATCCAAAATAAATGTTTGTTAAATGGTAGGTGCAAATTCAAATTCATAAGTGTAAATTGTAATTATCTATTTTTACTAGAGTTTATATGCTATGATGATGATGATGATGATAAAAATAAAAATATAAAATCCAAACATTAACTAGTGTGAATAGTTCTTACCTGGACTCATCGTCCACCCACTTGAAACAGGATTCCGTACCTTTAAATAAATAAAGGGTTGAGATCAATAAATTAATTAATAAAAAGTTGTAGTAAGTTATATAAATTAGGGACATATGAGTATGATTAAAATATATATAAAAAAATCCTAATTAAAATGAACACTTACTTGGCAAAAGCTTGTTCATGTTTTCTTCATCGATATCATTCCCATCAAAATCAAACCCATGCCAACACATATCTTCAAATATTTGTTCAGGATTGTAACCTAAGGATTTTTCAATTGATGATGATTCATCATTGATGTCAAACTCCCATTTTTGCTTATAGGTGGCCCATATGTATCTTAATCTATCTGTCACATATGTTAATTTGTCAATAATCATTTTTGGATGTCCTCCTTCACTATCACATGTGGATATCATATCATCTAAAGTATCAGTAATGGAAGCCAAACTACTTCCTAAGATTATTATTTTCTCTAGTTGTGATGAGCACCAATTCATCTGAAGTAAATCTCCTACAACGTCGGGCCTAGTAAATGGTAAAAAGAACAGAGTATGCTTGTCAACTTTCCATTTAAAACGACCACCGGTCATACGGATGACCTTTGCATCCATGAGCTTTGAAAACTTCTTCTTCAACATGATTCAATGTGAGATTATTACAATAAATTGTTATCTCTGAATCAATCTTCAGTCCAGGAGCTTCCCTAAGTAGAAGGGCAAGGGCTAGTTGGAATCTCGCTGCATAACTGTATTGAATTCTACCGAGTCCATATATCACCATGGGAATGACATGAGAACCAGTGATATCTCTAAATATATAAGATATGATCTTGGGTTTTTTTTGAATTTGATGAATGAGTCTACTATAGAAGTTGAATCCCCGAACCTCTTTTAGAGCATATTGAATATCTTCCATTAAGACGGTGTATTCATGGTCTTCTTCCATATTTGATTATCAAATTTTATTATAGCTATTATCTGAATAATGATGGATATAATGACTGGTATATATAAAGAGTAGTGAGGGAATTCTTTTCCTAGTTCTAGTCGGAACCCTTAAATGAGTTCTATTTTAATAAGAATCCTGCTTGCAATACGAGTAAAATATGCAAAAGATTATAAAAGAAAAATTAATGATGTGAAATCAAAAGAATATGAAAAGGTTCATGGTTTCTGGATATGTATATGAAGCTTAATAATCTTATTTTTATTAGAATTCACTTTAAGACTTAATCCTATTTTTACTAGGATTGAATTAATTTAAATAGTTGTTGGATGAATATCTGATTATGTCAGTTGTGGATAAATCATTATTAAAAAATACAATTTAAAAAAAAAAAGAACTTTGAAATATTACTTAATTCTTACTCGTTTTAGGATTTTCGTTTGAGTGCGAGCGTTTAGGTAGTTGTACACTTGATGGCTACACATCTTTAAATTACAAATATTCTCTCATAAAGTAAACTACATAATACCATTCAAGTTCAGAGCAGAGTATTTGCTATTACATACAAAAGTTAAGATGTGTCAAACATGGCAACTGTCAAGGTGAATCAAAGATAAGATAACCAGATCCATGATGAATACAGTAGTGTAAATAAAGCAAAAAGACTATAAATTCTAGCCTCCATTTTATCACCACTAGAAACCTTTTTTTTTTTTTATTACCACTTGAAATCATAACTATTTTTGATAAACATAACTAAATTTCTAGAGCAGAAGCCATACTCTCCAAAATTTCATAAATGAAAGGAAGATATATTTCCACCAAACAATATCCCACCTTTCAAGACAGAAGGGCATTGACGTCAGAAATCATTGTTGCTCACTTGGGCCTTGGCATTGTTGAGGAAAGAAACAAGGTTGTCTGCCGGATGAGAAACAATAGCACAGCAAAGCTCACTCACATTGATCCTCTAGTGTTGGAATGGCATGCATGTATAGCATCTCAGCAATAGTCCCAAAAGATGCAAATTTCATAATTGTATCAGCAGATAATATATAATCATTGCTTATGTTACAATTGTAGGAATGTTTTCTGGATTGAATCAAGAAAATATATCAGGCCCAGCTAATATTCATGCTATTGCCCACACTGTCATCAGACATTTTGCAACATACTTACAAGCCACCTAATAGCATCTTTCTAACAATTTGAAACCAGACAGACAAGGATATATCCAAATGATGCCCTTATGCCATTACCAAGAACAAGGAGATGGGACAAAAGTCAAAGATAATAAGTACATGAATTTCATCAGAGCCAAAAGTTACATCCTTAAAAAGCCAGGTGGAAACCAATAGAGATATGTGATTGACAAGGTGGAAAGACAGCTGAAATATGTGATTGGTGTTCACCAATCCACTAAAAAATGAAATATATATATCTTAAAGTTGGACAAAGATTCGCGTAAAACCATGCAACAATAGATTCGAAAGTAGGGCATCACGAGGAGAAATGTGTTTCAAGGTTATTTGCATGCTGGGCAGGTAAGTATCCAACTTCAGAAAGTTTACATTGCAGAGAAATTATATCTGCAAATATGCAAGTGTTAAGATAGTGGTGATCAGATGCCAATTAAGATATTAAAAAAGTACAATACACTAATAAGCATCATTACTGTGTTACCACTAAGTAATTAAACATGAAAATAAAAAAAATCGCTCAAGCTACTGTCTGATTGAGATTACTTGACTTCAAACAAATTTGTAGACCAGTACCTTGGAGTGCAACTCCAATCAATTAGAGGAGACCCAAGCAGAGAAGACAATTTGATATATGCACACATAAAATCTTGAAAATCAGAGTCAGATTTCAAGAAGAACTATATGCAAGAAAAAATGTTAAGGCTAGTTTAAGACATAGGCCTGGGCATAACACCATATTATTCAGCCTGATAACCATGAACCATTTACATCTAATCATTTACCTCTTATGTTTGACAAAAAAATTCAGAAGTCCAATAGAAATTCAGAAGTCCAGTTGCATCATTTGATGGATAATGGTATAAGTTAATTATCAACAGGACACCAGATCTTCCAACAGCTATAAGATGTCCCTCATGTAATCAGATAGGAAGTGAATCATACATGACTTGGTCAACTTACAACAGACATAAAATTGTAATACCCAAAGACGTTTACCAATTTGTTTTCTTTCAAGTTCAACTACACATAGATATGTTAGATGGAAATTTCTATGTTACGGATTGACTGCTGAATGCTATACCAATAACACTTATGTTTCTTCATTGTTGACTTTTATGCATCAAAATTTCTAGTTTCGACCTTACATGAATTTTAATTTTTTTATTAGTTACTACTATTAGATGCATCCAAACCAATTTTTTAAATTTAGGATCCAACTCAAATATTCAATACTCTCTGGTAATCATGTATGATGAGCTCTTGAAAGAACTTAAAGCTGGAAAATATGAACAAAGTTGAGTTTGAAAATTATTCTCACACAACTAAAGAACAAATTGTGCAGACTGAGAGCATAAGGGCCACCTAAGACTAAGAGTCAGCTATAATTATTCTGTAATGGCATATAATTTAGGTCATATGCAAGTTGTAGCATATTCTTTGAACCAATTATTCATCTTGATTTCAACTTAGCGAGAAGCCTAACTTGGTATAGCTTATTCATAAAATAAAATAAAATGAAATGAAAGATTGTTCTTGATGCCAAAATCAACATTGTCCAACTTAGTTTGCATTCAAAAGAAAAACAAAATTCAGTTAGCATAATTCACTTTTAAAAAAACAATATGTCACATAATTCTATTCATAGTTTCATAGATATTGAATCACGTAAAGGGCAAGAGGTAAAGATCATGTTCTTACAAGGAATCTGACAACCCCAAAGTGGAACCAGCCCTTTATACAACCTAAAGTTTCAAAAAGGAAAAGTCATGACTAAATTAACAAAAATAAAATAGTTAATCCAGAATAAAAAAATTTAATGCTAAGATCCATACCCCCAAGGAACCTTCATTTGACAGGGCCCCAGCAAATCTTGGCCGTGTCTGAACACAGACCTTCAAAGCCTCCATGGAGTGATTACTTCAGCAGATGCAAACCCCATAAGGTAGATACAGCATATTCAGGACCAGCTATACCAGAGTAGTACTTCTAAAAGATGTCATAGAATCCAAATTTGTAAGCACCCGGAGCACTATACCCCAGCAAGGTAGGCAGCCAGTCCTTAAAGGAACCTCTCAAGCCTTGCTCTTTTAGCATGACCCTAACCCCAGATGAGATGCTCTTGTACTTTGTTGAAGTAATCTGAAAGCAAGCAGCATTACACATTAACCTGTTTATGCTATGCTGATAGTGAATCTCTCAGATTTGTTGTCCCAAACACTAAGAACAAACTTATAATATAATTAAAAAAAGCACAAAAAAAAAATATTATATAAAATATAAGTTTATCATAATTTTGTTGTATTCAGTAATAGACAAGTGAGAACATGTTAATCTGTAAAAGAAATTAAAAAAAAAAATCCAATAATTATCCTACAATCTGCTTTGAAAAAAAAAAGAAAAAAGAAAAAAAGGCTCCTCATCATTCAAATTATTCGGCATAATTTGACATTAGCCAACAGAACCTTTAATTCATCCGGACATAACGCAACAAGTAATAATATGCACCGAAACAAAAATTGATGCAAATCAATAGCCTTTGAGGAATCATATCCAATAATTCCCAAAAATTAGAACACAGTTTTCATAATTTCTCTTTAATTTCAACAAGTTATAGCTTAGAATGACATCAATTAAATAAAGGCCACAAAGATAACATCGATTAATCGCAACAAACCAAATGGCCAAAGAAATAAACATCTCAAAAAATTTCAGCATCAAAACAAAACTAGAAAGATGGAAACCTTCTCAAGAATCCAAGATCCAAACAAAATACAAACAAGCATGAAAATCAAAAATCCACCCCAAAGAAACAAAAGTAAAATCAACCAAACAAACAAAATAAACAAAACCTAAATCTCACCGGCATGTTGCACTTCACGAGTGACAGCCATGTGCGTCAGCCCACATCTCGCGATTCCGCCGGCGGTGTAAGCCGCATAGAACATCGGAGAGTACATTTCGGTCCTGAGCGGCTCGTTGGGAGCCTGGACCAAGAACGATCCGCCACGGGCTAGCGATCTCGAGGATGAGGAGGTGTACAGGAAGCTGGGGACAAAAGGATCGGCGAGCACTCTCGGTGAGATCCATGGCAAGGGCTTCGTGCGTGGTGGTCCTTCTCGCGCTTTTAAAGAGGGGCCTTATTCTCTGGCGTTGGGACTTGGGACTGGTAAATGTTTTAAAAATCGGATCGGATTGGGCTGTTCAATTGAATTGATATTTTTTAAATAAATAAATTTAAAAATTTATAAAAATTAAAATAAAATTAGGAAAATTAATAAATTATAAATAATATAAAAACTGTTATATATATATATATATATATATTTTTATATATACTAACAATATAAGTCAATAAAATCAATGTTTTATTATCAAAAGTGGTAGTTAAAAACACTTATATAAAAATTAATTAACAAACTTTTAATGATCAAAATTTGGTGATTTATATTAAACAATTAATACTATCATCATCAAAAAAGTAGAAAGATCAATAGGTTGTCATTATCTATATAAAAAAAATTAAACCAATTTTAAATCTGTCTGGTCAAACCGGTTTAATCGTGGTTCATTGAACAAGTGGTTTTTATGAGTGGTTGAACCGGTTTTGTGGCCGGTTCGTAGTTGAACCGGCCGGTCTAGTCCGGTAAACATTGGTTTTGGTTTGACATGAGGAATTGTATGGGAATGGAGATGCTGACTTGTTATTTGACAAGGCACGGGAAAGGTTCTATTGTTGGTAATAATGAAATGGAGGGTTTTGATTGGTTGCGGAATTTCTAACTTTCATCTATTCTTCATGCCATGATCATATCAAAATCAATTTGAAAAAAAAAATCATCAAACTAGAGAAATTTAAAATAAAACATGATTAAAAAAAAATCAAATGAAAAATAATATGCTCAAGCATGAAGATTGACAAAAAAACCTTTTAACCACTCTAAATGCGTAAAATCCTACTTAAAATAGTGAAATTAATGTTCAATCTACTTGTTGAAATAAAGTGGGCCAATAGGATAAGACTATCATATCCTATTACCACACCAAATAAAGGACAACAACATGATATGATAGTCTATTATATCCTATCGTTCTTATCATGTCCACCAAACTAGGCCCTAAGTATACGGTAATCTAAATATTTTTCTGGAAAAATATGCCCATTGTTTAAAAAATAATATTAAAAGATTGCAGACTTACATGTTGGATAAAAAAATAATTAATTTTGGATGACGTTATTTTGGGAATATCTTCATCTTTGAAAAATTAATTTTTTTATTATAATTAATTTTTTTCATGTAAAAATTATACTTTATCTTGACATTCAATTTACTCAAAATTTTATATATATTGCTATTTTGGGAAAAATGTGCAAAAATTAAATTTTGATGTTATAATGTAATTATTTGGATCCCAAATTTTATTTGACTTTAAATTTAAATTTGCTCAAAATTGTAGATATAAGGATTTTTTGGGCAATTTAGTACATTAATATGTTGATTACTATATAAAATGAGTTTCCAATCAAACATGGTTATCACAAATTACTACAATATTCTGGGCATATAGCATTCCCGGTCTCATTACCACACTAATCTTATTACATGGTAATATATCATTATTACGAATCAAATAGCCACTTAATGGTATCATAGCCCTTTATCTCATATGAGTTTGATCACTTTTTTTTTTCCTTACTTGTCTCATGCACCAATCATCCCACACATCCAATGACTTCGTCCGCCTAGCAAACTTCTAATCTCAATGTTGAAAATAAACACCAACAACTATATTGTGCAATTCAATCCTTCCACACAGTTGCCAATTAAATTACAAGGTAGCTCCAATTTTTCTACTTGGAAGACCCAATTGACGTTTCTTCTAGATGACAATGAACTCACTAGGCATCTCAATGGTTTTACACCTCACCCAACAAAAACAATCACTCGTAACAACACAGTTGAATCAACCAACGTATCGCCTTTGGGTTTCGTTAGGATTGCCTCATTCACCAAGCAATGTGGCCTTTGTTGATGATACTATTACATCCATCGTTGCTGGCACATCCGATGCTGAGAAAGCTTGGACCCTTCTTCGCACCACCTATGCTAATAAAGTCAGACTTGCATCTATAGCTTATGAGATCAACTCAGCCACAACACCAAGGAAGACAAGAGTGCCTTTGAATATCTCCATCAGGTCCTCACCATTGCCAATGAGCTTGATGTTGTCGACTCACCAGCAGTTGAAGCAATAACGACCATTGTATCAAGTAGGACCAACAACATGATGGGCAATCACAACAACTTTAGGAATACTCACCACTTTTACAACAATAATGGCACTTCTCCGGCCTGGCATCCTAATCTGAAGTACAATCCCCAACCTCAATTCCGTTAACAAAATTTTAACACCATCAATAATGGTGTTTGATGCTAGCTATGCAATTGCCTCGGTCATGTCACCTCAATTTGCCGAAGCAAGTCTCATAACCATCTTGAGGTTAAAGCAAACTTTGTCGCTAGCTCTCATGCATCAACCCCATGGATTCTAGACATTGGTGCCTCACATCATATTACCACCGAGCCACACAATATACCAGAATATAATGGCTTTGAGGAAGTCGCATTGGGAGATGGTAACAAAATCCCAATTACTCACAATGGTTCAACTTAGTTATATGCATCTAACACTACTTTTCAGCAATCTAACACTCTATGTGCCCCAGTTTCCACATTTTGTAAAAACAACCTAATGTCTGTGGAATTTTTTTCCTACTGGTTTTGTTAATATGGATCCGATAACATGGGCGCTGCTAGTGCACAACAGAAGTAGCCACGGGTTTTACATGTGGCAAATTATTTCTTCCCCAGCTTCTCGATAAGCTCACATCGCCTCTTCTAATGTATCTCTTCAAACCTAGCATTTTGATCCACCCAGGAAGGCGGATTATCCAAGTTGGGGTCCACAGCCATTACAATATCCAAACCATTCATATGATGTTGCTCTTCAATATCAGGAACTATCTTGGTGGATGACTGTCCACCACCTGGGGCCATTATTGCAAACTTCCTCTGCTGGAGACTGCAACTTCCTAAACTATGGCCGATCAGGGCACAGGAATAGCAAAAAGTAAGCAGGCATTCATATAATATAACCGCAAACACCTTATGGTCATCATCTCCCACACAAAACCCATGGTTTAGTGGTTGGAAGAGATCAATATCCACACAAACACGAGCAAATCTTTCCCTATTTAAGGAAATTGCGTGCTCATCGACTTTCAATAAAGACCCAATGTGCTCCATGATCGATTCCAACACTTCTCCATCCCAGTACTCAACAAGCAAGTGGTGAAGCTGCAAATAAACTGCTGCGGTTAAAAGATGAGTAAACACCGGTTGAAAGTTTTCCTGCTACTGAGATAGTTAGAAGACCATTCCATTCACCATCCAGGGGCCTTCAAACAACACAGATTGCATCATTTCCATACTTTCACACCTTATCAGAAAATATCCATTCGGCATATCCGCCATGGAACATTCTCCCCATATTCTCCATTTTTCCAGTAGAGTAGGTTTCACTAGTTCAAGAGATGGCGTGTTGCCAAGAAATTTGCCATAAAAAGCAAACTGGAAGCTCTCATAAAGCACGAGCCTAAAGGTTGTGATCCACCCTAATTAAATCCATAACCAAACTCTTAAGTTTCTCTAGGACCTCCCCCCGAACTAATGGCGAGGACTCCCCCCGGTGGGCAGTAGCATTAGCGACCGCTGCCCAAGAATGAGAAGCCTATCCCCCACTTGCCATGGCAAGAAGTGACAGACGACGAGGAAACTCCTGAGTAAATTAGGGACAGGCAAAGCTTAAGCCACTACCAGGTGAAAGTCCTGAGCCAAGCAAGGACATGCCTCAGGGTCTTCCACTTATAAGTAGGAGTTCACCATGTAAAACTGTAATTGACGAACCCTGGCAGGTGCATGGTGTTGCTCTTTTGTTTAATAATCAAGTGGTTGTTTAGCAAAAAGATCTTGCTGGTTTTGATTCTGATAGCAGTAACTCTGATTCTGATTTCATCAAGAGTGACTATGATTTGGAAGATCATGATGATGATCAAGTTATTGAAGTTAATGTTGACTTGGGTATTGAAGGAGATATGGGTAGACAGGTAGGTTCAAGAGTAGGATGTGGATTAGGATCTTCTATAAGGATAGACTGTGAACAAGATAATGAAGACTCGGACTATAATTCCTCATGTTCTTTGCACAGATTGCATAGTTCTGATGTCGAAGATGATTCATCAAGTAGAAGATTCCAGATTGTTCTTAAGAATGTATATTTGCTTGCAAGCATGCAAGGATGGCTTTAAAGGTGGATGTAGACAAATTATTAGTCTTGATGGATGTTTCTTAAAAGAATATTATGGAGGCCATTTATTGGTTACTGTGGGCATTGATGCAAACGATTGCATGTACCCTATAGCCTTTGCTGTAGTTGAAAGTGAGATTTTCAACTCATGGTGCTGGTTCATTGACTTGCTAAAACAAGATTTGGTGATGGCTAACTCTTGCCATTGGTCATTTATGTCAGATAAGAAGAAGGTACATTTTTTTCATGTTTGAATTATTAAATTAGTATGAACTAGTATATATGCTTATATGGTTTCTAAAGACATCAATTGTTGACCTTTAATTTATCCAGGGACTTGTGGAGGCCATACTAGAATTGGTGCCACATGCCGAGCATAGAACCTGTGTGAGGTATTTGTACACCAATTTTAAGACTCAAACTAGTAGCAAAGGAAAAGCACTGAAAGATTGCATATGGAAGGCTGCCAGAGCTACTTATTACAAGGAATATGAGGATGCAATGATTGAAATGAAGAACTTATCTGAGCCTTCACACAAATGGTTACAAGCCAAAGACCCCAAGCAATGGTATAAGTCACATTTTTCCACAATGAACAAGTTTGATATGCTACTAAATAATCTCTGTGAGTGCTTCAACAAATATATCCTTAAGGCAAGAGGGCAACCTATTGCTACCATGATGGAAACAATAAGGACAAAGTTGATGCAGAGAATTGCAATTGTCACGCCCCGACCCGCGACAATCGCCGCAGCAATCCCGAGGAGGGATACCCCGCCACTCAACCCTCAGGATGCCGCAAGGCTAATCAACACACCTGAAATTCAACAATATACATATCGCAGATATAGAACAGAAAGAAACAATGTTACACAACGACAGTAACAACATCAACAACAACAACAATAGGATATAGAAAATATAGAGGTTCACAAAAATACACAGGGAAACACCCTAACAATAGTAGGAAATGATAATACACAGAAGTTTAAGAGTATTTAAATACTAAACCATGCAACAAGGTTTTCTACACACTAGTGGATCCATAGGTCTTATAACATGTTCCATGACAATAATGCCCAGTACGCTGCCACACAGTCACACCTACTACCTGCAACAGACTGGGAGAAAGAAAGAGGGATGAGTAACTAAAGTTACTCAGTGAGGGGAGGTTAGCACAACCTTAGCAGAAAAATACACCAACAGCAAAAAATAATAATAATGAATCATCAAAATAAATGCTTTACCAAAGTAATACAAGTTTAGAAACATTATTACATATAATAGAAGCCTTCAAGAGAATTAAAAACATAATAATACCAAGAAAACTCTCCCCAACTAGGGTTTACAACACAAAAATCATAAAGCATGGTTTTAAATACAAGTAAAACAACAAAATATCCTGGGTTTGAAATAAATAAACACAATACCCAACACTCACCCAACATAACATGGTCTAGAAAACTCTCTAAACCTTCGTCGTGGCCATGGCTAGGGTTCGAGCCGCCAAGGTACTCATGCCCTTGACATTGACCCATCAGTTCACCAGTTGGTTACTCCGGCTACCCTGATGAATATCCAGTCAGGGCTCTACACTCCCACCGAGCGGCCCTCGTAGTAATCAGCCAGTCAACACGCCACCTCAATAGGCTGGCCGTGAAGACCGCCTACTGCAGTAGGATATCACCAAAACAATCACCACAAAAAAATACAACTCCACTCGGAGTACAATATCCATCCATAATCATAAATCAAGAATACCTCGGCCATTTGCACGAGGACAAGATAAACACATAAGCAAAGCCCAAACTTTTAACACAAAATAATTTGCAAGTCCCAACACAAGCAACAACATGGAAATCCTTTCCCTTTCAACAATCCAAAATTTGTTCCAAGCCTAACATTTCACAAAAACAAAGGTTTCCACAACAATTCTCAAGTTTTATACTAAATAAAGATTTCACGAACTCATGAATATGTATATTAATCACAATTCCCACGATAACAATTCAAATGCCAAACGAGACATCCAAGATTTTTCTCGATGAATAACTATCATTCACCAAAAATACCAAACAAGTATAAATCAATAAAACTTACTTAAAACATGATGTGCATATATATATATATATATATATATATAGCTATTGCCATTCTTCTAATAAAGCTATGCTAAAATAATTCCACTCACGGAAAAAGGCAATTTGTCTTCCTCTTAAGCTACTCCTCGGCTAAGCCTTTGCCTCGATCCAAGACTTCTTCTCCTTGCCAAAGTATGACAAATCACAACAAAAAAATTAGCAAAAAGCAGAAACAAACAAGAAAAAAACCCTAAGTTTTCTAACAAACAACCCTAATTCGATCCTAGGGTTGGCTCAAAAACTAGGTTTAAAGGTTCCCAATGAGTTTCTAGGGGTTTTAGCTTCAATCTAATCCAAAGAAATCAAAGAAACAACTAAAGATTGCCGGTGCTACAGTAAAACCGACCTTAAAACTAAGATTTTCTTCAAACTTACAACACCAATTCAAGAAATTTCACCACAAGCATCCTCAAACATGAACAACAAATCAATGGCTTTAATTTAAGCCTACAAACATGCAAATCCATGGAGAAATTCTAGGTTTTAAAAAAAAACTAAAACAAGGAAAATACAAGAATAAATACGGTATGAAACTATAAATCCAAGCTTATCAAGTTCAAGAGTGAGGAAGGAAGGAAGAGGACAAGAATCTCGCCGGAAAAGAATTTAGGAAGAGGAAGGGTTCGGCCAAGTAGGGAAGAAGAAGGAGAAGAAAAGAAGAAGATAGGTTTTAGAGAAAAATCGTCTTTGCTCTCGATAGCAGGTTGCTCTGATGGCAGTACGTTATCAAACCCGAGGGCTTCTACGAGGAGCAGTCGCTCTGAGAACCCGATGCACTTTCTGAGACCGGTTTGCTACTGAGGATCGAGCCCCTTTCTGATGTTAGGGCTGAAAATCTATAGCAATGGGCTAAAGCAATCTATAGTAAACCCTGGTTATAACAGCAATGAAGAAATAAGCTGCTACAAAATACATAGGTACTTTGTGCCCTAAAATTCAAGCAAAACTTGATAAGATAATTCAAGATTCTAGTAGATGTTGGGCCAAGCATGCTGGTGGTCCCAAATACCAAGTGAATTGTGGTCCGGCAAACCAACATGTGGTTGATATGGAGCTCCAATCATGTACATGTAGAAAGTGGGATCTTACAAGTATCGCATGTGTCCATGCAGTTGCAGTAATGTTTTGTTATAAAAGAAAGGCTTGAAAACTATGTGGATCCATGCTACCATAAAGATACACAATTGAAGATATACTCACATTTCATTCAACCAATTAAAAGTGCAAAATAATGGACTCATGTGGAAAATATCAAGCCAATTTTACCTCCCACTCTGAGAAGGCCCCAGGAAGACCAAAAAAGAGCATGAGAAAGGAAGCAGATGAGACATCTCACACTCAATCCAAAGTTGGGAAGAAAGGAATGTAGTTGAATTGTGGAAAATGTGGAAAATCAGGCCATAATGTGAGAACATGTCAAGGAGAGATTAGTCGCAACAGAGCACTAAATTCAACTAGTGCAACAAAATCAAGACCAACTACATTGGTTGTAAGTAATATATACTCTATATTTTACTTCATTAATTATCAATTTCAGTAGACATCTAGTATGTTAACTAACAAAACTTAATTTGTTTTTTCTTATTTATTAGAGTAGGAGAGGCAGTGGAACCACCCAAAGGCAAACTTCAACAGATCATGAGGTAGAATTAGTTTATATCTTATTTAAATTTTGTATATAACTATTGTTATGATATAATGTCCAGTTAACATAAATTGTAACATTCTATTTTCTATAGCAGGCTAACATAAATTGTGTAACTAAACAGGCAAAGACCATACCCAAGGTAATTGAAATGAATATAGAACTAGCAATTGATGAGCAATAGTGTTCTATTTTAACACATTCCCAAGCATTCTATTTTGTAGAGATGTACTACACCAAATCAAAATGAGGATGGTTCAACTCAGCTATTTGTAGTGACTGTAAGATGGATGCCAGATGTGAGTTACTTAGGCACAAACCTTTTTTATAAGCTTTATTGGAAATTGATTTTCTAACTTATGTTATTTAGGACTATGTTAAAGGGTTCATCACAAGTTGTTCACAGAGAAGAAGGTTCTGTGACTGGACCTATTGCAAATCCACCCAGGCAACAACATAGATAACAGGGAAGACAAGTCCCCTCAAAGTATTTGGCTAAAGGGAAGAGGAATATACCCCCATTACCCAGCAATGCTGAAGTACCAAGTAGGACAAGGCAATGCAATGGTACAAACAAGGAGAATTACTACTGGGGAAATTGTGCAAAATATGCACACATTAACTAATTCTATCTTTTGGAAAGTAGCATGTCAAAGAACATATGCTTATTTTGCTTTTATTTCTTGTTTTAGAAACATGTAACCAGTGGCATCATTGTCTATTTTGTCTTTAAGTATTATAGTATATACTATAAAGTTTTGTATTTTGTGAACAAATGGCATGTGCCTACTGGGAATGATCATTTTATGAACAAAGTGTTCCAAATATGAATGGTATTTTGTATTCTACATACATATTGAATTTTTCTAGAAGCTTTTAGTTTCTGCAAGGATTTAACACAAGATAAAAGCAATTTGCCTCGTCCATGTAGATTATTGCCTTATTTTAACATCTAAGATAAGCACAAGTATTATAGTAGCTTACAGAGATTTTATAGCTTCATTTATAAGCCAGAAAATTACAATAGAGAAAATTGAGGCCAATTTCACATTTGTAAGCCAAAGTAAGCCAGAAAATTATAATGACTATAAAAGACAAAAACAAATCCACAAGCTCTACATTGATTGTACTAGAGAAAATCAGACATAAAATGAAATATTTCTCTTATTCCACAGAGATTAACTTCGTGGATGAACTCGCCCAAAGCTCCTCCTCTCTCGACTGAACAAGGAAGAGGATAGTCAAAGGAAGAAGGGAAAATTCACGTGGCATCCACTCCAGTCATTGTGCGATAGGGCAGATAAGGGTTCGTGATGGAGAAGAAAGGGTTAGATTGCTCTTTTCAAAGAAGAAAAAGGGGAAGAAAAAGGAGGGAGTCCACATGGCATCCACGTGTTAACTTGTTTAGCTGAGTATGTGCGACATGGCAAGCCATGTTGGCTCCCCGTTAACATCGTAAGGCTCGGTGACTAAAAAAAACGCAATAACAAATGTAAGTGACCGAATTGTAACTTTTTTTAAGTGAGTGACTAAAATAGAAACACCCAAATAGGTGGGTCACCATTTGTGTTGTTTACCCTTTTTTTCTTTTTTTATTAGGGTAAACTACATGTTTAGTCACTAAACTATTCGTATTTTCCTAATTTGGTCACTGAACTAAAAAATTTCAATTGGGTCTCTAACATTAGCATTTCCTTCCAATTAAGCCACTCGTCTCAACATCGTTACCCTGATGCTGAGCTGGCGCGCCACCTCCCTGACATGTGTTAGACTTTCTCTTGAGTTATTGACATGGAATTCCACTTCAACATGGGTTTGAGGATGATCCATGGGGATTGCACATGTATGGAGGGTGGGGAGGGGGGATAGTGTGGGTTTGAGGTTGAAGCGAGAGAAGCTTGCAAGGGAATCATTATTGAGGTTTGGGATAACAGTGTTATGTGGGAGGAGCAGAGAGATGAAAGATACTATCTCCGTTCATCCTGTAACTATTATACTCCTCCTTCACATTGAGCTGAACCTCCTTCCTCGTCGCCCGGACATTTATCAGGTAGAGAAACATCTTCAAGAATCGACCTGCAATTCAAAGTAAAAAAGAAAAAAAACTTCAGGTCAATCCTCAAGTAACAAAACCAAACAACAAAAAAACCTCAATTCCATCAACAAAAAAAAGAACAAAATCAGATGAAAAATAATAAAATTAACAAATAAAGAATTAAAACACCATCGTTCTTGTAGGGGAGGAGTGGCGCCACATCGGCATCACTGAGGAGGCATCTAATCCTACATGATCCTTCATTAAACTGAACACCAAAAATCAAACATTCGTAAACCAAACAAAGCAAAAAAAATCAAATAAATTCAGGAACACATCTCAAAGACATTATCCAATGTCGCATGATCAAGGGCAGCTTTATAAGCAGTGGTTTCTAGTTTGCGGAGGTCCGAATCAACGGCGATAGCGAGCTAGCGGGTATGTTCCTCGTTCTAGGTCTTAGAGATTAACGAGGAAGCAGAGTCCTGGATCTCCCATGCGAGCTCACCGAGGTGCGCGACCTTCGTGAGAAGGTGGCGCTCTGCGTTGGTGGCTTCCATTCTCGGCGAGGTCAGATTTCAATTGCTTCGAGCTTTTGTTGGAAAGATAAATCGGCGGACTTGCTTTGCTTTGTGTAATTTATAATGGCAGTGTGTGGGATAACAACTGTGTGGGAGGAGTTTCAGCTCAAAGTGAATAAGCTTGGAACAGGTGGATTTGGTGTAATTTATAAGGTAGGTGACAATGGATTGCTGAAGTGGAATGCTATGTCAGCAATCTAAGAGAAAGTCTAACAAAGTCAAACAGTATCAGGTGGGGTGGTGCGGCAGCTCAACATCAAGGTAACGACGTTGAGGGAAGTGACTTAATTGGAAGGAAATGCTAACGTTAGTAACTCAATTGATTTTTTAGTCTAGTAACCAGATTAGGAAAACAAGAATAATTTAGTGACTAAACATGTAATTTACCCTTTTTATTATCATACTACTAGATTTTTTATTTATCCAAAAGAAATACCTGAACATGATAATTGTGGAACTAACAAAAGCAAAAATCTCGATTGCTATTATCAAGGCAATGACTTCAAGATATATATATATATATATATATATATATATATATATATATATATATATATATATATATATATATATATATATATATATATATATATATTTACAATATGAATAAATTACCCTCCACATATTTGTGTTATCGTATTTCAATCTTAATTTTAGAATATTATTTTTTTTAAAATATATATATATATAAATCATATACATAATTTGAATCATCAGACTTTTGAGTTGGCAGATGGGTAACCAATATAGGCGAAAGGAAAAAGGGGCAAGGGTGTGCTTGAGCATTGCCCCATGGAAAAGTTTATATATATAATTAAAATATTAACAATTATAATTCATATACATATAGTTTTCTCTTTATTATTTTTTTAAATTCCACCCTCGCTATTTAAAATAAATTAAATAAAAATAACAAAATTATTATATTAGATAAAATCAATGTTTAGTGACAATAATAAATATTATATAATATGGGTAGTGAAACATGTATCTTCATAATATTTTTTTTATTTTAAAATTTTATAATTTAAATATAATTTTTATTGAACTTATCAATTTATAATTATCAATTTTCTAAGAATTTTAATGTGAAAAATAATAGTATATAAATAAAAAAAATAAAAAAAATACAACCATTATCTCAAAAATCTCTAAGAAATATGTACTCCTTCGCTCTCAAAATCAAATGTAATTTCTCTCTCTCTCTCTCTCTCTCTCTCTTAAGCCAAAAACGTGGTATCACAGTAAAATTTAACTCTATATCATTTACTGGTTGGATTGATTAGTGGTTTTTTTTTCTCTTGGCTCAATCTCTTCAAAATTTATGTTTTATCTAGTAGGGATTTATTTTTCTTTTTTTTATATCTAATTTAATTTGTTTCATTGATTATTTGTTATTTTTTTGTGAAAAAAATATGCGACATTTATTAAATATTTGTTTTGTTATTTGTTATGAAAATTTTTTATAAAGAATTTATTGTGCAAATTATTGTAAAAAATTGTTAAATATATGTTTGATGTTATGAAACATTAAAAAATGGATGTCCGTTATGTTTCTTACAAACTCCTCTTGACTCTTGGCATTTCATTTGCCAAAAATTTATTAGGTTTCAAATTTAAACCCTATATATATAAGTACTAAAAGAATGAAAATAATAACAACAAGAAAGAGAACTTCCTCTACTTTATGTTTGTTCTTTGTTTGTCTTGATATATTATCTAGTTTTATAACACGTTATCAGCACGAAGCTTTAACCAAGCTCTGACTAATCCAATTTCTCGGCAAATCATTTTCACAATATATGGATACTACAAAATCCATGGTTAGATTAGACATCAAAGATGAGGATGTATGCCTTGTTGATAGTGCAACAACACACTCAATATTTAAAAGCAAAAAATATTTTTCCCATTTAATAATGGGTAAAACCAATGTCAATACAATATCGGGCACTATAAATTTGATTGAAGGCTCCAGAAGAGCAAATATATTGTTTCCTAGAGAAACAAAATTTATTATAACTAATGCATTATATTCTCCAAAGTCCCACCGAAACTTATTAAGTTTTAAAGATATACGTCTCAATGGGTATCACATAGAGACGTCAAATATGGGAAATACTGAATATTTATACATTATTGTTGTTACTTCAAGTAATAAGCAAGTATTGGACAAACTGTCCGCATTCTCATCTGGCCTTTATTATACATATATTCGAATAATTGAGGCAAATGCTATAGTAAACCAGAAGTTGACTTACTCAAATAAATTTATTCTATGGCATGATCAGTTAGGCCATCCTGGATCAATAATGAACTTGAAGATTCTTCAATCAAATGAATTTTCATGTCCAGCATGCTCTCAAGGCAAATTTATTATCAGGCCATCCACAAATAAAATTGGAACTGAATCTCCTACGTTTTTAGAGAGAATTCATGGTGATATATGTGGACCAATTCATCCATAATGTGGGCCATTTAAATATTTTATGATTTTAATTGATGCATCAACGAGATGGTCACATGTTTGCATATTATCAACTCAAAACCTGGCGCTTTCGAGGTTGTTAGCTCAAATTATTCGATTACGAGCACATTTCTCTGATCATGCAATTAAAACAATAAGTCTTGATAATGCTGGTGAATTTCCATCTCAAGCATTTGATGACTATTGCATGTCCATTGGAATAAAAGTTGAACATCTTGTTGCTCATGTTTCATACACAAAATGGCTTGGCAGAATCATTTATTAAGCGGCTCCAATTGATTGCTAGGCCATTATTAATGAAAACAAAGCTTCCGATCTATGCTTAGGGGACATGCAATTTTACATGTCGCATCACTTGTGTGCATAAGGCCAACAAGTTATCAAAAATTCTCCCCCCTTCAATTGGTTTCTAGGCAAGAACCAAATATATCTCATTTGAGAGTTTTTGGCTATGGAGTATATGTCCCAATTGCTCCACCACAAAGAACTAAAATGGGACCTCAGAGGAGATTAGGAATATATATTGGATATGAATCTCCTTCTATTATTAAATATCTTGAGCCATTGACAGGGTATTTTTCATAGCTAGATTTGTTGACTGTCATTTTGATGAGACATTTTTTCCAACATTAGGGGGAGAAAATGGAAAGATGAAAATGTTGAAAAAAGAAATCACATGAAATGCTCAAAGTTTAAATCATTTTGATCCTTGCACAAAACAATGTGAACTGGAAGTTCAACGAATAATTCATTTACAACGAGTTGCAAATCAACTACCTGATGCATTCTCTGATCCAAAACAAATAACAAAATCACATGTACCGGCGGAAAATGCCCCTATTAGAATTAATGTTCTAGAAGGATCTCTTATAACAAATGAATCTGAAGTACGCCTGAAACGTGGAAGACCAACTGGTTCAAAAGATAAAAATCCTCGAAAGAAAAGGGAAACAAAAGATCATAAAGAAAATGCAGATAAAATAAACATTGAAATAAATAATACCAAGCTACTAGAAGAATTTCAAGATCCTGAAATTGAAGAGGAAAATCATGAAATTTCCATAAATTATGTCTCAAATGGGAAAAAATGGGACATAAATGAAATAATTGTTGACAATATCTTTGCATATAATGTGGCAATTGATCTTTTGAAAGATAAGGATTATGAGCCTAAATCTATCGAGGAATGCCGAAAAAGAAATGATTGGCGTGAATGAAAAATGCAATACATGCGTAATTAAACATCTCTACAAAACGAGGAGTTTTTGGATCCATAACTAAAACACTTGCGGATGTTAAAGCTAGCTTGAGTTACTAAATGGGTATTTATACCAAAACGAAAATGAGAAAAATGAAATTATTAGATATAAAGAAGGCTCGTTGCACGAGGGTTTTTGCAAGAGACACGGTATTGACTATGAAGAAAGCGTGCTCCCACGCAATAGATACAATCACGTTTTTCGCTATCTAATTAGTCTTACGATACATGAAAAATTACATATGTAATTAATGGATGTTGTTACTGCGTACTTATATGGCCAAATAGATAATATATATATATATATGAAAGTCCCAGAAGGACTTAAGATGCCTGAAGCATACAATTCGAATTCTTGGGACATGTATTCAATTAAGTTACAAAGATCTTTGTATGGTTTGAAACAATCTGGGCGTATGTGGTATCATCGCCTCAGTGAATATTTGTTAAAAGAAGGGTATAAGAATGACCCTATTTACCCATGTGTGTTCATCAAGAAATCCGAAAAGGAATACGTGATAATTGGGGTATATGTTGATAATTTAAATATAATTGGAACTCCTGAAGAGCTTCAAAATACCGCTAATTATTTAAAGAAAGAATTTGAAATGAAAGATCTTGGGAGAACAAAATTTTGTCTTGGACTACAGTTCAAGCACTTAGATAGTGGTGTTTTTATCCACCAATCGACATATACAAAAAGGGTTTTGCAACGATTTAATATGGATAAAGCATATCCATTAACAAGCCCTATGGTTGTTCGATCCCTTGATATTCATAAAGACCCTTTTAGACCTCAGGAAGATAACGAAGAATTACTTGGTACTGAAGCACCATATCTTAGTGCAATTGGCGCATTGATGTATCTTGCTAATTGTACTCGGCCAGATATAGCTTTTGCTATAAATTTATTATCAAGATATAGTTCTGCACCAACACGTTAGATAATTAGTTAGATATGCAGATGCGGGATATTTATCTGATCCGCATAAAGCCCGATCACAAACTGGTTATGTGTTTACACATGAGGGAACAACCATATCATGGCCTATGAAACAAACTATAGCTGCTACTTCTTCAAATCATGTAGAAATACTTGCAATTCATGAAGCAAGTCGTGAATGTGTTTGGTTAAGATCAATGACACACCATATTCAAGAAAATTGTGGTTTGTTGTCCCAGAAAGGACAGCCCAACAATATTATATGAAGACAATGCGAGCGTATAGCTCGATTGAAAAAGAGGATACATTAAAAGGCGACGAGAACAAAACATATATCACGAAGTTATTTTTCACACATGATCTTGAGAAAAATGGTGATATCCATATTCAGAAAATACAATCCAGTGAAAATCTGCAGATTTATTCACTAAGGCATTACCCACATCTACTTTTGGAAAAGTTTGTTCGCAAGATTGGGATCGTCGCCTCGAGGATCTTTCAAATAATGTTCTCTTCAAGGGGAGTCATATATGCGTTGTACTCTTTTTCCTTCATCATGGTTTTTGTTCCCACCTGGATTTTTCGACGAAAGGTTTTAATGAGGCAGCAGATGAAGCGTATATCAGGAAAGTTGTACTCTTTTTCCTTCACTAGGTTTTTTTCTAGTAAGGTTTTAAAGAGGCAATTTCTATATAATGGGCATTTAAGGGGGAGTGCTATGAAACATTAAAAAATGAATGCCCATTATGTTTCTTACAAACTCCTCTTGACTTTTTGACGTTTCATTTGCCAAAAGTTTATTCGGTTTCAAATTTAAAGCTTATATATATGTACCAAAAAAATGAAAATAATAACAACAAGAAAGAGAACTTCCTCTACTTTATTTTTGTTCTATGTTTGCCTTGATATATTATATAGTTTTATAACATTTGATTAATTGTTATGAAAATTTTGATTATTCATTAGTGTTACTAATTGAATTAGACTATGAATTTGTATTAAGTTTTTTCCTAATTGCATTATTTATTACTTTAATTTTTCATTATTAGTTGAGTTAATTGTTAATTATATAGGTATGAAAGATTTTTTATACTTAACCCAAAATTTTTAGATGCATGTATATTCTATATAGATTATTATTATAATCTCAAATTTGAATTAACAGAATTGTTTAAAATTTATAAATTTTTAAAATTTGAATTTAGTACCTTTTAATATTGTTTCTAGTTGTGCACCATGCTATGATAATTTAATATAATTCATTGTTTTTATATATATTAGATTCCTTGTCAAAGAGCACATTTCTTTGTCAGATTGGACTAAAACGAGGCCAACGATGGGGCTTCATCTAAAGCTTACCTGGTAAATGATTTATAGGCCTTTGAAAATTTTATATATTCGTCTCTTTGCATTTTTAATATTTTTTTGGCTTATTTTTATTTTTTTGCTCTCTTATTTTTTTTAGTTATTTTTCTAGGTTCATGAACCTCGTCTTCTTCTTTTTAACTCCCATTGAAAAATATCTTAGGGCCCAACGCAGATACTTTTTTAATCAAACATGAATGTAAATAGCCATTCATAAATGATATTTAATTTTTTTAATAAAATTAATTTTTTTTATAATGTGGATGAGCGACAACCCACATTCCCACTATTTAGGCTTTAACTATATATTAAGACTGTGTTTGATTGTCCTTTTTTTCCTGAAAATTTTTTCCACGGGTCATATTCCAGCTAAATAGGTTGTTTGTTTGCCAAAATTTTTCGTGAAAATTTTTTCCACAAACTCTATCACGCATTCTTATTTTCCTCAAATCAGTGAAAAATTTTTCCTGCCTCCACTCTGGGAAAAGTTTTCCAGGAAAAACATAAGAGGCTATGTGAAAAAATAACATGGGAGGCAAATCAAATTTGGGATAAGGATCAACTTCAATGTTTTTACTTTTCTTTTAAATTTTTTTTTAAAAATATAAATTATATAATTTGATAATATTTTAAATAAATTTATCCAGATCAGTGAAGAGATCCCGAGATATTTTGATGGTAAGATTCAATTCCACGTAGCTGCTGTTTATAATTATCAAATGTTATTTTAAATATTTTTTTTTAACAATTTTAATAATTTTTCAAAAAAATTTCATGGAAAATCTAACTTTTCCAAGAAAAATTGATGTAATCAAACAATAAATGAGATTTTTTTCATGAAAAATAAGAGCAATCAAACAACAAAATATGAATTTTCCATATAAAATTTTTTGATTTTCTCACTAGAAAATAATGTCAATCAAACGACTGTTTTTTCATTTTCTATGGAAAAATATTCCATGAAAAAAAAAATTTCTACCATTTTCCATGTTGCCAATCAAACACACTTAAGAGAAAATCAAACTTTTTACTTGCATTAGAATCATATACTTTATTGATTCAGTCATTACCATAGTGGTTTTTTTAATTGAATTGATTAACTTTAAATTCAATATATAACTAATATCACAGTAGTTAATCATGATGTCATCTGGTTCAAGAATCAAATTATTCCCTAGTCTTTTACTATTATAACTTGACATATAATTTTCTAACCATAATATAAAAAAATAATATCATATAGAAACATGTGTTAGGATTTGATAGGGGGGATCAGAGATGAACCTACTTATGGAACATGCAAGATGAGCACAATTACAACGCCCACCCAAAACTTGAATCACAATCATAAACAAATTAAGGGCATTAAAAGAAATGTGGAATCTAGAAAAACATAGAAAAGGCCGGCAAGGAAACTACTAAAGCTAACGTGGCACAAAAGTCAAAACACTAATGGTTGACCACATCGAAGACAGTTGGCGAGTGCCAACATTGCCGAGCTTTCATGGTGATACTCACGATGAAACTCGAAACCCTTTGTTTAACAATGTATGGTTCATTGTCATCAGCTCCATCCTCATCCAAAATTAAACCAAGATAATTTATTACTTATATATTTAGTATGTTGGTTGATTCCATTATGATCAAATACTCCCTGCCATTTTTCATTTTCACTTTCAAATCCTTGTTTTTCCCAATAATTTTTCACTTGTGAGAACTTTAAGATAAATTCTAGCATTAAAACATGATGCCTAATTTTTTTAAGAAAATTGATTGTATATTTTCATAAGTTATTGTTTTAATACAATTATTTGTTTTGTTTTTTTACAATCGAGGGACAACTAAAACATAATATTTTTTTAAATTGAATAACTAATAACTAAGTAATAAAACCTATAAAAGGAATCCACACGTCTCTCTTTGCTTTAGATATATTCAAAAATCTCATACTTTAATTTTTTTTTAAAATATTATTTTTTTAAAATTTAATTAAAATAGAATAATTTTCACATCAATTTTAAAAGTTAGAAGTTTAGAATGAAGGAACATAGTCAAACGATCAATTCTAGGTTACACGCACAGATGCATTTGTATTAAACAAAACAGCAGCTATGAGTTCTTTAACGTTTGAAAAAAGAAATAATAGGGTTCTTTATAAAAACTATAAACATTGCAGGGACTTCCTATTACTTTCCATAACTCCCCTCCAAACTAGTTTGCCCTGGCCACCATCCAGTTGGCTTAAACCTTTCTATTTATACAATGTAGGACATTAGAAATGAGAGAGAGAGAGAGAGAGATGATGGAGGTTGTCATGGAGGAAGGAGGAGATATCTCCGGCTGCAGCTCCACCACCACTACCACAATTGACGATGACTTAAACTACGCATTAGCGGATTGGTCACCACTCATCGTCCACTCACCAATGTTTTCCGGCACCAACAACCTCCCGAGTGTCATCGAGACTATCATCGACAAAAACACACCTAAAGAAGAAGTAGGAGTAGAAGAGGAAGAAGATAATAAAGGGTTGAGGCTTCTACACTTGCTCATGGCCTCAGCAGAAGCCCTTTCGGGGCCGACAAATAAGGGTAAGAGTAATGATTTAGCCAAAGTGATATTGGCTCGGCTCAAAGAATTATTGGTTTGGTCGTCGGAGATTCGTTCTCCGACGAACATGGAAAGCCTTGCTTTGCATTTCACCAAAGCACTTGAATCTCTCACTCATGTTTCAATATCACATGGCAACACCGCCGGCGCCGGAAATTTTCTGACTGCATTCCAGCTCCTGCAAGACATGTCGCCTTACATTAAGTTTGGCCATTTCACTGCAAACCAAGCCATCATTGAATCAGTGGCATGTGATCGGAGAATACATATAATCGATTACGATATCATGGAAGGCGTCCAGTGGGCAGCTTTGATGCAAGATCTTGTTTCCAAGAATGATGGTTTACCACCACCGCACCTCCGTGTCACTGCACTTGCTCGTGCTGGAGGTAAGCAAGTGATTAATGTTCAAGAAACCGGCCGTCGTTTAATAGATTTTGCAAATTCAATCGGCCAGCCTTTTTCGTTCAGCCAATGCCGGCTTGATAGTAGTGACAAATTATGTGCTTCTCGAATTAAATTGGTGAAAGGAGAAGCACTTGTAGTGAATATTATGCGACATTTGCCACACTCTCCACATCGATCACAAACGTCGATGTCCTCGATTATCAGCCTAGTGGCTTCATTATCACCGAGACTTATAACAGTGGTTGAAGAAGAGAATGAAGAGATGGAGAAAGGCGAAGGATTTATTTTGAGGTTCAGGCAAGTATTGCATCGGTACTCGGCTGTGTGGGACTCGTTGGAAGCCGGGTTTCCGATGCAAAGGATAGCGAGGGGGATGGTAGAGAATGTGCTCTTTGGGCCAAGGATTGCCGAGGATGTGAAGATGGCGTTTGAGAGAAGTGATGAGGGAGATGGAGATGGAGAAGGAGATTGGGGTGGCGGAGAAGTTGAATGTTGCCGGATTTAGACCGGGAAAAATAAGTTTTTTTAACCATTGTCAAGCTAGATTGCTTGCAGGTTTGTTTCATGAAGGATATAGGGTTGAAGAGAAGGGAGTGAATAAGATTGTTTTAGGGTGGAAGTCACGGCCGTTGCTTTTGGCGTCTGTTTGGTCTTCTCCGGTGAGAAGCTCTAGGAGGATAGTCCAGAGCTAGACTAGGGTTTTTTTAATACGTTGTGTTAATTTTGACGCTTTTTTTTAATGATATTTCTTTTGTAAAAAAATAAACAGGTGTTTCGATTCCTTCTAATTTTTGTGTTTAGGGGATCATGCAGAAGGTTTGAAATATTTTTTTATAAATGTGGATTCTTAGGAATCTGGAAATGATACACTCAGGAGTACTTCATTCTTTTGTTTAGCTTATAAATTTTTTTTTTTTTATTATGTTATTAATACTAACTAATATTTCATAATCCTGCTTGGCTTGAATACAAGATTGCTAAAAATATAAATGATTTTTTAAAAATAACCCCTAAAAATATTATAAAATAAATAAATAAATAACAAAATCAACTAAATTGGCTGCAACTCATCTAAAATGATAAAATATTACATAATTAAAAAGAAAATTGATTCTTGAATTTCTTCCACACTCATATCACGTCGAGGTGGTATATAAGAAAAAACTGCAAAATCAAATGTAATTAATAGTAATCGATTAGTTAATATGTTGGTTGACTATATTATTAAACACAAAAAAAATTATTGGCTAAATCAAATTATTTATCAAATTATGAAAAGATTCAACAATAGACAGAAACAAATCCATTATGTCATAATTTAATAAAATAATTAAAAATAGTTAAAATCTAAAATATAAAGGTCCAAGAACCTAGAAACAAAGAGAATGCAAAGAGGGAATAAACTATAACATAAAATGCTTAATTTGCTTTCTGTTTGTTTGGTTTGATGTCAAGTTAAAAAGTATAGTCATCATGTAATTAGGATGGTAAGATTATCCCCATTATCTATAACTATTACTAATAATTTAATACTCTTTATGAAAATTAATTTACACTAAAATAATTACTTAATTTAATAAAATATTAGTTAAAATTTAATATATTTATATTTTTATATATTTTTTACCATTAAATTTAAATAACAAATAGTATTTTTTCAATACTACAAAATTTAATTACAAAATACTTAAATTGTAATAAGACATTAACATTCATCCAAATATAACATTCAATACTAATCATATCAATGCATACATAATCACACTGAGCCAAACCATAAGCTCATTCCAAACATAATATTTAATATTCATAATTGCATTACTACATACATGATCACATTTAAC